>NC_090325.1:106479513-106785013 GCF_035084215.1 Heptranchias perlo | reverse complement strand
TTATCAACAACTTCCCTACCAATCTTTATGTGTCTTGCTGACCTTTAATCATTTAAACGTTTTGACATGTCTTTGCATAGGAATTCATTCACTATGCAAGATAACAAAATGCAAGCAAGTTAAGGACTTATATTTACACCTTTAATCATACAACTAGAATGTGATTTTCAGTGTGTATACCAAGGACACTGTCTTTTCCTCACTCGAGTGTTCTTTCACACATATGCACAAATGCTCTTTTTAATATATACAGAAGCTCTGTTGTGTTTTTTACTTCTTACGCAGTATAAACTGATATGTTGTTCTTTATCACAGATTTTATGTCACATGTCACAGAATTATCAAACAAATCTATATTTCATTTGAAGGCACCCCTTTAACTAGCAAACTTCCAATTAGCAGTTACCACATTTAAAGTGATTTAATCACCAATTAAACATAATGACCTTGGAGACTTGAACTGCAACAGTTTAAACACTCCTAGCAATGCACTGAGGCAGACAATCTCCCATTAAAATATATTAGCACTGGCAGTAAGCCAACACAGTGAAATGAGACTTTGTATGCAGTAAGTCGAGTGTATCTATCCCTACCACCACCTCCTCCACTGGCACCGTCCAATCAGTGTGAGTTACAGCAAATTCCCATGACATGCCTCAGCATGCATCTTGTTACTCTTTAGCTTACCTTGACTATCTGGTAAAATTAACCTAGCCCTGGCATAGTTTCAGTGTCAGTTTTATGGTTCAGGTCTATTTCAAATACATCATTAGAATTACCAAACTGATATCATTCAGTTTTTGAAATATTCAAGGAAGACTGGTCATCGCAAGAACTGTAGACAAGACAGAGAGAAGAGAAACGCTAAGAAATAACGATGCAATCAACAAGCTATAATATTTTTATTCACACATAAAATACAACTAGTCTGGGCATGCATTACATGCTGTTTTCTTTCTCTTCCCAAAAGGGTGTGCAAACCTTTTAATGTTTGGTTCGTTGACCTGGAACGGTCAAAAAGAGCAGTGTTTTTCAGAAATGCCCCTCATATGGAGTTTTGCTCAATTGGGTTTCTATTGAATCTACAGCAGTTTCACATTAAAATGAAAAAGGAATGCTTTGTTCTCAGAGATTCACTTGATATTAATAGATGAGGAAAGCCATTTGGCCCATCCTAGTTCATTCTTCCAGAAAGACCCTACATATTGTGCACTGCAGCATCTAATTTTTTCTTAAATGATTGCACGGATTGCCTCCTACTCTGTCCTTAAGTCCATTCTGTGTATTGAACACTCTTTGTGTGAAGAAGAGCTTCCTGACGGTAGTTTTAAAATTGTCATTTACGAGTTGAACATGTCTCTCCTTGTTCTACTCTCACAATTTAGTTTGAAGTAATATTGTGGATTCCATTCTGTTTACTGATATACCTCCATCAGATCACTTCTCAATCTTTTCCTTTCAAGGTTGAAAAGTCCAAGTTTCTTCAGTCTTTCCTCATAACTCAGACCCCTGCCACCGAGGATTAGCCTCATGGCTCTTTGCTGAATTAACATAGAAACATATATACATAGAAAATAGGAGCAAGAGTAGGCCATTCGGCCTTTGGGGCCTGTACCGCCATTCAAAATGATCATGGCTGATCGTCTAACTCATACCCATATCCCTTGATCCCTTTAGCATTAAGAAATATATCTATCTCCTTCTTGAATACATCTAATGACTTGGCCTCCACTGCCTTCTGTGATAGAGAATTCCACAGGTTCACCACCCTCTGAGTGAAGAAATTTCTCCTCATCTCGGTTCTAAATGGCATACCCCGTATCCTGAGACTGTGACCCCTGGTTCTGGACTCCCCAGCCATCGGGAACATCCTCCCTGCATCTAGTCTGTCTAGTCCTGTTAGAATTTTATATGTTTCGATGAGATCACCTCTCATTCTTCTAAACGCTAGTGAATATAGGCCTAGTCGACCAAAATCTCTCCTCATACGTCAGTCCTGCCATCCCAGGAATCAGTCTGGTAAACCTTTGTTGCACTCCCTCCATGGCAAGGACATCCTTCCTCAGATAAGGAGACCAAAACTGCACACAATACTCCAGATGTGGTCTCACCAAGGCCCTGTATAACTGCAGTAAGACATCCATGCTCCTGTACTCAAATCCTCTTGCAATGAAGGCCAACATACCATTCTCCTTCCTAACTGCTTGCTGCACCTGAATGCTCGCTTTCAACGACTGGTGCACAAGGACACCCAGGTCTCATTGCACCTCCCCTTTTCCCAATCTATCACCATTCAGATAATAATCTGCTTTTCTGTTTTTACAACCAAAGTGGATAACCTCACTTTTATCCATGTTATACTGCATCTGCCATGTTCTTGCCCACTCACCCAACTTGTCTAAATTACATTGGAGCCTCTTTGCATCCTCCTCACAGCTCACATTCCACCCCAGCTTTGTGTCGTCTGCAAACTTGGAAATGTTACATTTAGTTATCTCATCCAAATCATTGATATATATTGTGAATAGCTGGGGCCGAAGCACTGATCCCTGCGGTACCCCACCAGTCACTGCCTGCCACCTGGAAAAAGACCTGTTTATTCCTACTCTCTGTTTCCTGTCTGTCAACCAATTCTCAATCCATGCCAGTATATTCCCCCCAATCCCATATGCTTTAATTTTGCACACTAACCTCTTGTGTGGGACCTTATCAAAAGCCTTCTGAAAATCCAAATACACCACATCCACTGGTTCTCCCCTATCTATTCTACTAGTTACAGCCTCAAAAACTCCAGTAGATTTATTAAGCATGATTTCCCTTTCATAAACCCATGCTGACTTTGTCCAATCCCGTTAATGCTCTCCAAGTGTTCTGTTATCACATCTTTTATAATAGACTCTAGCATTTTCCCCACTACTGATGTTAGGCTAACTGGTCTGTAATTCCCTGTTTTTTCTCTCCCTCCTTTTCTAAATAGTGGGGTTACATTTGCCACCCTCCAATCTGTAGGAACTGTTCCAGAGTCTATAGAATTTTGGAAGATGACCACCAATGCATCCATTATTTCCAGGGCCACTTCCTTTAGTACTCTGGGATGTAAATTATCAGGCCCTGGGGATTTGTCAGCCTTTAGCCACATTAATTTCTCTAGCGGTATTCTTTTATTAATACTGGTTTCCTTCAGTTCCTCCCACTCACTAGACCCTTGCTTCCCTAACATTTCTGGGAGGTTATTTGTGTCCTCCTTTGTGAAGACAGAACCAAAGTGTTTAATTGGTCTGCCATTTCTTTGTTCCCCATTATAATTTCTCCCATTTCTGACTGTAAGGGACCTACATTTGTCTTCGCTAATCTTTTTCTCTTGACATATTTACAGAAGCTTTTACAGTCAGTTTTTATGTTCCCTGATGGTTTACTCTCATACACTATTTTTGATAATTGCATGCAGGACTTGGATAGCTCCTTTGTTTCTCGGTGACCAGAACTGAACACAGTACTCAAGAACATAAGAACATAAGAAATAGAAGCAGGAATAAGCCATACGGCCCCTCGAGCCTGCTCTGCCATTCAATAAGATCATGGCTGATCTTCAACCTCAACTCCACTTTCCCACCCGATCCCCATATCCCTCGATTCTCTTAGAGTCTAAAAATCTATCGATCTCAGTCTTGAATATACTCAATGACTGAGCATCCACAACCCTCTGGGGTAGAGAATTCCAAAGATTCACTACCCTCTGAGTGAAGAAATGCCTCCTCATCTCAGTCCTAAATGGCCAATCCCTTATCCTGAGAATATGCCCTCTGGTTTTAGACTCTCCAGCCAGGGGAAACAGCCTCTCAGCATCTTCCCTGTCAAACCCTCTCAGAATCTTACATGTTTCAATGAGATCACCCCTCATTCTTCTAAACTCCAGAGAGTATAGGCCCATTATACTCAATCTCTCTTCATAGGACAACCCTCTCGTCCCAAGAATCAATCTAATGAACCTTCGTTGCAATGCCTCTAAGGCAAGTATATCCTTCCTTAGATAAGGAGACCAAAACTATACACAGTATTCCAGGTGTGTTCTCCCCAAAGCCCAGTACAATTGCAGCAAGACTTCCTTACTTTTGCTCCAACCCCCTTGCAATAAAGGCCAACAAACAATTTGCCCTCCTAATTGCTTGCTGTACCCGCATGTTAACTTACGGTGTTTTGTGCACAAGGATATCCAAATCTCTCTGAACACCAACATTTAATAGTTTCTCACCATTTAAAAAATATTCTGTTTTTCTATTCTTCCTACCAAAGTGAATAACCTCACATTTCCCTACATTATACTCCCATTTCCCACCTTCTTGCCCACTCATTTAACTTATCTATATCCCTTTGCAAACTCAATACTTAGTATATTCAATGCTCAACATGTCCAACCAATATAGGTTGATTGCTGCTCTGCTTTGGTTGGACATGTTGAGCATTGAATCTACTAAGACTCCTAGATCTCTTTCAGTTTCATCCTTAAGTATTTCAACACCATTCATGGCGTACATATGTCACCCACTTTTTCTTAATTCATGCACTTTACACTTGCCCATATTAAATTTTATTTGCCATTATTCTGCCCACTTACATATTTTATCTAACTCATTTTGTATCCTGAGATGCCTCCTCAGAAACTATGACCACTCCTAGTTTGGTATCATCTGCAAATTTGACCAAATCCATTGAGTTTCTAAATGCAAGTCAACATTGATCCCTGGGGAACTTCACTCACTCCTCTCCCATCCTGAAATGATCTCCCTAAAAAGTATCCAATGCTTTCTACCCTATAGCCAATTTCTTATCCATTCCTAAGATTTGGAAAGAAAAGAAAGAACTTACATTACAGTCCAGTTGGAATGTCACATCCTCAAGAAAGTCAAGGAGGTTGATCAGGCAGTATCTTCCTTTTCTGAGTACTTTGTGACTCTGTTTACTAGATTATCATTCTCAAATCTACTCCTGATAATCGATTCTTTTTACACCTTGTATTGAAGCAAGACTAATGGGTCTGTAGATTCAACTCAGGCCTATGAAACAGCTTGATTCTAATCTTTCAGTGGTTTTGCTCCCTTGTTCATACGAACATACGAACAGTGATGGTCAGGAAAAGACCCTCTGGTCCATCCAACCTGTCCCGCACAATTGCGATTGTGTATCACAATATATACACTGTCCACCCCACCCAAAACCATGTGATCTCCCGGGAGAGGCAAAAAACCAGATAAAAACCCAGTCCAATTTGGGGGGAGAAAAATCTCGGAAATTCCTCTCTGACACCTCCACCCACCGCCCAGGCGATCGAAACTAGTCAGTCTGGCCCTGATAATTCAATCATCTGACGAAGGAGATAATCTCCGAAAGCTTGTGATTTTAAAATAAATTTGTTGGACTATAACCTGGTGTTGTAAGATTCCTTACATTTGTCCACCCCAGTCCATCACCGGCATCTCCACATCCTGATAATTCTATGCATTACCTATCTTTTGTTAGAAGTGCTCTCCGCCCTAGCAAGAAACAGTTCCAGCTCTTGCTTGAAGGAATTCACCGAATCAGTGTCCACCTCACGAGCCGGCAGTCTGTTCCAGAGGTCCACTATTCGCTGGGAAAAGAACCACCTCCTGACATTTAACCTAGATCTGGCCTTATACAACTTGAAATTGTGACCCCTGGTCCTCCCTAACCTATTTAATTGGAACAAACTGTCAACTCAACACAATCTATTCCCTTCATCATCTTCTAAACCTTGATCAGATCGCCCCTAAGTCTACGCTTCTCTAAAGTGTAGAGTCCCAGCTCTTTTAGCCTGTCTTAATAACTAAGATGGCAATTAGTCTAGTGGTCCTCCTCTGTACCCTTTCCAAAGCCTCAATATTACCCACTATGTGAGGAGACCAAAACTGGACACAGTATTCTAACCGAGCCTGACCAAGGTCTTGTACAAGGACTAAGTACCAGCGTACAATACAAAGCAGAGAATGAATTGTATTGAAGAATACATTAGTACATGGACAAGGTGCCACATAAAAAGAGGATAGTAGATTGAATTCAGTTTTAGTCAATAGACCTGATCTAAATTTGATCTTTCACGATAATGGGAATAAAAAGCTCATTAAACAATAGAAGTTTACAGCGCAGAAGGAGGATGTTCAGTCCATTATGTGTGCCGGCTCTTTGTTGAAGCAGTCCAAAACTAATCCCATAGCCCTGTATCTTCCTCTGCTTCAAATATTTATCCAGTTTTTCCTTAAAAGATGCAATAGTCTCTGCCACAATCACTCCCTGTGGCAAAGCAGTCTGTACTCCAAAAATCATCTGCACAAACAAATTTCTCCTAACACTCTCCTCACTCAGTAATAAGTGACTCCTCATCATTGACTCACCAACCAGAGGAAAAAGTCTTTCCCTATTAACTCTATCAAAACTCTTTATTTTAAAAAAAACCTCAATTAAATCTCCCATTAGCCTTCTCTTCTCCAATGGAAATAGACCTGATATCAAGGGGGTGATTTTAAACCCCAAGAACGGGTGGGTCGGTGGGTGGGAGTTGAAAATATTGTTTTTTTGAGTTGCAACCACAAAATTTTCAGACTTTGCATTCCCAGTGGGAAGCCTGTACTTTTACGCGGAAAAGTAACCCCGGGTTGCGGTCGTGACCCAAAAAACAACTATTTTCATAATCACTCCCCAAGTCTCTTATCATAATTGTAGTTCACATCGCTGACATGTACACTGTTGAATCTACATTCTTTATGGCTTAATATCCTTTTTGTAAGGGGGCACCCAAAACTGCACACAGTGGCCTAACCAATGTTTTGTATAAATTCATCGTCACTTCTTTAGTCTTGTACTCTATGCCCCTATTTATAAAAATCCTAACATTTCCACTACAAGCCGTTCATGTAATATAACTAAATTTTAAGTAACTCAATTTCTGCTACTGGCGTAACGATTTGTTAACAGAATGACTATGGCTCTGAAATTCCATTGGGGCTGTATCAGCAGCTAGAGTTACAGCGGGAGATAGTAGAACCCCTATGGAATTTCAGGGCATATGACAATAATCGATAAAGTAGCTAAGCTCTCCCATGTTTATTTTTGTCTTGCAGTAACACTTAATAAAAACTATTAGTAACATCTAGTGAAAAAATATTACCTGTTCTTAAAAGCTTCAATCTTTTTCTTGCACTCCACAAGTGTTTGTTGCAGCAAATGGCAATGAAAGAAGTCAGCTGAGAGAAAGGGAGGAATGGATAAAAACTAAGAAAGAGGCCACACTTCGTAGTTGTGAGCCGGAGGACGTGCAAGACCTGAAGGCCTGATTCATCACAATATCATTATACTTGGTGTTGTGGGTCACATAGAGGTCAGAGATAATGAAAATACTAGATTTCAGGATGTTGGTTTCAAAGCCATGAGGATCAAAATGAGGAACTAAATTGGGAGCACATAGGGGCAGGATGGAGAGGGGAGCACCAAACAAAGAAGATATATGAGATGATGCAAACTAAATTAAATGGAACCATTAGAAGTTGACGGTCAAAGTGTAGATAAAAATAGAGAAATTACAAAACAGCAAAAGGAAAAAAAAAACAAGCGAATAAAAAGAAAAAAAGGCAAGTGCTGGAAATCTGAAACAGAAACAGAAAAATGAAAACCAGAAATGTTTTAGTCGTGCTTGCTCATCTGAGCACAGTTGGGCTGCAGAGGAGCTGATGAATTTAGTCATTCATACATGCCAACTTCTGACAGGCATAATTTTGGGGCTCCCTGCATGTGTCAAAAATCAGCACAGACCAGACCCCTTTCCCCTGAATGCTACTCCTCAAGTTCTACTGCTCATGGAACTGATGCCAGCCATTCCATACTCTAGGCAGGAATTCTCACGAGAACAGGAACTCCCACCGACAGAGTGCAGAAGCTGGAATGAGTTCCATTAGCAGCTGAATGACGATGATGAAATAGACAACAGCAACAGCAACAACTTGCGCCTCTAATGTAAAACAAATCCCAAGGTGTTTCACAGAGGCATCGACTTTGCTCAGCGCCATGCAATTTAAGAGAAGGGTCCTAAAACAGGCATATTTTTTTATATATGTAAGGAGCCTAATGGGGGGAAAAAATTCGAAAGGGCCCATTTTCGGGTGCTGGTAGCGTGATCCGCTATTACCCCGTGCCCGATAGCCCCTATGCAGACAGCACGTGAATTTCGAGCAGCCTGCAACTTACCATGATATCTCCATGCAGCCAGCACTACCCGTGCTGCTGAGAGGCTGCATGAAGAATGAGGAAGCCCGAAATGGTGCACATTTTAAACGGGACATGCACAGTCCACTAGGAGGAGGGAAAGATGGCGACAAGGATGACAGGACCGGCGTGAGAGAGGGCCCCACGCTTCTCCGATGATGTACTGGGGGTGGAAGGGGTGGACGAAAGGAGGGCCAACATGTACCCGCAGGGTGGAAAAAGACCCTCCAGATTGCAGCTCCACAGGCATTGGCAGTCTGTGGCTCAGGAAGTGAATGTCAGGAGCATTGCACCACGCACATGGGCGCAGTGCCGAAAGAAGTTCAATGATTTGACACGAGTGGTCAAGGTGAGTGAATACAAGTGTCAAGTGGCACATCCTACCAACTGCACCACTGCTCCATGCATCACCATCCCCGTCACCCACCCACCAACAAACGCTGCCCATCCATACACAATGCTGCATTTGGCATGCTGCATCTCACCCGCACATAGTATCACACCCGCAGGCCACACAACCACTACTCACAGGTCACACACACTGGCAGCTATTCAACCATGACAGGCACATCACCCACACACCACTGACACACTGTCTTCTATCTTGCAGGAGAAGGTGGGACATAGCAGCCGGCAGCAGGAGAGACCTGAAGGAGGACGGGGACACTTACACGTCCTCACCTTTCTAGAGGAGACAGTGCTTGAGATCATTGGGTGGACTGTTTCTGCAGCCGTGACAACATGCCGCGCTGGAGGTCCCGGTGAAGGGGGTCTCTGCATATCTAATGCTCCTTCTCCTTTCCCACATCTCCCTCCTCCCATAATCTTTTCTGACTCACATGCTGCAGATGCTGTCACCACACACCTCTTACTTGCTCCTCTCCCCACTCCACAACTCAACCTGTTTCCCTTTGTCATTGCAGATACCCAAGAACACGTGGCGGCACCGTCCGAGGAGGAGGAGGAGGAGGAGGAGGAGGAGGGGGACACTGAAGCCACGCCGTCACTCGATCTGACACTTGCATCTACCAGTTCAGAGACTGACACTGCACATCCTTTAGAGGCTAGGATAGAGGAGGGATCTGCACGTGGTGAGACATCGGGCACAAGTGCATAGGAGCCGGGGTGGGGGGAACGGATACCACGGGTGCCAGCTTGTCAGAGGGTGAGGTCACTCACTAGTTCTGCTGCAGAGGAGTCAGATGAGGACTTCAATGGGCCAGGCTACAGAAGATGGCTGATGAGCGTACATCACCAAATGCTTGGGGTACTGGAAAGCCTGCCAGAAAGCCTGCGTACAATGAGAAGGGGCATGGAGGAGTCCAGCTCCAACTTGGCACAGGGCTTTGCGCAGAGCTTGGAGCCCATCCTTTCCCACACCTCCATCAGCGCACCTGTGGAACCCACCATGATACAGCATCTGATGACTTCATTGCCGGTTGTGAGGATGATGGCATTGGGGCCAATGAAAATCGCCTGGAAAACATAAGAACATAAGAAATAGGAGCAGGAGTAGGCCATCTGGCCCCCGAGCCTGCTCTGCCATTCAACAAGATCATGGCTGATTTTCTACCTCAACGCCATTTTCCTGCACTATCCCCATATCCCTTGCTGTCTTTAATATCTAGAAATCTATCGATCTCTGTTTTGAATGTACTCAATGACTGAGCCTCCACAGCCCTCTGGAGTAGAGAATTCCAAAGATTCACCACCGTCTGAGTGAAGAAATTTCTCCTCATCTCAGTCCTAAATGGCCTATCCCTTATGTTGAGACTGTGACCACTGGTTCTAGACTCCCCAGCCAGGGGAAACATCCTCCCTGCATCTACGCTGTTAAGCCCTGTAAGAATTTTGTATGTTTCAATGAGATTACCTCTCATTCTTCTAAACTCTAGAGAATACAGGCCTAGTCTACTCAATCTCTCCTCATACGACAATCCCGCCATCCCAGAAATCAGTCTGGTGAACATTTGTTGCACATTCTCTATGGCAAGCTTATCCTTTCTTAGGTAAGGAGACCAAAATTATACACAATACTCCAGGTTTGGAGTCTGACCAATGCCCTATATAATTGCAATAAGACATCTTTACTCGTGTATTCAAATCCTCTTGTAATAAAGGCCAACATACCATTTGCCTTCCTAATTTTTTTTTTATTCGTTCATGGGATGTGGGCGTCGCTGGCGAGGCCAGCATTTATTGCCAATCCCTAATTGCCCTTGAGAAGGTGGTGGTGAACCGCCTTCTTGAACTGCTGCAGTCCGTGTGGTGAAGGTTCTCCCACAGTGCTGTTAGGAAGGGAGTTCCAGGATTTTGACCCAGGGACGATGAAGGAACGGCGATATATTTCCAAGTTGGGATAGTGTGTGATTCGTCCTTCTAGGTGGTAGAGGTCGCGGGTTTGGGAGGTGCTGTCGAAGAAGCCTTGGCGAGTTGCTGCAGTGCATCCTGTAGATGGTACACACTGCAGCCACAGTGCGTCGGTGGTGAAGGGAGTGAATGTTAATGTGGTGGATGGGGTGCCAATCAAGCGGGCTACTTTGTCCTGGATGGTGACGAGCTTCTTGAGTGTTGTTGGAGCTGCACTCATCCAGGCAAGTGGAGAGTATTCCATCACACTCCTGACTTGTGCCTTGTAGATGGAGGAAAGGCTTTGGGGAGTCAGGAGATGAGTCACTTGCCGCAGAATACCCAGTCTCTGACATGCTCTCGTAGCCACGGTATTTATATGGCTGGTCCAGTTAAGTTTCTGGTCAATGGTGACCCCCAGGATGTTGATGGAGGGGGATTCAGCGATGGTAATGCCGTTGAATGTCAAGGGGAGGTGGTTAGACTCCCTCTTGTTGGAGATGGTCATTGCCTGGCACTTGCCTGGCACAAATGTTACTTGCCACTTATGAGTCCAAGCCTGGATGTTGTCCAGGTCTTGCTGCATGCGGGCATGGACTGCTTCATTATCTGATGGGTTGCAAATGGAACTGAACACTGTGCAATCATCAGCGAACATCCCCATTTCTGACCTTATGATGGAGGGAAGGTCATTGATGAAGCAGCTGAAGATGGTTGGGCCTAGGACACTGCCCTGAGGAACTCCTGCAACAATGTCCTGGGGCTGAGATGATTGGCCTCCAACAACCACTACCATCTTCCTTTGTAATCTAATTGCTTGCTGCACCTGCATGTTAGCTTTCAATGACTCATGTACAAAGACACCCAGGTCCCTTTGAACATCAACATTTCCCAATCTCTTACCATTTAGAAAATACTCTTCATTTCTGTTTTTCCTACCAAAGTGGATAACTTCACATTTTTCCACATTATATTCCATCTGCCATGTTCTTGCCCACTCACTTAGCCTGTCTATATCACCTTGAAGCCTCTTTGCATCCTCCTCACAACCCACATTCCCACCTAGTTTTGTGTCATCAGCAACCTTGGAAATATTACATTTGGTCCCTTCATCCAAATCATTGATATATATTGTGACTAGTTGGGGCCCAAGCACCGATCCCTGCAGTACCCCAATAATCATAGTCTGCTAACCTGAAAAAGACCCCATTATTCCTATTCTTTGATTTCTGTCTGAAAACCAATTCTCAATCCATGCCGGTATATTACCCTCAATTCCATGTGCTCTAACTTTGTTCACCAACCTCCTGTGTGGGACCTCATCGAAAGCCTTCTGAAAATCCAAATACTCCACATCCACTGGTTCCCCCTTATCTATTCTGCTAGTTACATCCTCAAAGAACTCCAATTGGTTTGTCAGACATGATTTCCCTTCCATAAATCCATGTTGACTCTGCCAAATCCTATTATTATTTTCTAAGTGTCCTGTTATCACATCCTTTATAATAGATTCTAGCATTTTCCCTCCTACTGATGTCAAGCCAACAGGTCTGTAGTTCCCTATTTTCTCTCTCCCTCCTTTCTTGAATAGTGGGGTTACATTTGTTACCCTCCAATCTGGAGGAACCATTCCAGGATCTATAGAATTTTGGAAGATGACAACCAATGCATCCACTATCTATATTGCCACCTCTTTCAAAACCCTGGGATGTAGATCATCAGGTTCTTGGGATTTATCAACTTTCACTCCCATTAATTTCTCTAGTACTATTTTTTTTACTAATACTAATTTCTTTCAGTTCCTCAATCTCACCAGACCCTTGGTCTCTAGTATTTCTGGGAGGCTTTTTGTGTCTTCTTCCGTGAAGACAGACACAAAGTATTTGTTTAATTTCTCTGCCATTTCCTTATTCCCCAATATAAATTCTCCCATCTCTGTCTGTAAGGGACCCACATTTGCCTTCGCCAGTCTTTTCCTTTTTACATACTATAGAAGCTTTGACAGTCTGTTTTTATGTTCCTCGCTATTTTACTCTCATATTCTATTTTCCCTTTCTTTATCAATTTCTTGGCCCTCCTTTGCTGAATTGTAAAATGCTCCCAATCCTCAGGCTTACTGCTTTTTCTGGCAACTTTAGATGCCTCTTCCTTTGATTTAATACTATCTTTAATTTCTCTTGTTAGCTACGGTTGGACCACTTTTCCTGTTGGGTTTTTGTGCCTTAAAGGAATATATATTTGTTGCAAATTATGTATTAATTCTTTAAATGCTAGCCATTGCCTGTCTACCATCATAGCTTTTAATGTAGTGCCCCAATCAACTACAGCCAACTTGCGCCTCATACCTTCGTAGTTTCCTTTGTTTACATTTACGACCCTAGTTTCGGATTGAACTACATCACTTTCAAACTTAATGAAGAATTCTATCATATTATGGTCACTCTTCCCTAAGGGCTCCTTTACAACAAGATTATTAATTAACCCTTTCTCATTGCGCAATACTAGATCTAAAATAGCCTGTTCGCTTATTGGTTCCTCAACATACTGATCTAGAAAACCATTTCGTATACATTTCAGAAATTCGTCCTCCACAGTATTAGTGCTAATTTGGTTTGCCCAATCTATATGTAGATTAAAGTCCCCCATGATTACTGTATTACCCTTGCTAAATGCACTTAATTTTCTGCTTTGTACCGTGCCCTACATTACCACTACTGTTTGGTGGCCTATAAACAACTCCCACCAATGTTTTCTGCCCCTTGCTGTTTCTTAGCTCCATCCAACTTGATTCTACATCTTGATCTTCTAAGCCAAGATTCTTTCTCACTGTTGTATTGATCTCATCCTTTATTAACAGCGCTACCCCACCTCCTTTTCCTTTTTCCTGTCCTTCCTAAATGTCAAACATCCTTGAATATTCAGTTCCCAGCCTTGGTCACCCTGCAGCCACGTCTCAGTAATGGTAATTAGATCATACCCATTTACTTCTATTTGTGCCGTCAATTCATCTACCTTGTTGCGAATGCTGCGTGCATTCAGATAAAGTGCCTTTAATTTTGCCTTTTTAACATTTTTTCCTATTTTGACCTTATTTGCTGCTGGCATTTGTTTCCGCTGCGTTCCAATTTCACTTACCACTTTTCTACCTTCCACTTCCAGCTTTGTTACTCTCCCTTCTGAATCTCCTCTCAGGTTCCCATCTCCCCGCCAAGTTAGTTTAAACTCTCCCCAACAGCACTAGCAAACCCCCCTGCAAGGATATTGGTCCCGGCCCTGTTGAGGTGCAACCTGTCTGGATTGTACAGGTCCCACCTCTCCCAGAACCAGTCCCAATGCCCCAGGAATCTAAAGCCTTCCCTCCTGCACCACCTCTCCAGCCACATATTCATCTGCTCTATCCTTCTATTTCTATACTCACTAGCGCATGGCACTGGGAGTAATCTGGAGATTACTACCCTTGAGGTCCTGCTTGTTAATCTCTTCAGAAACTCCTCAGAGAGCAACTGGGGGAGAGAGAGAGAGAGCAACGCAAACTGGGAAGGAAGAGAGAGAGAGAGAACCATAAACTGGGGGGAGAGAGAGAGAGAGAGCAACACAAACTGGGGAGGGAGAGAGAGAGAGAGAGCAACACAAACTGGGAGGGAGAAAGAAAGAAACACAAACTGGGGAGGGAGAGAGAGAGAAACACAAACTGGGGGTGGGGTGGGGAGAGAGAGAGCAACACAAACTGGGGAGGGAGGGAGAGGTAGAGAAACACAACTTGGGAGGGAGAGAGAAAGAGAGAGCAACACAAACTGGGGAGGGAGAGAGAGAGAAACACAAACTGGGGGGGGGGGGTGGTGGGGAGAGAGAGAGCAACACAAACTGGGGAGGGAGGGAGAGGTAGAGAAACACAACTTGGGAGGGAGAGAGAAAGAGAGAGCAACACAAACTGGGGAGGGAGAGAGAGAGAGAAACACAAAGTGGGGAGAGAGAAAGAGAGAGAACAACATAAACTGGCCCAAGATTTGCTCTTAAAATAACGGCAGTCCTAACAGTGCTCACCGTTATTTCAGAGCAAATGGAAGAGCAACTTCTGGCGACTGCACATGCGCAGTCAAATACGGAAATCCGGAAGTTGTGCTATCAGATGCCCTGCTCTTCCAAAAACTGTACGGGAAGGACAGCTCACCAACTGGCTCTCTGTTCAAATGGCTGCAACAGCGCAAAGTTGCTGCACTGCCCAGCTGGAAATGAATTATTTTTGCCAGAAAAATGTATGTCCAGCTTTTTTAGTCTAACCAAAATTTTAATGGCGTGGTAAGTCTTCATTACTGTCTCTGGCACTGAAAATTTACTTTTACCAGTGTGGTGTCTCATTCCTTCAAAATCTAATTGTTGGACATTAAAAAAGTTTTAATTTTTAAAATTCTTTTACTGTCCTTTATGTTTCTTTTATCTCTGCCTTTTAATTCAATATTTCTTACCTTCTCTTTATTTTGCTTTCTGTAACTGATTTTACATCGAATTTACTGCTCTAACCACCACTTCCTGGTTCTGTTTCTGCACGGCTTGTTAACGATGCTTCAATTTGATTGGTTAAGGAGATACACAGTTCCTTACCCTGCTCACACAGCTGATAGATGCCCAGAGGAGCCCCTTTTTTCAGCTGCCCATTGCAGGAAGTTGGTGCCCAAAAGCCCATGGATAGTTTGCGAGTAAGTTTAAATCTAACGAGCGGTGGGAGCCTTCGTTCACCGCTCAGTACAAAATCTGGGTCAATGTGTTTTATTACGGGAGTCAGGCAGCTTTGGTGCTGCTCCCTGAGGACTGAGCCTCACCTCCCTGAAGCTGGGCTACAGTGGTGGGGTGGAGTAGTCAGTGAATTCAATTAGGTTCGATTTTATTTATTATTTTTCTAACTTGCTGAGTATCGTTAAGAGTCATAAAATTGTATGAAAACTTTAGTTAGAAGTTATTTATATCGATGATGTTTTTGTTGAATTAATGTTTGTCATTGCGGTCGATGCTGTAGAAACATCACAGAAGTAGTTTTTATTTAAACATTGCTTATCCTTAAATCTTTCTATTCTTTAGTGTTCTTTCTTTGATTTAAAAATTATGTTATTTGTCTCACTATAAAACAAAAAGTCAAATATTTTATATGGGGCTTGGTGATACTCAACTAAGGTAAACCAATATCCTTGTGGGGAGGTTTGCTAGTGCTGTTGGGGAGGGTTTAAACTTGCTTGGCAGAGGGATGGGAACCTGAATGTAGATTCAGATGGGACGGAATCAGAACTGGAGATAGAAGGCAGAAAATGAGTAAGTGACTTAGGAAGGCAGAGGAAACAAAAATTAGAAAATAAACAGCAAAGAAGATTGGGAGTTTGGTATATACCTCAATGCAAGGAGTATAGTGAATAAGGCAAATGAGGTGAGGGCACAGATAGACAAGTGGCAGTACGATATCTTAGTTATCACAGAAACATGGCTTAAAGAGAGGTAGGAATGGCAGCTCAACGTTCCTGTTACAGGGTTTTCAGACGAGATAGAGACGGGGATAAAAAAGGAAGGGGGTGACAATTTTGGTTAAAGAAACAATTACAGCTGTGAGGAGGGATGATGGGGGTGATTTTAAACCCCAAGAATGGGTGGGTTGGGGGCGGGTGGGAGTTGGAAACAGTTGTTTTTTTGGGTCACGACTGCAAAATTTTGGACTTGGCATTCCAGTGGGAAGCCTGTACTTTTCCGCGCCGACATTAAACCCGGAAATAAAGTCGGGTTGTGGTCGCGACCCAATAAAACAACTATTTTCAATTCCCATCCGCCCCAAACCCACCTGTTCTTCGGGTTTAAAATTACCCCCGATATGTTAGAAGGATCATCAATCGAGGCCATATAGGTTGAGCTAAGGAACAAAAAAGGGGCAGTCACACTACTGGGAGTGTACTATAAACCCCCAAACAGTCAGAGGAAGATAGAAGAGCAAACATGTAGGCAAATTTCTGAGAAGTGCAAAAATAGTAGGGCAGTAATAGTAGGGGGTTTCAACTACCCTAATATTAGCTGGGACACAAACAATGTGAAGGGTATAGAGGGTGCAAAATTCTTCAATTGCATTCAGCAGAACTTTTTTAGCCAGTACGTTGAAGTCCAACAAGAGAGGGGGCAGTTCTGGATTTAGTTTTAGGAAATGAAGCTGGTCAGGAGGAAGGAGTATCAGTGGGAGAGTATCTTGGTGGTAGTGATCATAATTCAGTTAGTTTTAGCATAGTTATGGAAAAGGACAAAGATAGAACAGGAGTTAAAGTTCTCAATTGGGGAAAGGCCAATTTTACTCAGCTAAGAAGTGATTTAGCAAAAGTGGACTGGAAACAGCTACTTAGAAGTGTCAGAGCAGTGGGAGGCATTCAAGGGGAAGATTCAAAGGGTGCAGAGTAAACATGTTCCCACAAAGTAAAGGGTGGGACTGCCAAATCTAGAGCCCCCTGGATGTCAAGGAGCATACAGGGTAAGATAAGGCAGAAAAGGAAAGCTTATGTCAGACACCAAGAACTCAATACTACAGAAAGCCTAGAGGAGTATAAAAAGTGCAGGGGTGAAATTAAAAAGGAAATTAGGAAAGCAAAGAGAAGGCATGAAAAAATATTGGCAAGTAAAATCAAGGAAAACCCAAAGATGTTTTATAAATACATTAAGAGCAAGAGGATAACTAAGGAAAGAATAGGGCCTATTAGAGACCAAAAAGGTAACCTATGTGTGGAGGTGGAAGATGTTGGTATGGATAGTTTGCGTGTGTCTTCACAAAAGAGAGGAACGATGCAGACATTATAGTTAAGGAGGAGGAGTATGAAATTTTGAATGAGATAAACTTAGTGAGAGAGGAAGTATTAAGGGGATTAGCATCTTTGAAAATAGATAAATCACCAGGGCAGGATGAAATGTATCCCAGGCTGTTAAAAGAAGCAAAGGAGGAAATAGCAGACGCTCTGACCATCATTTTCCAATCCTCACTGGATACAGGCGTGGTGCCAGAGGATCGAAGGACTGCTAACGTTGTACCATTGCTTAAAAAGGGAGCGAGGGATAGATCGAGTAATTACAAGCCAATCAATCTAACCTCAGTGGCAAATTATTGGAATCAATTCTGAGGGACAGGATAAACCGTCACTTAGAAAAGCATGGAGTAATCAAGGACAGTCAGCATTGGATTTGTTAAGGGAAGGTCGTGTCTGACTAACTTGATTGAGTTTTTTGAGGTGGTAACAAGGAGGGTCGATGAGGGAAGTGCATTTGATGTAGTCTACATGGATTTTAGCAAGGCTTTTGACAAGGTCCCACATGGCAGACTGGTCAAAAAGGTACAAGCCCATGGGAACCAAGGGAGGGCGGCAAGTTGATCCAAAATTGGCTCAATGGCAGGAAGCAAAGGGTAATGATTAACGGGTGTTTTTGTGACTGGAAGGTTGTTTCCAGTGGGGTTTCGGGGGGCTCAGCACTAGGTCCCTTGCTTTTTGTGATATATATTAATGATTTGGACTTAAATGCAGGGGGCATGATTAAGAAGTTTGCAGATGATACAAAAATTGGCCGTGTGGTTGATAGTGAGGAGGAAAGCTGTAGACCGCAGGAAGATATCAATGGACTGGTCAGGTGGGCAGAAAAGTGGCACATGGAATTCAATCCGGAGAAATGTGAGGTGATGCATTTGGGGAGGGCAAACAAGTTAAGGGAGTACATGATAAATGGGAGTATACTGAGAGGTGTAGAGGAAGTGAGGGACTTTGGAGTGCGTGTCCACAGATCCCTGAAGGTAGCAGGACAGGTAGATAAGGTGATTAAGAAGGCATATGGAATACTTTCCTTTATTAGCTGAGGCATAGAATATAAGAGCAGGGAGGTTATGCTGGAACTATATAAAACACTAGTTAGGCCACAGCTTGAGTACTGCTCACAGTTCTGGTCACCACATTACAGGAAGGATGTAATTGCACTAGAGAGGGTGCAGAGGAGATTTACGAGGATGTCGCCAGGGCTGGAGAATTTTAGCTTTGAGGAAAGATTGGATAGGCTGGGGTTGTTCTTTTTGGAGCAGAGGAGGCTGAGGGGTGATTTAATTGAGGTGTACAAAACTATGAACGGCCTAGATAGAATGTATAGGAAGGACCTATTTCCTTTAGCAGAGAGGTCAATAGCCAGGGGGCATAGATTTAAAGTGATTGGTAGAAGGATTAGAAGGGAGCTGAGGAATAAATTATTCACCTAGAGGGTGGTGTGGGTCGGGAACTCACTGCCTGAAAGGGTGGCAGAGGCAGAAACCCTCAACTCATTTAAAAAGTACCTGGATGTGCGCCTGACGTGCCGTGACCTACAATGCTACGGACCAAGTGCTGGTAAGTGGGATTAGGCTGGGTGGCTCATTTTTGGCCAGCATGGACACAATGGGCTGAATGGCCTCCTTCTGTGCCGTAAATTTTCTATGATTCTATGATTTATTATAAGTGAAAAACAAGTCTGCATTTTACAAGATCATGAGATCGGTTCAGATGAAGAAGCCCCTTCAACTCATTTGGTTCCATCCTTCCAAAATACTAACTTTACGGTCTTCACATTACATCGAGCTGTCTCATACGTGAATCCAGAGTCCTGACTTCGCCCTGTTCCAGCTGCTGATCATCCTCTGTGTCAAGAAATAATTCCTGACGTCAAATAAATTTACTCTTCATTATCCTGAAACAACTTTGTTGTTCTGCAGTCCTGGTATATCTGAAAATATTGTTTTATCCCATTAAGTATGTTATATATCTCTATCAGGGTCTCTCTGAGATATCTCTTCCAGAACCCTAGTTTACTAAGTCTCTCCTTAATAGCTCTTCCTTCAGACACAGTGGGGGCTAAATTGGGCCGGGCAGTGCCCGTTTTGTCGGTGCCATGTGGACACCTAAGCCCCGAAAACGGCGTCCAAGATGCACACGCACATTTCCGGAGTGATGTGCGCAGGACACCATATTGGTAAAGGTGGTTCCATCGAAAGCCAGAAGCACGTAGAGTAGGGAGATTATGACGTAAATCAGTGCGCAACGCTGACTTGAAGCAGCCGGTGGCATTTTCAAACTCCCCGCTCCAGCCAAGGAGGAGCAGGGCACTCAGCAGGAGGCAGGCCATTTCCAAGGAGGACCTTCAGGGACCAATCTTACCTCAACTTCAGCAGTGACCAGTGCATCTGATGGCTGCGGTTCACTCAACACAGAAATGAAAACCAACACCAAATACAAATTCATAACCGCATTTATAGATTTACACATGAAATGATTCAAACAAACTGATACCATTCACCCTTGTGCATTCCCATGGTGCCTGTTGTTCGTGTGTCTTTACCTTTCCTAGTGCTCCTACGAGGTGCATCCCCAGTGGCTGAAGCATGGGTGGTGGAAGGCTGCGGACCTTCAAATGAGGAGCGTGCAGATGGCCTTGGAGGATGAGCTTGAGCAGCTCTGGGCCGGGAGGGCCCGGCTTCAGACTACACCATCTCAGCCTGGGCTGCAGCAGTCTGGCCTGGCTGGCTGACAGGTAACAGCAAGGGCATCGCCAGAGTGGCAGGGGTGGGAGCAGGAATGCTGTCATTCTGAGGGAGGACAGCAGGTCTGTCTTCCATGGCGCCACTGTCACTCTCCTGGGGCAGCGCCTTAGCAATCCTGGTGACCTGCTAGAGAACAGATTGCTGGAACGCTGTGATGCCCTGGAAGCCCCGTTCCACAGTGGAACCCAGAGCCATGATAGCAGCAGTCTGTGCTTCCAAATGCAGCAGTCAGACCTTTGATGACATCTGTTTGTGCTGCAACGGAAGCTGTGACATCAGTCATCAGATGCTGCATCATGGTGGGATCCACAGGAGTGCTGATGGAGGTGACCATCCATTCCACGTGGGAAAGGATGGGCTCCAAGCTCTGCGCAAAGCCCTGTGCCAAGTTGGAGCTGGACTCCTCCATGCCCCTTGACATTGTGCGGAGGCTTTCTGGCAGGCTTTCTAGTGCACAAAGCATTTGGTTGTGTACGCCCATCAGCCTTCTTCTGTAACTCCTCTGTAGCAAAACCAATGTGTAACCTCGCCTTCTGGTGAGCTGGCACCTGCAGTATCCGTTCCCCCCGCCCCGGCTCCTGCGCAGTGCCCAGTGCCCAGTGTCTCACCATGTGCAGATCCCTCCTCTATCCTGGCCTCTAAAGCACAGTGTCAGTATCTGAGCTGGTGGCTGCGAGTGTAAGATCAAGTGACGGTGTGTCTGCATCATCACTGTCATCTTCCTCTGCCTCCTCTGACTGGGCAGGTTCCAGTTCTGGGTATCTGAAATGACAAAGGGACACGGGTTGAGTAGTGGTGAGGGGAGAGGAGAAAGTAAGACGTGTGTGCTTACACCATCTGCAGCATGTGAGTCAGAAAAGATTGTAGGATAGGGGAGAAGTGGGAAGCGAGAAGGAGGATTAGGTATGCAGAGACCCTCATCATCGATACCTCCAGTGCTGCCAATGGCCACGGCTGCAGCAATGACCCGTCCAATGATCGACAGCACTGTCTCCTCCATGGGGGTGAGGACATGTAGGTGCGCCTGTTCTCCCCCAGGTCTTTCTTGCTGCTTACTGTTGTGCACCATCTTCACCGGCAAGAAAGAGGGAAGTGTGTCAGTGAATGTCCTGCAAGATGTTTGGGTGATGCGGCTGTCATGGTTGAATAGCTGCCAGTGTGTGTGAACTCTGAGTTGTGGGTGTGCGGCTTGTAAGAGTGGTAATGTGTGAGGGTGAGATGAAGTATCTGATTTGAAGAGTTGCATACTGATTGAAAGAGTTCATTGATAGGTGGGTGACAGGGGGGTGTAGTGAATGGAGCAGTGGATGAGGCTAGTGGTGCAGTTGGTAGGAGACGCCACTTGACAGTTGAACTCACTCACCTTGATCACTTGTGTCAAATCATTGAACTTCTTCCTGCACTGCATGCATGTGTGTGGTGCAATGTTCCCAGCATTCACCTCGTGTGTGACTTCCTCCCACAGCCTCTTCAGTATGTGTCTGGAAGGCCTCCTGCCCCTCTGCGGATATTGGATGCCCCTTCGTGCGTCCATCTCTTCCATCAAGGCTTCTAGTGCGTCGTCCAAGAACCTTGGTGCACACTCTCTCGCAGGCGCAGCCATTCCTCACTATCCTGCAGCTCAATTAGTTGCCAAACGAATTCCAGCTCTCCCTGCAGCCTCAGTGCACCTCCCCTTTAAGAGGTGCAAGCTGCCTTTAAATACTGCTGGCCACTCCCGATATCGGGGCCTCCTGCTGGTGCATGCAGCCAATCAACAGCACAGGTAGCACTGGCTGCACGCAGCAATCATTTAAAACACCAGGCAGCACGAATGTTACATGCTGCCTGGATCTCAACCAACGGGCGTGGATTAATCATGCACTGCGATCCCAGAGCCCGTTTTCGGGGGTTAACCAAATTAACCCCCAGTTTCATTGCTTTCCTTTGCATTGCTTATATTGCCCAGAATGCCCTCTAATGTCACAGAAACCAAAAGTGTTCAGAATAGTCTTGGTGCAACCTGATTCGGGCACTGTTCATTTCAGCATGACCTCTGGGGATTTGAACTCAAATAACTTGGCAATAAAACACAGCATGCTATTTGCATTGCTCTCTGTCATTGCACAGGTTTGTGAGCGACAGGTGAACTAAGACTCATAGGTGTTTCTAATTTTCCCGATGGTAACTCTGTCGTGCCCATAATGTAAATGTGCTTCCTATTTTTACTTCTTACGTGCAATACATTACACGTCTCTGTACTGAACTTCATTTATTACTGATCACCTCAGGTACAAACCCAAGATTTTGGCTACATCCTCTAACTCAACAGTTTGATGTCATCTGTGAACTTAACTATGTAGCATTGAGACAGCAATTTCAGGCCATTTATGTATAGTCACAGCATAGCTCCCTGGAATATTTCACTCAGTACCTCTCCCCATTGCATCCCAGCTCCCCTTACTCTCTACTAGGTCCCCTACAATGATTTACTGATCGACATTCAGGTCCTACCCTTGATACTCACTAACCTCTGTTTGTAAATGATTCTTTCACATAATAAGTTATTAAAGGCTTTTGGAAGTCAACATTAAACAATATTGATTTGAGATGTCACTTCCTCAAAAAATTGAAATTAGTCGTGTAAGATCGATCCCTTCCTAAACCATGTTGGCTGTCCTTGATTAGATTATTTTCATATGGATGCTTTTCCATTTTGTTTCGGATTATTGATCCCACTGGTTTTCTGATTATTAAGGTCAGACTAATGGGCCTGTAGTCACCAACTATGGCTTTATCCCCTTCAGTATTACCTTCCTTTCTCGCTTATCGTTCTTGTCATTTTCATATTATTGTAAAATGATGAGTTGTTCTACCCATTTTGGTCTGGTGGTCTGTAATCTGGAGTCATGAGTTTAAATCCCGCCATGGCAGCTGGGGAATTTAAATTCAATTCATTAAATTCAATTAATTAAATAAAATCTGGACTTAAAATACTAGTATCAGTAATGGTGACCATGAAACTACAGGATTGTCGTAAAAACCCATCTGGTTCACTAATGTCCTTTAGGGAAGGAAACCTGCTGTCCTTACCCGGTCTGGCCTACATGTGACTCCAGACTCACAGCAATGTGGTTGATTCTTAATTGCCCTCTGAAATGGCCCAGCAAGCCACTCAGTTGTACAATCTCACTAAAAAAAGTCACAATAAGAATAAAACCGGACGGACCACCCGGCATCGGACCACTAGGCACCAGACACGACAAAGGAAAACCAAGCCCAGTCGACCCTGCAAAGTCCTCCTCACTAACATCTGGGGACTTGTGCCAAAATTGGGAGAGCTGTCCCACAGACTAGTCAAGCAACAGCCTGACATAGCCATACTCACAGAATCATACCTTTCAGCCAACGTCCCAGACTCTTCCATCACCATCCCTGGGTATGTCCTGTCCCACCGGCAGGACAGACCAACCAGAGGTAGCGGTACAGTGATATACAGTCAGGAAGGAGTGGCCCTGGGAGTCCTCAACATTGACTCTGGACCCCATGAAATCTCATGGCATCAGGTCAAACATGGACAAGGAAACTTCCTGCTGATTACCACCTACCGTCCTCCCTCAGCTGATCAGTCCTCCTCCATGTTGAACACCACTTGGAAGAAGCACTGAGGGTAGCAAGGGCACAGAATGTACTCTGGGTGGGGGACTTCAATGTCCATGACCAAGAGTGGCTCGGTAGCACCACTACTGACCGAGCTGGCCGAGTCCTGAAGGACATAGCTGCTAGACTGGGCCTGCGGCAGGTGGTGAGCAAACC
Organism: Heptranchias perlo; assembly: GCF_035084215.1. Taxonomy (NCBI): domain Eukaryota; kingdom Metazoa; phylum Chordata; class Chondrichthyes; order Hexanchiformes; family Hexanchidae; genus Heptranchias; species Heptranchias perlo. Next base: position 106,761,036 of record NC_090325.1, on the reverse strand, counting down.
AACATGAGGGAAAAACTTACTTGACCTCGTCCTCACCAATCTACCTGTCGCAGATGCATCTGTCCATGACAGCATTGGTAGGAGTGACCACCGCACAGTCCTCGTGAAGATGAATTCATGTCTTCGCACTGAGGACACCATCCAACGTGTTGTGTGGCACTATCACCATGCAAAATGGGATAGATTCAGAACAGATCTAGCAGCTCAAAACTGGGCATCCATGAGGCGATGTGGGCCATCAGCAGAAGCAGAATTGTATTCCAGCACAATCTGTAACCTCATGGCCCGGCATATTCCTCACTCTACCATTACCAACAAGCCAGGGGATCAACCCTGGTTCAATGAGGTGTGTAGAAGAGCATGCCAGGAGTAGCACCAGGCGTACCTAAAAATGAGGTGCCAACCTGGTGAAGCTACAACTCAGGACTACATGTATGCTAAACAGCAGAAGCAACATGCTAGAGACAGAGCTAAGCGATTCCACAACCAACGGATCAGATCAAAGCTCTGCAGTCCTGCCACATCCAGTTGTGAATGGTGGTGGACAATTAAACAACTAACGGGAGGAGAAGGCTCTGCAAACATCCCCATCCTCAATGATGGCGGAGTCCAGCATATGAGTGCAAAAGACAAGGCTGAAGCGTTTGCAACCATCTTCAGCCAGAAGTGCCGAGTGGACGATTCATCTCGGCCTCCTCCCGATATCCCCACCATCACAGAAGCCAGTCTTCAGCCAATTCGATTCACTCCACGTGATATCAAGAAACGGCTGAGTGCACTGGATACAGCAAAGGCTATGGGCCCTGACAACATCCCGGCTGTAGTGCTGAAGACTTGTGCTCCAGAATTAGCTGTGCCCCTAGCCAAGCTGTTCCAGTACAGCTACAACACTGGCATCTACCCGACAATGTGGAAAATTGCCCAGGTATGTCCTGTCCATAAAAAGCAGGACAAATCCAATCCGGCCAATTACCGCCCCATCAGTCTGCTCTCAATCATCAGCAAAGTGATGGAAGGTGTCGTCGACAGTGCTATCAAGCGACACTTACTCACCAATAACCTGCTCACTGATGCTCAGTTTGGGTTCTGCCAGGACCACTCGGCTCCAGACCTCATTACAGCCTTGGTCCAAACATGGACAAAAGAGCTGAATTCCAGAGGTGAGGTGAGAGTGACTGCCCTTGACATCAAGGCAGCATTTGACCGAGTGTGGCACCAAGGAGCCCTAGTAAAATTGAAGTCAATGGGAATCAGGGGAAAAACTCCCCAGTGGCTGGAGTCGTACCTGGCACAAAGGAAGATGGTAGTGGTTGTTGGTGGCCAATCATCTCAGCCCCAGGACATTGCTGCAGGAGTTCCTCAGGGCAGTGTCCTAGGCCCAACCATCTTCAGTTGCTTCATCAATGACCTTCCCTCCATCATAAGGTCAGAAATGGGGATGTTCGCTGATGATTGCACAGTGTTCAGTTCCATTCACAACCCCTCAAATAATGAAGCAGTCCGAGCCCGCATGCAGCAAGACCTGGACAACATCCAGGCTTGGGCTGATAAGTGGCAAGTAACATTCGCGCCAGATAAGTGCCAGGCTATGACCATCTCCAACAATAGAGAGTCTAACCACCTCCCCTTGACATTCAACGGCATTACGATCACTGAATCCCCCACCATCAACATCCTGGGGTTCACCATTGACCAGAAACTTAACTGGACCAGCCATATAAATACTGTGGCTACATGAGCAGGTGAGAGGCTGGGTATTCTGTGGCGAGTGACTCACCTCCTGACTCCCCAAAGCCTTTCCACCATCTACAAGGCACAAGTCAAGAGTGTGATGGAATACTCTCCACTTGCCTGGATGAGTGCAGCTCCAACAACACTCGAGAAGCTCGACACCATCCAGGACAAAGCAGCTCGCTTGATTGGAACCCCATCCACCACCCTAAACATTCACTCCCTTCACCACTGGCGCACAGTGGCTGCAGTGTGTACCATCCACATGATGCACTGCAGCAACTCGCCAAGGCTTCTTCGACAACACCTCCCAATCCCGCGACCTCTACCACCTAGATGGACAAGAGCAGCAGGTACATGGGAACCACACCACCTGCACGTTCCCCTCCAAGTCACACACCATCTCGACTTGGAAATATATCGCCATTCCTTCATCGTCGCTGGGTCAAAATCCTGGAACTCCCTTCCTAACAGCACTGTGGGAGAACCTTCACCACACGGACTGCAGCAGTTCAAGGAGGTGGCTCACCATCACCTTCTCAAGGGCAATTCAGGATGGGCAATAAATGCCGGCCTCGCCAGTGACACCCACATCCCATGAACAAATCAAAAAAAACAAACCCTAAGGAGTAATTTTCCGAGTCCATGCTGATGGTGAGGGACCTCGTCCACCACCAGCTCGTGTTGGAAAGTTGCGGGCTGCATTTTTAATATTCTGACATGTACAATGATGGCAGTGGGTGAGCACTGCTTGTATGGACTGGAAAAATTTAGACTCAAGTCTCGTCCTGACCCTTCTCTTATGAAAGACATCGAACCAGAGAATTTCATACCTTGGCTTTTCCTGTAGTGTTTATTTGATTATCTTTTACTCAGAGAGCGATGAGAATGTGGAACTTACTACCACATGGAGTGGTTGAGGCGAATAGCACAGATACATTTCAGGGGAAGCTAGATCAGTACATGAGGGAGACAGGAATAGAAGAACACAGAGATGGGGTGAATTGAAGTAAGGTGGGAGGAGGCTCACATGGAGCATAAACACTGGCATAGACCTGTTGGGCCGAATGGCCTGTTTCTATGTTGTAAAATTCTATGTAAGGAATCTTACAACACCAGGTTATAGTCCAACAGTTTTATTTGAAAATCACAAGCTTTCAGAGATTATCTCCTTCGTCAGGTGAGTGAGTGAATGAGAGGTTCTCAAATCGCATATCTTATATTAGGCTGGGACACCATCACACCAATCAAAGGTGTCGTTGGTGTTCAGACAGGTTAGCCATGGAAAACAGTAGGTCCCAATATACTGAATACACAATGGGTCAAATTACACAGACAGAGAGAAAGAGACCCGAAAGGCAGAGAGAGAGAGAATTTCCAGTTGTATTAAAAACAGGTAACTTTTTTTTCCTGCTGGTGGGGTTACGTGTAGCGTGACATGAACCCAAGATCCCGGTTGAGGCCGTCCTCATGGGTGCGATTTGAGAACCTCTCATTCACTCACTCACCTGACGAAGGAGATAATCTCCGAAAGCTTGTGATTTTAAAATAAAATTGTTGGACTATAATCTGGTGTTGTAAGATTCCTTACATTTGTCCACCCCAGTCCATCACTGGCATCTCCACATCACGTAAAATTCTATGTAATTCTATGTAGTTAACTGTAACCTGGCCCCCATGTATAAGGGGATCCCTCCTCCTTCCCCACCCCCCACCTTCCTGAATATCATTATAAGTTATATTTACTTCCATGATCCTGGGTTCACTATGTCTTTGTGATTCCTATGAAATCATCTGTATCGGTTGCCACCAGTGCCTCTTGTTCTATCATTTTACTTTAAATACTTCTGGTATTCATATATAAGGAGCTGATTTTGGGTCCCCGCCCACCCAACCTCCCTTTCCATTTCTTTGGTCTTCTTGTCTGGGTAAAGTGATATTCCTTGTGATGCTGCTGCATTTGTATTGATCACATCCATTACCTTGTTTGGTCTTATGTGTCGTCTGGATCCCCCTGCTTGCCATCCCAACTAGTTTAACTGGTGCCCAATAGCTATTTCTGAGTCCCCTGCAAGCTTTCTCAGGGTGCCCATCCTAAAGCAAATTACAGTTTATGTGAATTTTCAACATTTTTAAAAGCTACAGTTAATTATAAATAGCCATTTCCAATATTTGAAAACAGTGCTGGGCCATTGATTTCTTACGGGCGTAAAACAGGCTCAACAATAATGGGTCAGGTGATTTTTCAGGAGTCCCTGGCAGCCACCTAAAACAGGCGTTAGGCCCCTTGAAGATGTAAATAACAGGTCTCTTGCCTGTTTTAGGCCCGTCCATGACATTCGATATCGCACAATCCAGGCTACATTCTTAATTGGTTGGTGGGTGACTGCCACCAGTAGGTACGTTTTTGAAAAAAATCATTGCTGTAGAGCCAGGAGGAGCAGGAGTGCTCCCCCGATTCCACGATATTCCCATCGCACCCCGCGCCCCCCCACATCACCACTCCACACTGCCGGCGAGGCAAGTGGCTCAAAATTAATTTCTTCAAATGGCTAAGCTGCCTGCGCAGCAAGCTCACCAAATTAATATTAATGAGGCCCAAAGCCAAATTTTGGGTTAGCCTCGGGCCTCCTGGTTCGGGCGCGCATTAAAGCTGCATTACCGCCTATGCATCCAAAACTGGGCGTGGATGAATTTATACCCCATTATCATTTCTACCCTAATATGATAGAACCACAAGGTAGAGTAGGACAAGGGTCAGGAAGCAGTTCAACATGTTGTGCAGGGGCATAGGTCTAGAGGGCAAAGGTGAGCAACCTTTATCCTCATCCCATGAGTACAAATGTATGTTGATTGTGGTCCAGGAAGGGAACTTGTTTTATTATATAGCTTGGTTGCTAATGGTTCTTTTTCTGGTCTTGTGAAAATTATTTTCTGCTGAGGGATTTAACTAAGGAAATTGTTATTTCTATAAACAACGTAAAAAAATATTCCGGACATTTTAGGTTTTTGACTAACTTTTTCTGACTGTGTACTTCAGTGAATTTAGCAACTTTACTTTCGGGTTGCCACCGGTTGCATGAGACCAGTGCTTTGGGAACTGGTGGTGCAAATGTCAACTGATACCAATATAAAAGGACCTATCACAGCAGTTATGGAGAAGGACTGACAGTGAGGTGCCTGTGTGGAAATTGATTGTTTTGACATTTGTCACACCTTTATTGGAGGTTTTCAAGTAGAATGGGAAATGTTAGGACCATAGGAACATAGGAATTGCTAGATGAAACAAGACCAAGATCCATCTAATTCACCTTCTACCATCCTCGTAGTCGCATGATACCAAAATAATGGAGTTGTTGACAAATCATGGCAATCAATCTCCATCAATTAGCCTACCACAGACCCAGACATGAGGTGAGGAAAACCCTCCAATAGTGGAAAGATTTGGGAACCATGTCGAAAGTCACACGTTCCTCCCAAGCATGCTACACTTACCACATCATAAGCATGATTTTAAACGGGAAAAACAGGTGGGTTGGGGGTGGGGGGGGGGCAATCAAAATTTTAAAAATCTAAAACCCGCCCCCAACCCACCTCCAACCCGCCCACTTCTGGTTTTCATGGAGGTGGGATGAGGGGCGGGCGACCAACCCACTCTTTCAATAAGGTCCCACACAGGAGGTTGGTGAACAAAGTTAGAGCACATGGAGTTGGGGGTAATATACTGGCATGGATTGAGAATTGGTTAACAGGCAGAAAACAGAGAGTAGGAATAAACGGGTCTTTTTCAGGTTGGCAGACTGTGACTAGTGGGGAACCGCAGGGATCGGTGCTTGGGCCCCAGATAATCACAATCTATATCAATGATTTGGATGAGGGGACCAAATGTAATATTTCCAAGTTTGCTGATGACACAAAATTGAGTGGGAATGTGATTTGTGAGGCTTCAAGGGGATATAGACAGGCTAAGTGAGTGGGTAAGAACATGGCAGATGGAAAATAATATGGAAAAATGAGAAGTTATCCATTTTGGTAGGAAAAACAGAAATGCAGAGTTTTTTTTAAATGGTGGGAGATTGGGAAATGTTGATGTTCAAAGGGATCTGGGTGTCCTTGTATATGAGTAACTGAAAGCTAACATGCAAGTGCAGCAAGCAATTAGGAAGGCAAATGATATGTTGGCCTTTATTTCAAGAGGATTTGAGTACAGGAGTAAAGATGTCTTTCTGCAGTTATACAGGGCTCTGGTCAGACCGCACCTGGAGTATTGTGTACAATTTTGGTCTCCTTACCTAAGAAAGGATGTACTTGCCATAGAGTGACCCCAGAGGGCTGTGGAGGTTCAGTCATTGAGTACATTCAAAACAGAGATCAATAGATTTCTGGATATTAAAGGCATCAAGGGATATGGGGTTAGAGCAGGAAAATGGTGTTGACGTAGAAGATCAGCCATGATCTTGTTGAATGATGGAGCAGGCTCGAGGGGCTGGATGGCCTACTCCTGCTCCTTTTTCTTATGTTCTTATGTTCTTATGGTCAGATACTGAAAGCTTTCATGGAGGCTGCGGGCCTCCATTTTGACAGATTTTTTGTTTTTAACTCCTGGGGACCGGGATTCCCGGGCCTTCTGCTACACGCCACGTGAGAGGAGGCGAGAAGGCCCAAAACTGCAGATAAGTGCCTTTGAAGCACAGCTTGTGGGCCTGGAGAAGCAGGAGTGTTCCCCCCAAGCCCAATGAGCCTACCTACAGCGACCACCCCCACGATCTCCGACCCCCCCCACGATCTCCGACCTCCACAATGACCCCCGACCCTAACCCACGATAACCCCGACCCCCGATGACCGACCCCCCGATGACTGAACCCCCACCCCGATGACTGAGCCCCCCGGCCCCGACCCCCTCAATGACTGAACCCCCCGGGTGAGTGAGCCCTCCGACTTCCCTGATGACTGAGCCCCCCGACGACTGAACCCCCCTGATGACTGACCCCCTCGACCCCCCCACCGATGACACCCCCCCATGACTCCCGATGACTGAGCCCCCCCCCGCCGTTGACCCCCCCCCGAACCAATCGAACCCTTACCTTTTCCTCTTCTCCCGTCCGACTGAGGCCAGCCTGTCGATCTGGCTAGCCTGTCGGACAGGGAACCATCATCAAAAAAATAAAACATGTCCTTACCTCAAAATTTTAAGGACGTCCAGGAAACCCGTACTTCCGGGTCAGGAATTCCACCCCCAACTCCGCCCCCCGATAAAATCATGCCCCATGTCTCAAATTACTCATATAAACTGTTAATGCAGCACTTTTGAAAAAAATTGCTCTTGGGATGTTGATGACACATTTGTCCATTCCTAGATGCCCTGAGAAGGTAGTGGTGGGCCATCTTCTTGAATCTCTGGGAATGGTTGATTTTACAGCTGAGTGGGAGTAGCTTACTAGATCACTTCAGAGGGCATTAAGGATCAACCATAACATGGAATTGGAGTTACATGTAGGCCAGACTAGGTAAGGGTGACAAATTTCATCCCTGGAGGACATAAGTGAACCAATTGTGTTTTTACAAGAACCCAAGGATTTTGGTTATATATTTCATACGAAGCTAGATGGGAAAGTAAGCTGTGAAGAGGACACAAAGAGTCTGCAAAGGGATGTAGACAGGTTAAGTGAGTGGGCAAGAAGGTGGCAGATGTGGGGATATGTGAGGTTATTCACTTTGGTAGGAAGAATAGAAAAATAGAATATTTTTTAAATGGTGGGGAACTATTAAAAGTTGATGTCCAGAGAGACTTGGGTGTCCTGGTACAAGAAACACAAAAAGTTAGCACGCAGGTACAGCAAGCAATTAGGAGGACAAATGGCATGTTGGCCTTTATTGCAAGGAGGTTGGAGTACAAGAATAAAGAAGTCTCACTACAATTGTACATGACTTTGGTGAGACTTCATCTGGAGTACTGCGTACAGTTTTGGTCTCCTTATCTAAGGAAGGATATACTTGCCTTAGAGGCAGTGCAATGAAGATTCACTAGATTAATTCCTGGGATGAGAGGGTTGTCCTATGAGGAGAGATTGAGTAGAATGAGCCTATACTCTCTGGAGTTTAGAAGAATGAGAGGTGATCTCATTGAAACATATAAGATTCTGAGGGGGCTTGACAGGGTTGAGGCTGAGAGGTTGTTTCCCCCTGGCTGGAGAGTCTAGAACTAGAGGGCATAGTCGCAGGATAAGGGGGTCGGCCATTTAGGACTGAGATGAGGAGGCATTTCTTCACTCAGTGGGTTGTGAATCTTTGGAATTCTCTATCCCAGTCGGCTGTGGATGCTGAGTCGTTGGGTATGTTCAAGGCTGAGATGGATAGATTTTTGGACTCTCGGGGAATCAAGGATTATGGGGATTGGGCAGGAAAGTGGAGTTGAGGTTGAAGATCAGCCATGATCTGATTGAATGGCGGAGCAGGCTCGAGGGGCTGTATGGCCTACTCCTGCTCCTATTTCTTATGTTCTTATGATCTTACGTTATGTTCTACCTGGTGGCAGCCCATAAATTTTTTAAAGTCAATTTCATTGTTTGCCGTGGTGAGATTTGAACTCAGAACCTTTGGGTTACTACTGTAGCCACATTAAGCCAATCATATTGATAGTCAAATTATAAATACTCTCTGACAGACTGTTCAAAGTTAAACATTTAAACAAGACACGAGATGGGTAAAACGAATCATGTAGTGTAATACTAACCATATAGATCAGCAAAAGCAGACCTACTTTGTTGGAACATTTAATTAGATAGTTTATGGTTATGCGTAATGTTGAGGACCAAATGTTGAGTGAGAAAAGGCAGCCTTAAAAATATTAACGATATGTAATTTTGCTCCAGAGATTCAGGATTTTGTTCTAACAAAACAGTCCTGAGTTCGGGTGCCTGACCTATTAGGTACAGCCCATTACTCCTGTCCTGATTCTCTTTAGCTGGAAAACAATCCCATTAACTTTGCTTTGTTTCTCTTGGACTAATCAGCTAATTGTTAGCTTCCTCAATTTTCCTATCAGGCTCACCTCTTGCCTTGCGCAGGAAGTATGTCCAAGAATACACCTCCCAATTGCTCCTTTTGATTTTCTGCCTATTCCTACTTATCTGTCCTTGCTGACCTTAATGTATGCTCCTCTCTGTGTGATAAATTTGTACATGCTATTTTTCTTTAAAGATGAACTATTTTTTTCTTGATGATTAGAGGCTCTAGTTTTTTAATCATACCGTACAAAGTTTCATGCAGTTTTTGTGGGAACATTTATTTCTATGTAACTTTTTAATGTTTGGTTCCAGGAGGCGGTCACACCCCTTAGGATAAGGTCGTCTACATTGGTCAGTGGTCAGGGACAGGAGGGTATGACTGCGAGAGAGGCAGGTAAAGGGATCGAGAAGGTAGAAGTGAAGGAGCCTCAGCCTTTGCAATTGTCCAATAGGTTTGAGGTGCTTGCAGCTTGTATGGACGAAAGCAGGGGTTGCAGGGGGGATGAGCAAACTGACCGTGGCACCATGATACAGGAAGACATTCAAGCTGGGGGAGTTAGTAGGAATGTAGTGGTAGTAGGGGACAGTATAGTCAGGGGGATGGACACAGTTCTCTGCAGCAGAGAATGAGAGTCCAGAAGGCTGTGTTGCCAGGGTTTGGGACATCTGCTCTGGGCTGGAGAGGAACTTACAGTGGGAGGGGGAGGATCCGGTTGTTGTGGTCCATGTAGGTACCAACAATATAGGTAGGACGAGGGAAGAGGTTCTACTTAGGGAGTATGAGCAGCTAGGGGGCTAAATTAAAAGGAGAATCTCAAAGGTAATAATCTCTGGATTATTACCTGAGCCATGATTAAATTGGCATAGGGTAAATAAAATTAGAGGGTTAAATTCGTAGCTCAAAGATTGGTGTGGGAGAAATGGGTTTCGATTCATGGGGCACTGGCACCAGTACTGGGGAAAGTGGGAGCTGCTCCGTTGGGGGTGAGGAATCAAGTAAGGGAAGATGTGATAAATTAAAGAAAGAAGACAAGGCAAGAGAGCAAGGTAGCAATAAGGGATATGATAATCAGAGAGTGGCAGGAAGGGACAGAGCATGCAAACTTAAGGGTGCGCCAGCAGATAAGGCTAGTGGTTGCAAAAATAGTAAAAAGTCAGCACTAAAGGCTTTGAATCTGAATGCGCGTAACATTCAGAACAAAATGGATGAATTGACAGCTCAAATAGAAATAAATATGTACGATCTGATAGCCATTACAGAGACATGGCTGCAAGATGACAAAGGCTGGAACCTGAATATTCAAGGGTACTTGACATTTCGGAAGGACAGGAAGCTAGGAAAAGGTGGAGGGGTAGCTGTGTTAATTAAGGATGACATGAGTATAATAGAGAGAAATGACCTTAGTTCTAAAGACCAAGATGTGGAATCAGTTTGGGTAGAGATAAGAAATAGTAAAGGCAAGAAGTCACTTGTGGGAGTAGTTTATAGGCCCCCTAACAGTAACTACACTGTAGGACAGGGTATACAGGAAGAAATAATGGGGGCTTGTGAGAAAGGAACAGTGATAATCATGGGTGATTTTAATCTACATATAGATAGGAAGAATCTGATTGGCAAAGGTAGCCTGGAAGATGAGTTCATAGAGTGCTTTCGGGACATGTCTTAGAGCAGCAAGTTCTAGAGCCAACCAGAGAGCAGGCTATTCTAGATCTGGTAATGTGTAATGAGACAGGATTAATTAATGACCTCATTGTAAAGGAGCCTTGAGGTAGCAGTGATCACAAAATGATTGAATTTCCCATTCAGTTTGAGGGAGAGAAGAGTAAGTCTAAGACTAGTGTTTTAAACTTAAATAAGGGCAATTATGAGGGCATGAAGACAGAGCTGGCTAAAGTGAACTGGGATATTAGGTTAAGGGATAGGTCAGTAGAGATGCAGTGGCAGACATTTAATGAGATATTTCATAATACTCAGCAAAGTTACATTCCAGTGAGAAAGAAAGACTCTAGGGAAAGGATATACAATCCGTGGCTAACTAAGGAAGTTAAAGATAGTATCAAATTAAAAGAAAAAGCACACAATTCCGCAAAGATTAGTGGCAGGTCAGAAGATTGGACAGAATAAAAAAAAACAAAGAATGACTAAAAGAATAATGAGGGAGAAATTAGAGTACGAGAGAAAGCTAGCTAGAAATATAAAAACGGATAGAGTTTCTACAGGTATTTAAAAAGGAAAAGATTAAGTAAAGTGAGCATTAGTCCTCTAGAGAGTGAGTCTGGCGAATGAATAATGGAGAATAAGGAAATGGCGGATGAATTGAACAGATATTTTGCATCAGTCTTCGCTGTAGAGGATACAAATAACATGCCGGAAATAATTGTGAATCAAGTGGTGAAAAGGAGAGAGGAACTTAAAACATTTACAATCACCAGGGAAAGAGTTCTGAAAAAAATATTAGAACTAAAAGCTGACAAGTCCCCAGGTCCTGACGGACTTGATCCTAGGGTCTTAAAAGAAGTGGCTGCAGAGATAGTAGATGCATTGGTATTAATTTTCCAAAAATCCTTAGATTCTGGAAGGGTCCCATCAGATGGAAAATAGTGAATGTAACTCCTCTATTCAAAAAAGGATGGAGTAAGAAAGCGGGAAACTACAGGCCAGTTAGCTTAACATCTGTCATAGGGAAAATGTTAAAATCTATTATTAAGGAGGTTATAGCAGGGCACTTCAAAAACCTTCAACATGGCTTTGTGAAATGGAAATCGTGTTTGACTAATTTATTAGAGTTCTTTGAGGAAGTAACAAGCAACGTGGATATAGGGGATTCTGTGGATGTGGTGTACTCGGATTTCCAGATGGTTTTTGACAAGGTGCCACATTAAAGGCTACTACACAAAATAAGAGCTCATGGTGTAGGGGGTTACATTTTAGCATGGATAAAGGATTGGTTAGCTAACAGGAAACAGAGAGTAGGCATAAATGGGTCATTTTCAGGTTGGAAAGATGTAACGAGTGGAGTGCCACAGGGATCAGTGCTTGGGCCTCAACTATTTACAATCTAGATCAATGACTTGGATGAAAGGACCGAATGTATGGTTGCTAAATTTGCTGATGACACAAAGGTAGGTAGGAAAGTAAGTTGTGAAGAGGACATAAAGAGTCTGCAAAGGGATATAGATAGGTTAAGTGAGTGGGCAAAAATTGGCAGATGGAGTATAATGTGGGAAAATGTGAACTTGTCCACTTTGGCAGGAGGAATAGAAAAGCAGTATATTATTTAAATTGCGAGAGATTGCAGAACTCTGAGGTACAGGAGTTGGGATGTCTTGTTGAAGTTGTACAAGACATTAGTAAGGCCACACTTGGAATACTGTGTACAGTTCTGGTCACCCTATTATAGAAAGGATATTATTAAACTAGAAAGAGTGCAGAAAAGATTTACTAGGATGCTACCAGGACTTGATGGTTTGACTTATAGGGAGAGGTTGGATAGACTGAGACTTTTTTCCCTGGAGAGTAGGAGGTTTAGGGGTGATCTTATAGAAGTCTATAAAATAATGAGGGGCATAGATAAGGTAGATAGTCAAAATCTTTTCCCAAAGGTAGGGGAGTCTATAACGAGGGGGCATAGATTTAAGGTGAGAGGGGAGAGATACAAAAGGGTCCAGAGGGGCAATTTTTTCACTCAAAGGGTGGTGAGTGTCTGGAACAAGCTGCCAGAGGCAGTAGTAGAGGCGGGTACAATTTTGTCTTTTAAAAAGCATTTGGACAGTTACATGGGTAAGATGGGTATAGAGGGATATGGGCCAAGTGCAGGCAATTGGGACTAGCTTAGTGGTATAAACTGGGCGACATGGACATGTTGGGTCGAAGGGCCTGTTTCCATGTTGTAACTTCTATGACTTCTATTCTATGATCTGGGTGTCCTAGTACATGAATCACAAAAGTTAGTATGCAGGTACAGCAAGTGATTAGGAAGGCAAATGGAATGTTGTCATTCATTGCAAGGGGAATGGAATATAAAAGTAGAGATGTTTTGCTACAGTTGTACAGGGCATTGGTGAGATCACATCTCAAATACAGTGTGCAGTTTTGGTCTCTTTTTTAGGAAAGGACATAATTGCTTTGGAGGCGGTTCGGAGAAGGTTCACTCGACTGATTCCTGTGGTGAGGGGGTTATCTTATGAGGAAAGGTTGGACAAGTTAGGCCTGTATATACTGGAGTTTAGAAGAATGAGAGGTGATCTTATTGAAACATATAAGATCCTGAGAGGACTTGAAGGGGTAGATGCTGAGAGGATGTTTCCTCTAGTGGGACAGACTACAACTACGGGCCACAGTTTAAAAATAATGGGTCTCCCATTTAATGTAAGGAATCTTACAACACCAGGTTATAGTCCAACAATTTTATTTTAAAATCACAAGCTTTCGGAGATTATCCCCTTCGTCAGGTGAATGAGTGAAAGGTTCTCAAATCGCATATCTTATATTAGGCTGGGACACCGAACACCAATCAAAAGGTGTCGTTGGTGTTCAAACAGGCCAGTCACGGAGAACAGTACATCCCAATACACTGAATATACATTGTGTCAATTACACAGACAGAGAGAAAGAGACCCAAATGGCAGAGAGAGAGAGAGAGAGTATTAAAAACAGATAACTTTTTTCCCCTTTTGCTGGTGGGGTTACGTATAGCGTGACATGAACCCAAGATCCCGGTTGAGGCCGTCCTCATGGGTGCGGAACTTGGCTATCAACTTCTGTTCGACGATTTTGCGTTGTCGTGTGTCTCGAAGGCCGCCTTGGAGAACGCTTACCCGAAGATCGGTGGCTGAATGTCCTTAACTGCTAAAGTGTTCCCCGACTGGGAGGGAACCCTCCTGTCTGGCAATTGTTGCGCGGTGTCCGTTCATCCGTTGTCACAGTGTCTGCATGGTCTCGCCAATGTACCATGCTCTGGGGCATCCTTTCCTGCAATGTATGAGGTAGACAACGTTGGCCGAGTCACAGGAGTATGAACCATGTACCTGGTGGGTGGTGTCCTCTCGTGTGATGGCCAACGGATGAACGGACACCGCGCAACAATCGCCAGACAGGAGGGTTCCCTCCCAGTCGGGGAACACTTTAGCAGTCAAGGACATTCAGCCACCGATCGTCGGGTAAGCGTTCTCCAAGGCGGCCTTCGAGACACACGACAACGCAAAATCGTCGAGCAGAAGTTGATAGCCAAGTTCCGCTCCCATGAGGACGGCTTCAACCGGGATCTTGGGTTCATGTCACGCTACACGTAACCCCACCAGCAAAAGGGGAAAAAAAAGTTATCTGTTTTTAATACTCTCTCTCTCTGCCATTTGGGTCTCTTTCTCTCTGTCTGTATAATTGACACAATGTATATCCAGTGTACTGGGACGTACTGTTCTCCGTGACTGGCCTGTTTGAACACCAGCGACACGTTTTGATTGGTGTGATGGTGTCCCAGCCTAATATAAGATATGCGATTTGAGAACCTTTCACTCATTCACCTGACGAAGGGGATAATCTCCGAAAGCTTGTGATTTTAAAATAAAATTGTTGGACTATAACCTGGTGTTGTAAGATTCCTTACATATGTCCACCCCAGTCCATCACCGGCATCTCTACATCATGGCTACTATCTCCCATTTAAGATAGAGATGAGGGGAATTTTTTTCTCTCAGAAGGTCGTGAGTCTGTGGAACTCCCTTCCCCAGAGAGTGGTGAAGGCAGGGTCATTGAATATTTTTAAGGCTGAGTTAGATAGATTCCTGATTAACAAGGGAGTCAAAGGTTATAGTAGGTAGATGGGAAAGTAGGGTTGAGGTCGCAATCAGATCAGCCATGATCTTATCAAATGGCAGAGCAGGCTCGAGGGGCCGAATGGCCTACTCCCGCTTCTAATTCGTATGTCCGTATGTAATATTATATTTCCATTGTCAAGTACTTGGAGAGTCCATTGGCTTCTCCACCATGGTTAGGCTGAACTGACAATTTCAAATCAAAAAGAAGCTGCACCCTGTAGCTGAATTTACTCGTGGCTTTATTTTCGGCTCGCCAAGGACTTATTGAAAACTAACATTTCAAAATAAACTGAAATGTAAGCTTAAAGTTGTGTTGTCAAGGTCGAAACTATTATTATTAGATTACTATTCTAGTTACTATTAAATTTTGAGATGAAATATAATTACAGACAATATAGTCACAAGAGGGAATGGTTGCCATTTGGTGAGGGTTAACTTTCTGGTGAAATGGATGTTACAAGCAGCGGGCTAAAATGGTTGACAAAGGAACTTCAATTGTAGTGTTATGCAGGACTCCTGAGAACTGACAAATTCCTAAGTGGCTGTATTTTATTTCTTTATATCAGGGTCCTATTATCTGGCTCTGAATGTGGGGAGCCAGATCCCTGGTGGTGACTGGGAAGTATGAGGGGAGGATGTATTTTTACTCCAAATATCCAGAGGTCAAGTGTGATGCTTTATTGAGGGAGTTGTTGGAGCCAAGTTTATCACTAAATTTGTGATTTAAAAAAATATTTGTCATGTAATAATTTTTATTATATTGTATAGTAGGGTGGGTGAGGAATTCTCATGGTTGCTGTAACTTGTAGAATTTTATTGTGGCAAAGCAATTGGGTAATTTATTTTGGGGCGAGTGAAATGCGATTGGGGAGAAAATTTAAATTGAATAAAAACGTTTTACACAATGATCAAGAATAAGAAAAGTTTAATGGAAGTAGAAAATAACCAATTAGATTGGGGAAAAACAGTGTCGTAAATATTTAACCAATGAGGGAGAAGTAAACTGATCAATGGCTGAACGGTGACAATATAGACAACAGGCACAAGAAATATTATTATAAAAATTCTTAGACATACATTTGTCTTTGATTTTCAGGAGAGACATTTTGATTTGTAATACTTTCTCAAAGTATGCTAACTGATGAGTGTCTCTAATTTTACGGTGCTTATAATTAATGTAACAACTACAACGGTTGCACTAAGATGGTTGATGTATCTGAATTGAAGTTTACTGCAATCCCAGAATGCTTGCCAGTGTGTCTTCCAATTACTGCAAGTGTGCCACTTCTTTTATTCATACATATACCTGATAGTGACACAAACACCAAACTGCAATAACATATTGAATCTCACAGAGAGAAAATCACTGTTGCTATGCACACTATCTCAGGGGTATAATTATAGATAATAGGCACCCAGGAGAAAGCACAGATGTATCAATTACTCCAATGTAGTCATGTTGTTTTCTTTATGTATATAGGATCCGTTTGATTTATATGCCATTGATTTAGCCTTGAATAAAAAACATATAACAAGTTTGTACTGTTGTTTTCTCTACCGTTTACTTTACTGTATAATTTAATTTGAGAAACAAGTGTGCAATTCAAACACTGCATTCAACAATTATTAAAAAAAATGTTGAAGCCTATTGCTGGGAACCAGCAGTTAAAACTCTAGTGGCCTTGTGCCATACTCTGCTATCACTTCCCCAATAAGAAATTCAGTTATATTTAGAACATGAAGTATTTTTAGTTTATCCAAATATAATCTATCACATTCAATATCAAATAATACTTTCACTGTATAAACAGCAGTGCTCTTTATAATCTGAATGTGATTCATCAAAACAATCTATTACAAAGACTTCTTTGTTTTTCTGAGTATGCTTATGCACTTACAGACTTCCATTAAAATAAAGGGTTTTTTGAGTTTGAAGGATATCTCCCCAGTTATGGAGCATTACCACAGTCTGTCATGACTGGGAATTATCTGTAATACACAAGTACCACAGGTGTAAGTTATGATTGTTTATTGGATGAGTGAAAGGATACCTAGCACTGACCATCATTGATGAGGACCAATTCAGCCATCCCAGCTGAAATGTAATTGGGACCCTTGTATCCGGGGGGAGGGGGGGTTGGGAGGAATTGATGCGATTAGAGCGACCAGCGGACCTTGCTAGATTAAATGAGGTCAGCTTATACATATAATTAGAATATGCTCACTGCATGTTTTTTGCAAGGATAGGGAGCACTATGATTGGTTGAGGGCAGGATATCTGGAGTGCAACAGATCACAAAGGATTGCTGTGCCCACTGAAAGCTAGCCTATTTTTTTGCTGTAGTTTGGCAGCTTTTCCAACCCAGCAAGCCCAGTATCCTCTTTTATTTAATCTTTTTACTTCCCTTTCAAACTAACTCACTCACAATGGCATGACATACAATATATTGCACAGGGACTATGTCCACAACCATTTAGGACAGACACCATGCTAATATATTTCTTTTCTATAGGGTTTCCCAAGCTAACATAGCTAGCGCCAGAGGTGCTCAGGAATCATAAACACTCGTCGCACATTCCTGATAGGACAGCTTAGATACATTCACCTTGGGGGATTCATATATTCAAGGGCAGGAGGTAATATATGGTGAAACGTGCAGCACACGTGAGGCGATGTAAGTAGGGTGGTAGCTGAGGAGCAGCAACCAGCTGAATGGAGACTAATGAGCAGAGGCATTTCATGCAGTCCTTTGAGAATGTGCACCCTCCGTGGTATGACATCAGGGCAGTGCAGGAGAGTTTTGGAAATCTGTGGACCACTGTGCAGTGAGTGGCAAGTCCTCAGGATTCTGCAGACTTGTTTAGGACAGAGGTCCAAAGTGAATGCTGTTTTTCTCACAAATGCTGATATTACAGCTAATGAAACTTGAGTCTCCAATTTACAGGAGGTTCAAAGTTCTCAATGGAACAGGCTAAGTGATTAGATTGAGATAATATTGACGACAGTCTTCTGTGGCGGCCAACAGTATGCTCCCACGCGAATTTCTTATCATCCTGAAGGAGTACCCGGCAGCCAAGGCATGGATGAGACAACTACTTCAGGGTGACGCCTCTCAATTCAACCCTCTGGAACTGCCAGATAGTAGGCTGGAGCAGCCAATTACATGGGATACGAAATATTGGCAGTAGTTGCAAGGTCATTTCATGACCAAACATAAAGAAATACAGGCGTATAAATTCGGCTGTGCTGTGCCCATTTTTTGGGCACTAACTGGCCTACTGAGCCCCCAGAAAGGTGGGCAGGAAGCACGTGCACATTTCCGTCTGGAAGTGCGACACCCGCCATATTGGGAAAGAAAAAAGGCGTCCTTTACCCATGCCTGACACAGGCATTAGGCTCTTTGCATATGCAAATACGGGGCCTAATGCCTGTTTGAGGCCTCTACTTCAAGATTGGTTTGCCCTAGACCTTGGGATCGCCTGTGACCTGCAAGGTAAGTTTTTTACATTTACTTACCTGAATGTGGAGCCTGGAGGAGCAGGAGTGGCTCTCCTGACCCCAAATTTAAACCCACCCCCCTCCACCCCGGTCTCCTCTCCCGACCACCGATCCTCCCCTCCTCCAACCCCTGATTCGACCCCCCCCACAATCCGCAGACACTGATCCGAACCCCGGCCCCGACCCCCACCCGACCCCCGGCCCTGACCCCCATCTGACCCCAGGCCCCGATTCGACATCCGGGCCCGGATCCCCTGCCCCCGATCTGAACCCTTTTCAAGCTACTACATTTACTCCTCCCATCAGGGAGTATTTAGAAGGAACACAAGAATATATAAAAGCAGACTGTCACCAAAAGGAAACAGAAGAAAGAAACATTGATACCACATTATACAGAACAATCGGAGGGAAATAAAATAGTTGCACTTTATTTCAATCTATTCAGAAGACTCCTTTTAAGAAGGGGTATATTAAGGTAACGATGGGTTAATGGGCATGTATACGCACGGTGTTCATAAGACCCTTGAATTGTGCACAAAAGGATAGGACTGTTTGTGCAGGGGCAGGATTACAGCAGAGTATCATAGAATCATAGAATGGTTACAGCACAGAAGGAGGCCTTTCAGCCCATCAAGCCCATACCAGTTCTTTGTAAGAGCAATCCAGTTAGTCCCATTCCCCTGCTCGTTCCCCGTAGCCCTGCAAATTTTTTCACTTCAACTCTTTATCCAATTCCTTTTTGAAAGCTATGATTGAATCTGCTTCCACCACCCTTTCAGGCAGTGCATTCCAGATCATAACTACTCGCTGTGTAAAAAAAGTTTTTCCTCATGTCGCATGCTTTTTAAACCGCTTTCTCAACCTATCCTGTCACGTTCAAAGATTTGTGTACATATACCCCCAGGTCTCTTTGTTCCTGCAACACCTTTAGAATTGCACCCTTTAGTTTATATTATCTCTCCTCATTCTTCCTGCCAAAATGTAGCACTACACACTTCTCTGCTTTAAATTTCATCTGCCATGTGCGCGCCCATTCCACCAGCCTGTCTATGTCCTCTTGAAGTCTATCACTATCCTCCTCATCCTCCTCCTGACTGATCATGTCAATCAATAATTTCCAGCATTGAATGAACTTCTCCCTTTTAAAATTCATGCAGAGGTGGAGGGCAACAAAAACAGGACTTCTTAAAGGAACAATGTCACTAATGTGCATGTGAAAGATCAATTAATGAGGAAGAAATCATTTGAGACTTTCACATATCAATCCTATGGGCAATAATATTACCAGCCTTACCTATAGAAGAAAAAATATAATGCATGATTAGGGAGTGAGTTAAAGGGATCTGCACAGGATGTGCAGGAACAGGTGGAGGTGCCAAGGATGGGTGAGGCTTCCCACTGGAAGTGCAAAGATGGGAAATTACCTCACAGAAATAATGAGGTTGATATTCCTGTGTTCATGAATCATAGCCAGAAAGTAAAGCTGACTAAAGAGTATTGGAATGAAAGGGGAAACACCAACAAACAACGTGCCTGCGTTTAATGCTGCTCCGAGTATTCATACTCCTCAAAATACAATGTCAAAAAGGAAGAAAAAGGACAATTCAACTAGGTAACTTTGGTTCTGATGGAGGGTCTTAAGACCTGAAATGTTAATCTATTTCCTCTCTCCACAGATGCTGCCTGACACACTGAGTGTTTCCAATATTTTCTGTCTTTATTTCAGATTTCCAGCAGCTGCAGTATTTTGCTTTTTGTCAACTAGGTAAGGCCTTGTTAAAGGTCAGTAACAAAGAATGTGTGCAGTGTTCTGCACCTGTAGATTCACATTGAAATATCACTCCTCCAGTTTGAGCATGGTGTTATTAAGCTCAGCAAAAGGCAAGATTTCTAAGTATCAAGACCGTGCTGAAAGAAGTGAAAAAAGTACTTGAAATTTCCTGTCCAAGAAGATGGGTGTAGTGGCCAAAGGCAAATAGATCACAGTGGAGCGGCAGGATGAGGAGGAGGACAGCATGGCCCAAGGGAGTATAGGATACACACGGCTTGCAACAGATATTACCTGAGGCAGTCTGTGTATCACAACAGTGTAGGCAAATTGAGCATGAGGAAGCGAAATGCCAAAATGGTTCGATACTTGATATCCTGACCTAGAGGTTTAGGTTTTGGGGTTTTTAAGTTTGACCACATTGTTACATAGAATTACATGGAAATTATAACACAGAAACAGGCTGTTCGGCCCAATTAGTCCACGTTGATGTTTACCCTCCACATGAGCAGTAGTCTTAATCCGCCAGTGAGCAATGGTTCCTGTTGGCAGCATAGACCCATAGGGCTCAATTTTAAACTTAAATTGCGGGTGCATTGGGGTGGGGAGGGCTGCGAAAATTGCAGAGTTCGGAAGCCGGCTCCAACCTGCTGACTTCCGAGTTTCCCACAGATGCACCTGTGTGCGCACGGGCGTCCCGAATCCGGAAGTCCCGCCGGCAATTAAAGCCGGCAGGATGATAGTTAAAGAACCAAATGTATCTCATTGAGGTACTTAAGGCACTTTACTTGTGACATATTAGGTAGTTAGAATGATTTTTAACTTACCTGGGTGGTTTTCCCACGGCTTCTGATTCATGCCTGGTGAAACCAAACGTGAAGGGCCGGATCAGGGAAAAAGAAACAAAATAAATTAAATAACAAGCCATTGCACAAAGTCAAAACACAAAATCAACCCACCTTTCCACCCTGCTCCGATGTCTGATGTCTCCCTCTCCGATCTCCCCCTTCCCCCCGCCGATGTCCCCCTGATCTCTGCCTCCTCACCCCCGATCTCCCCCTCTTCACCCCCCCGATCTCCCCCTCTTCACCCCCCCGATCTCCCCCTCTTCACCCCCCAGATCTCCCCCTCTTCACCCCCCGATCTCCCCCTCTTCACCCCCCAGATCTCCCCCTCTTCCCCCCGATGTCCCCCGATCTTCCCCTCTTCACCCCCTGATGTCCCCCAATCTCCCCCTCTTCGTCCCCCGATCTCCCCCTCTTCGTCCCCCGATCTCCCCCGCTTCACCCCCCGATCTCCCCCTCTTCACCCCCCGATCTTCCCCTCTCCCCGCCCTGATCTTCCCCTCTCCCCCCCCTGATCTTCCCCTCTCCCCCCTCTCGATCTTCCACTCTCCCCCTCCCCTGATCTTCTGTTCCAACGCCGGATGACGTCTTGCTCTCGCTCTCTTTCTCTCCCCCACCTCAGCGTTGCAGCTCCTGTCGGCAGCCAGCCTGTCAATCAGGGGCTGCCGGGAGCGAAACCCGGAAAGAACTTTAATCACCATCAATTACATCGCGATCACGTTGGAAAAGGTAAGTTTTTTTAATTCAGGTTTGCCATGCGCATCTTCACCCCCCCCACCCGCTGCCAACCCACCACCATTTCAAAATTAAGCCCATTAAATTGCTGCCTATCTCTTTAAAGGCACAGCCCCACAGAATGCCCGATCCATTCTCGACCTGTTACAAAAAACTCTTTTTTTATCTAAGTAAACTGCAGCAATCCTTAAATGATAGACTGCAGCAGAACCAGGAAAAACTCTTTTGCTTAGGGTTAATTGATAGGTGGGGTGGAACTAACTCAGTTAACTTTTACTGTGAAGATGCAAAAGCTCCTCTTGGCTTGTTTTAACCTGTTCGATGTTTTAACTGGTGCTGGAGTGTAAGAGGTTGGCAAATTAAGGATTCTTTTTGTGCTTGTGTTGAGTTTAAGGCTGTGATCAGCTGCATTCAAGAAGATGTTGAATATATTAGGATTACTTTTGATGTTTCATTCTTATTCTTGATATTCGCCATTTATGAATGCATTGTAATTCTATATGCAATCTCTTGATTCTGTTATCAAAATCTTTGTATTAATATGATGTTGCAGTTTCAAATTTGAAATTCAAATTGAACTGGTTTGAGTCTGCATTGGTCTCTGGAACTTTGCTGCAATTTAGTGGCTTTACAGCATAAAGCTAAGCCTGATTTTAACTCTGCCAGTCCAGTAGGAATGATGCGGACAGGGGTTTAAAATAACGGTTGGGCGCTTCCCGTTGTATTCCTGACTCATTTGCGCCTGCCTCCATTTTAACCCCACCGATTCAAGTTGTGGGGAAGGTGCCCACCTCACCGATATTTAAATGTCGGGGTCTGATGACGTTATTCATACCCAATGCGATTTTAACTCAGGAGTGCGGCTACGATGCCCAGTTTTTGGGGCCACCAGTGAAACCTGGTGGCAGGCCACAAGAGAGCCTGCTAAGATGGATTATTAATTTTTTTAAAAAAGATTTTCTGGTGGGTCAGGAGGAGCAGGAGTGCTCCTTGAAATGGAGTCCGACCCTTGAAATGGAAATGTGGCCCAGGAGTTAAAATTGCCCGGGCTTCCTGCTGCTGACATCCTGCGGGTTTCCTTTCCTCCTCGGCCCCTGCATGCTGCAGTCTCGCGCTGTGTTAAAATCGGGACTCTGATGTTTGCAGTCAAAAGGGGCCCTGAAAATCTGCTGGCCAATGGATGTTTGCAGTCAAAAGGGGCCCTGAAAATCTGCTGGCCAATGGATGTTTGCAGTCAAAAAGGGCCCTGAAAATCTGCTGGCCAATGATCCTGGCATTTTTACCGTGATTGTGCCTGCTGGGAACCTCTGCCACTGTGCCTGACAAACTTCTGGGGTCAGTGGGAGGTTCTCTAATTTACCTGACAATGGGGAGCTATCGTGCCACTCGGGGCACATCTAGGACAACTGCCATGTTTTTGATCCCAGAAAGTCTAGCGGAGGAGTGCCGGGCTACGATAGAAGATGCCAGCCCATCGCTTCCCCCTACCCGAAAAAAATTCTGGATACCATTTGTAAGGGGGTTGCTTTAAAAGTTGCAGGAAAAAATAAATTTCCCTCAGATCTTCGGGAATTGCCCTCCCGAATATGCCCCACTTCTGCCCCTCTTGGGGAGATATGCCTACCCCCATCGGCCTTATAAAACTTTAGGCCCAAGGTTTAGGAATTCAGACATTTGGATGGCATCACCCCACCCCCTTTTAAGGGGCAGGCAAAGTCTCTGATCCCACAAGGGGAAACCTGGGCACAAAGCCAGGACCTGGTAAATCTCCTGGAATGCCTGTGGATATTTGGGACCCAGTATAATAAAAGTGTTACAAAATGTACGCACGTAGGTTGTGTGGTTTGAGGAAATCTCAAATCTTTTCTGTACTGCAAACAACTACTTAGCATTCAGGTCCAACAAAGCTGAAGTGCTTAAATTAGGAGTGCAGCATGAAGCTAAATTCCCCTGATTAAAATGCTGGGGATCAGGTGGATGCTCGCCCACACAATTCTCCTCATTTGACCAGCAGAATGAATTGAATCTTACCCATAATGAGGCCATATTAGAAGTTTCTCTCCCTCAGCTCGACCACCAGTGAATAGACTTAAATTTTAAAAATAGGCACGCACATATTGTTCCTTTTGGCAACTCCTTACCTGGCAACCATTATGAAGATAGGGCATGAAGAACAGAAGCATATTTTTGCAGAGGGTTCAAATAGTTACCTAGGGCCCGATTTTAGCACCCGCTATCGGGTGCGTTCTCGGCGGGGGGGTCCTCGAAAATCGTGAAATGCAGGATCCCGACCGGATCCCGCCTCGATCCCGCCCACTTCCGGGTTCCCCGCTGACACGCCGGCGTGCGCGCGCAGCCCCCGCTGGTGGGAATCCCGCAGGCAATTAAAGCCAGCGGGATGCCACTTGAGAGTATTTATTTAGCTATTTCAGGTCATTAACTGACCTGATTAAGGGACTGTGTGTGATTTTGGATCAACATGGGACTGTTTCCCACACTGGGGGAAACACTCCCAGATCGAATGGACGTGTTGCAGCTGTCAGCCTGTGGCAGCTGCAAAGGTCCATTTGACAGGTGGTGGGGGGAGACCCTCACCCATTGCAGGAGGCCACTCTGTCACTTGGGACAAAGTTTGGCCTCCACCACCCTCCTCCTGACGGTCAAAGTCACCAACCTGCACACTTACCCCGGGGTCCAGAGACATGTACCTACCTTGCGGACCCCCTCAGATGTACATCTTGCAGATGGGGGCCGCCGTAGCTGCAGTCATGACCTCCTCGGAGGGCGAACAGCATCACCAGCCTCACCAGCCTCGCCATCCACGCCGTCCACCTCTGACACGTGGAGCTCCACAACAGAGTGCTGTGACACATCCACCTGCACAGCAGGAGGGAGGGCTACCGCAGAGAGAGATGTGTCGCAGAGGGCACTACCCTCGCCACAGGGTCCACAGACCGAGGCTCAGCCTCCTGGACCTCTCTGAGCAGCAGTGCACACGGAGGCTCAGAGTCACTCGACATGTAGCCGTGGACATCTGCAGCCTCTTTCATGCCGAGCTGCTCCCGGCTGGCCCGTGCACCATCTTCCTACTTGTCGCTGTCAAAGTCACCACTGCCCTCCCGAACTTCTCCACAGCCTTCCAGGGTGCAACCGGGGACATCGCCGATGTCTCTCAGTGGTCTGCGCAGAAGAGCCCTGCAAATACACCTACACCCACTCTGCAGTGACACAATGGGTGGCATCAGTGGTGGGTCCTCATAGTGATACCCAGGAGCGGGCATTATTGCACAAACCGGACAGGATTCGCGAAGACATGGCAGTAGTGGTGCCAATATAATGTGTAATGTATGATGTCAGTTGTTCTGAAATTCAATAGAAGTAACAACCATGACAAACCCTCAAACACCCTTGTGCATCCCCTTCATGCTCACGACACGTTTGCCTTACGCTGCCTACTGCACATATGTGATGCATGCCCTGTGGCTGCAGCACAGGTAGTGGCTGGTTGAGTGAGGCTGGCCGTGAGAGAGATGCACGAGAGGGTGAGTATGGGATAGAGCCATGAGATTGTATGAGGATTGGGTTGAGTGGTAGTGGCGGGGTGAGTACTGGCGAGGTGAGTAAGTGCAGGTAAGATGAGGATGGGGTTTGAGTGGGTATGAGGGGTGATGTGACAGAGTAGTGTTGGCAGTGCCGAAGGAGATGTGGGGTGGGGGCAGTGATGTGGCAGACGGAGTGTAGGGGAAAGACTATGTGTACTCACTTTGGCTGACCTACTGAGGTCATTGGAGCGCCTCCTGCACTGTATGCAGGTGGGCGATATGTTGGTGGCGCTGGTGACCTCCTCTGCCACCTCGAGACAGGCCTTCCTGGTGGCGGAGGCGGGCCGCTTCCTCCCGCCCGCCGGGTGGAAGATCTGTGTCCTCCCCCTCCTCCTCACCCCATGTATTGATACCTGGGGTGAGGCATCATTAAACTGGGAGCAGCCTTCCCCCCGGGCTGCTCCATGCAGTCATCTTTGCTATTTCTTGCAGCATCTGTCAGTGGAGGACTGCCCCTTTAAATAGAGCGCCTCCAGCTGACAGATCTTACTGCGCATGCGCAGCCCGCCCGACGCGCAGATCAGCAGCGCGGAACCCGGAGGAGCAGGTAAGTGGCTCCAATTAGTGGGTTGCCTGCTACGATCGCGCGGGAAACCCACTAATTTCACCGGGCGCGCACCCGCCAAGAACCCGCACCCCTGCTAAAATCGGGCCCTTCGAGATTACAACATGGAAACAGGCCATTCGGCTCAACTGGTCTGTGTTGGTGTTTATTCTCCACGTGTGCAGTTGTCCTAATCCCATGTGCCTGCCCTGTTCCTACATTCCTTTATCTCCCTTTCCTTCAACCATCCAACCTGTTCCTAAATGCTAACATGGTGTCTGCTTCAATCACATACTCTGGTAGTGCATTCCGCAGCCCCACAACCCACTGTATAAAAGAGTTTTTCCTGTTCTCTGTTGTAAATCTCTTACATTTAATGTTATATCTATGTCCCCTCACTTAGGCCCCTTAACCACTGGAAACTATTTCTTTCTATTCTGTCCCATCCCTTCATAATTTTAAACACCACTATCATCCTGTAATATCTTTCAAGAAAACAACCCCAATTTTTCAAGTCTTTCTTCGTATTTGTATTTTTTTTATTCGTTCATGGGATGTGGGCGTCACTGGCGAGGCCAGCATTTAACCCATCCCTAATTGCCCTCGAGAAGGTGGTGGTGAGCCGCCTTCTTCAAACACTGCAGTCCGTGTGGTGAAGGTTCTCCCACAGTGCTGTTAGGAAGGGAGTTCCAGGATTTTGACCCAGCGACGATGAAGGAACGGCGATATATTTCCAAGTCGGGATGGTGTGTGACTTGGAGGGGAATGTGCAGGTGGTGTTGTTCCCATGTGCCTGTTGCCCTTGCCCTTCTAGGTGGTAGAGGTCATGGGTTTGGGATCATATTTGGGATCGTTTGAGTTCGTATTTGTATTTCCGCATATCAGAACAATAATTTTGTTCTTCCTACCATCTCCTTGATGTGTCTACAGATTTCCTCTTCCATTTCCCTTCCACAGTAGGGGGTTTCTAGGAAAACCCCACTAATTGATCAATCCCTTCTTTAGGTTTGATCTCTAACCATAGTGGGGGAGATTTTCAACTCACTCAAATGACTCTCATTTCTTGTCTGAAAAACAGGGGGCAGGCAGTTACAAATTGTGGGGTGAGTTCTTCAGCCTCCCAGTTGATGCAATTTTCAGGCGGGAGGCTTTCAAAGAGCTGGCACAGACACAATGGGCTGAATGGCTTCCTTCTGTGCTGTATGATTCTATGAATTTATGATTGATTCTATGGGGGTAATTTTAACGTTCATAATTTCAAAAATGAGAAACCCGATCCCAACCTGCCTCTAACTTCCGGTTTTAACGGAGGTGGATTTGTGTGCAGCCTCTTGAGAAGCGGATCCGTCATTATAATGGGGCAGAAATTGCTCAGAAAGTAACGGTGAGCTCAACAGCATTCATTGTTGTTAGTGGTGAAATCGTGGAGCGAGTTCCGGTGTTCACATATACGCGGTGAAACGCGGAAAACCGGAACTTGCTCCTTCTGGTTCGCTGGTGATATGACAGTTTCGAATTGAAGGGACATTGCCTGCTGGAATCACTGAAATCATTGAACCAGTGCCAACTTGCTCACATGCCCAGCTGGAAAGAAGGTCATCTTGCCACAAAACAGGTGCCTTTAAAAATACTAGGTTTAAACTAAGCTTTAACAACACGGTAAGTCTCAACGACTGCCAAACAATTGAAAATTAACTTATAAAAATGTGGAATCTCATTACTCCTTATTGTAATAGTTTTTGGTCTTTTAAAAAGCATTTAAATTAAAAAATTAAAAAAAACATTTTTTTTACTTTTCCCTTCTGTCCCTTTTATTTAATTTGGTTATTTCTTACCCTCTTTTTTTTTTGCTGTCTATAACGTCTGTACAATGATTTTCTCTGCCAGGTTTTCACGTTCCAAGCCTGCAGAGAGAGTTTCGCAGTGTCTCAAAAATGCTGCAATCTGATTGGTCGAGGGGAGAGCTCGACCCTCTTGCTTCTCCCATGGGTCCTAGCTTCACTGGAACTAACGCTGGGCTTTTCTCCTCTTCCTATTGGAGGAATTGTGCCCAGTAAAGACCGCGGTAAGTTAATGGGTTAGTATAAATCTATTGAATGTCGAGCAGTATTGGTTCGCCACTCTGAACAATTCCTGCCCCTATATGTTAATGAGGGTACTTTCATGAGATTTTAGCAACAATTTGAAATTAACGCCTCCAACACGGTTTTCCTACGACTTGGAAAACTCGGCAGTAAGAAAGAGGCGAGATTGAGTGGCACTTTATGGGGATGGTTAAAGGTCAGGTGTCCTGATATGAATAAAGGCTCAGTGCTCACAGCTGCTTTCTCAGTTCCCTCTGGGAAACGGTTTGGTGAGAGTACTTGATGTGACAGGCTTATCGGTAAAGTTTGGAGGTTTTCAAACAGAGAACATCAGGATGGGTGGGTAGGGGGGTGCGGTGCTATGGCTGCTTTAGATTGGACTTCGGATGAGGAAGACAATCACCATCCACAGCAGCAAGATCACGCTGTGGTGGGCGGCAGAGAGGTGGGCGGCAGAGAGGGTGGGCGGCAGAGAGGGTGGGCGGCAGAGAGGTGGGCGGCAGAGAGGGTGGGCGGCAGAGAGGTGGGCGGCAGAGAGGTGGGCGACAGAGGGGGTGGGCGGCAGAGGGGGTGGGCGGCAGAGAGGTGGGCAGCAGAGAGGTGGGCGACAGAGGGGTGGGCAGCAGAGAGGTGGGCGACAGAGGGGTGGGCAGCAGAGGGGTTGAGTTCGCAGGAGGCACTACCGGAAACAAATTGAGAATCTCGCGGTCAGCTGAACATAAATGCATAAGGTAGTTGACGGATGGATTGTTTGGCAGGACTGGGAGTTATGTAAACTTTCCCTGTGATGACAATAGCCAGATTGAGCGGGCACTCGGATTTGCACCTCTGGCTGGCTTCCCACAGGTACAGGGTGCCATAGATTGCATACACGTGGCAATCTGAGGTCCGCCAGATCAATGAGGAGTTTTCATCAACCGCAAGGGATTTCATTCAATGAATGTTCAGCTGATGTGTAACCACAAGAAAAGGTTCATGCAGATCTGCGCCAAATTCCAATGGAGCTGCCACGATGCTTTCATCCTGCAGCAGTCCAACATCCTCGACCTGTTCGTACCTGGAAGCAGACTTAAGGGGCAGCTGCTAGGCGACAAAGGATATGCCTTCAAACCTGGCTGAAGACCCCGAGGATCCCCACCAATGAAGCCCAAGAGTGATACAACGACAGCCATATGTCAACCAGATGTGTCATTGAGCAAGCTCAAGTTGCACTTCAGGTGCCTGGACAAGTCTGGAGGCACCGTTCAGTACTCGCCAACGAGGGCCTCTAGGATAATTGTGGTGTGCGGCGTACTGCACAACATTGCGTAGCAGCGAGGATTAGAGGTGGAGGAGGAACAATCTGCTCATCACTCATCATCTGATGAGGGTTCCAATGAAGAGGAGGAGGACGAGGAGGAGGAAGATGAAGATGGGGCACCCGACACCAAACCAGCCACTCACATTGCTGCTCAGGATGCCAGGGATGCCCTAATAGCTCGAATGTTCAGTTAGTCACTCACACTGGAACAAAGTAACTATCACATCCTCCGCGTCCTCTGTTCCCTCCCATCCCCACTGACACAAAGCAGTCCTGTAAGTGATATCCACCATTGCAGATGCACCAATTGGCCCCCGTAAATTCATGTCTTCACGTTCATCACCAAGCAACTGAAAAGGTGAGTTGTCACTCGGCAGGCAAGAATGATGAACATGGGGAAGTAATGCAAATTAATAAATTTTATGTGAGGTCAGAAAAAAAGGAAACTTAATGACATAACATTTTCACAAACACCTATGTGCATACCTTTGGTGAACTACAATGTTTTCCTTTGCCTTTCCCTACCGTTCCTACATGGCGCAACCCCTGTGGCCTCAGCAGAGGTAGAGGCAGGCTGCTCTGATCTCTGCCCTGACTTTTGACACGCTCTTGGCCGCCGACCTCTAGGTTTTGGAGCTGGTGAGGGCCCCGCCAAAGACTGCTCCACCTGCACCTGCGCAGGGACAAACTTGGCCATCGGGAGACGATGTTGGGTACTGGTTGAGGAGGGGGCAATGGGTGAGACGTGGGAGCACTTTGAGTGGAGTCCCCACTTCCATGTCCCCTTTCGCCATCATCCCTCTCCTGGGCTAGCAACTCATCACTCCCACCACTCTGTGGGGGACAGCTTGGTGCAGATCAGTGACATCTTGTAAGGTCGTGGCTAAAGTATCTGTCATCCTGTTTAAGGTGGCAGACATGTTGGCATCCATAGTTTGCACGGTCGTGATCATGGCCTGCATGGACTGATTTGATTGCCGTGATTGAAGTTCTGCTGAGGAGGCCACTCTATCCCTGGAAGACATTCTCGCAATGGCATGTGACAATAATCCACAAATGTTGGAGCTGGACTCCTCCATCCTCTCTGCTATTGTGGACAGTATGCATACCTCGCATTTGTTGCTGTCCCTCGATGATTCTCCTTTTCATCGATGGTCCCCAGGATGCAGCATCTATGTCCAGTTGAGCAGAGCTTGGAGAGGAGTGCGCCCTCCGACGTGGACCCACCACATCTGAACCTGCCACCACTCTCTGCTCGTGCTCACTTGTGAATTGTGACTCACTAGGTGAAAACCCAACTGACAGTCTAAGAGGACCCACCAAAGTGCGAGTATTTGTGCTGGTGCCTGGTAAGTCTGTGTCTTGTGACAGTGCACCCTCAGAAGGATACAGCTCTTCTGAGGAATCATTGTCAGGAAAATCCACGGACTGCTGTTCGTCGTGTGAAGGCCCTGGAGGAGAGAAGAGATGGATATGAATCAGTACCAGTGATGTAAAAATGTTGCTACTTAGCATAATTAAGCTAATCATATGTCACTCGTTGCTGAAATCAAGTCAACATGATTGAGTCTTGTATGAAACGTGGGTCAGAGATGTTCAATTCTGTCATCCTGCAGCAGGAAAATCCCAGTCTCTCCATCTCCGCCCCCCCAACCGGAAGTAGGCATGTTTGCGGCGGGTTGGGGTCGGGTTTCACATTTTTGATAATAACCCCCCACCCCCCCCCCCCCGGCCATCTCCCGCCGTCGTGAGAGGGCTTAAAATTACCCCGAATGATTCATTGAATATATGATTGACTCTGTCTGAATCTCATTTTTGTGTACATTGGTTCTCTCCACAGCTTGTATTCGCTCCTTCGCCAATATTGCCACTCCTCTTCCTTTCATATCTATTCTGTCCCTCATAAATATTATGAGGGCTCCTCCTTCCTCCCCTGCTTTGAATTCCCAATCTAGCTAAATCCCCATTTTAGGAGCACTGTTCTCATTAAGTTCTTACCTCACTCCATAGAATACAAGCCTTTGGGGTCGATTTTAACCCCAGCAGGTTTCGGGTAGGCAACCCCCATACCACCCCTCCCATCCCCCGGGTGTCGGGTGAGTTCAAAATGCACCTGCAGGCCTAAGTTTGAGGCCAGGGGCATTTTAACTCCCGGGTCAAATTTGCACGCTGCTGGTCAGTTGCCCACCGGAAATAGGCAGAAAGTGACAGATGGCTGGTGGACGAGAGGAGAAATTCGAATGGCCGGAGTCCACCAGCCGGCACCAAAACAAGGCCTGCCGGCTTTCTGGTAACCCGCAGGAAGGGGGTTTCAGGAAGGTCTTGTGTGATTGGGGGGGGGGAGGGGTTGATGGGGCGGGAGTCTGGGGAAGGGGAGGCTACGACTTTTCATGTGGGCCCGGAGTAGCACACCTGCGCCTCCTGGTCCCACCAAGGAAAGTTCTTCACTTACCTTGGACGCCCCCTTTGTCCTCCCGACAGCTGCTGACCTGTCTTCACATAATAGGACCCTGATTTCCATTAATTCATGATGTTCCTGCCTGCGAGTGCATCAGCCACCTAACTGCAGTGAGAAGTTAAAATGGTGGCCAGCAGGGATTCCAGCAGAAAGGGGGCGGTGAGGCAAACGTTCCTGCTGGACAGGGTGCATTACAATCAACCCCCATCCCTATATCATGATCAGGTATCAGCCAACAGCATTGGTGCAGGAAAGCCTTTGTGCAATACTGTATCTTCTGGTGTGTAAGTAGTGTATCACATTAAGGACCGACTACATTGGCTACTCATCAGTAGCAGGCTTCTCCCTTAGCTTTCCACATAGAAACATAGAAAATAGGAGCAAAAGTAGGCCATTCGGCCCTTGGGGCCTGCTCCGCCATTCAAAATGATCATGGCTGATCGTCTAACTCAGTACCCTGTTCCCGCTTTTTCCCCATATCCCTTGATTCCTTTAGCATTAAGAAATATATCTATCTCCTTCTTGAATACATCTAATGACTTGGCCTCCATTGCCTTCTGTGGTAGAGAATTCCACAGGTTCACCACCCTCTGAGTGAAGAAATTTCTCCTCATCTCAGTTCTAAATGGCATACCCCGTATCCTGAGACTGTGACCCCTGGTTCTGGACTCCCCAGCCATCGGGAACATCCTCCCTGCATCTAGTCTGTCTAGTCGTGTTAGAATTTTATATGTTTCGATGAGATCACCTCTCATTCTTCTAAACTCTAGTGAATATAGGCCTAGTCGACCCAATCTCTCCTCATACGTCAGTCCTGCCATTCTTGGAATCAGTCTGGTAAACCTTCGTTGCGCTCCCTCCATGGCAAGGACATCCTTCCTCAGATAAGGAGACCAAAACTGCACACAATACTCCAGATGTGGTCTCACCAAGTCCCTGTATAACCGCAGTAAGACATCCATGCTCCTGTACTCAAATCCTCTTGCAATGAACGCCAACATACCATTCGCCTTCCTAGATGCTTGCTGCACCTGAATGCTCGCTTTCAACGACTGGTGTACAAGAACATCCAGGTCTCATTGCACCTCCCCTTTTCCCAATCTATCACCATTCAGATAATAATCTGCCTTTCTGTTTTTACAACCAAAGTGGATAACCTCACATTTATCCACGTTATACTGCATCTGCCATGTTCTTGCCCACTCACCCAACTTGTCTAAATCACAGTACTGACAAACTGATCAACTGTCACAAAAACATCCCTGTGTTTTCCTATGCACCTGCTTGAGCTTCACTGAACTGGACGTAAAGTTAATTAGAAGGAGCCTTTTTTCCCCATTGACCACAGTGTTTTCCTGACCACAGAAGACTTCACATGGATAGTAAATCGAAATTAATTATTTTAACAGTTGGAAACAAACTTGCATTAAAATAATCTATACCAATCTCAATAAGCGTGTATCTGGATATTTAGTTTCTATTATTGCAAAAACATTTTCATTAACCAAAATGTATTTTCTATTCATTTGAACAGATGTGCATCTTCATAGACATACCCCAATTCCCAGCTGGTAAATTTCAAAGGTTGCACTGAACAAACGGTTCTGCTATTTGTCTGTTATCTTTGATATGTGCACTGAAATACAAAATATGCTATAGGGGATATCAGGCTGCAATCTGCTGAGGAGAAAAAGTGATTACAATGCAGTACCTGCTGTGTGATTATGGTTATTTTTCAGTATTTCCGGTTAGGATATTGTTTGAACTTATAATCATGTGACAGCTATTTTAATATAATCACTTTGTTTTCCACGGCTGTCCTTATTTAATATTAAATAGAAAATAATGGATATCTCGGAATGCACTATTGAAAACCTTGGATTCAGGTGATGTCTCAAACATCCAACAAGGTGCTTGGATCAGCCACCTGCTATAGAAACTGCCTAATTTTCATTTCCATTGAAATCAGTGGAAATGAAAATCAGTTGGTTTCTACAATAGATGGCTGATCCACAATGCCAATTTTATTCCCGGGCAGCAAGTTGAGAATCTACCCTCTAATGTAAAAAAAGATCCATTTTTATAAATTTACAATGCCAGAAAATATATTGGATATATAGTCGGGATGGTGCGTGACTTGGAGGGAACTTGGAGGTGATGTAGTAAACAGTGAGGAGGATAGAAACAGACTTCAGGAGGACATAAACAGACTTATAGTAAACAGTGAGGAGGATAGAAACAGACTTCAGGAGGACATAAACAGACTGGTGAAATGGGCAGACACATGGCAGATGAAATTTAACGCAGAGAAGTGTGAAGTGATGCAGTTTGGTAGGAAGAATGAACAGAGGCAATATAAACTAAATGGTACTAAATTTTAAAGGGGGTGCAGGAACAGAGAGACCTGTGGGTGTATGTACACAAATCTTTGAAGGTGGCAGGACAAGTTGAGTAGGCTGTTAAAAAGGCAAATGGGTTCCTTGGCTTTATAAACAGATGTGGAGATGCGGGTGATGGACTGGGGTGGACAAATGTAAGGAATCTTACAACACCAGGTTATAGTCCAACAAATTTATTTTAAAATCACAAGCTTTCGGAGATTATCTCCTTCGTCAGATGACGAAGGAGATAATCTCCGAAAGCTTGTGATTTTAAAATAAATTTGTTGGACTATAACCTGGTGTTGTAATATTCCTTACATTTATAAACAGAGGCACAGAGTACAAAAGCAAGGAAGCAATGCTAAACTTTTATAAAAAACTGGTTAGGCCCCAGCTGGTGTAATATGGCCAATTCTGAGCAGCACACTTTAGGAAGGATGTCAAGGTCTTTGAGAGGGTGCAGAGGAGATTTACTAGAATGGTACCAGGGATGCGGGACTTCAGTAATGTGGAGAGACCACAGATGCTGGGATTGTTCTCCTTAGAACAGAGAAAGTTAAGGAGATTGCGGGGGTAACCTCACCACATGGACTTCAGTGGTCCAAGAAGAAGGCCCACCACCACCTTCTCAAGGGCAATAAATGCAGGCCTTGTTAGCGACGCCCATATCTCGAGAATTAATTTTAAAAATATTATTTAAATCTTACATACATTTGATTCTTAGTGTTGTATTCTTTTCTCTTTTGTTCAGAATACAAAAGGCCAAGAATTAAGCGAGACACTGTAGTTATTTTCTAACTTTAGCAAACTTAATCTGACATATAAACAGGACAATTTTTACCAGAAAGAAAGTAGTAGTTTCTCATAGAACCTAAGAAGTTACTTCTAGCAAGTACAGCACAAGACAAAGAATTGATCAAGGAATAGCCAGCACTGATTTGTTTAAGGCAAATCGTGTCTGACTAACCTGATTGAGTTCTTTGATGAAGTGACAGAGAGGGTTGATGAAGGTAGTGCAGCAGATGTTGTGTATATGGACTTTCAAAAGGCATTTGATAAAGTACCACATAACAGACCTATTCATAAAATAGAAGCACATGGGATTAAAGAGATGGTGGTAACGTGGGTACGTAATTGGCTAAGGAATAGGAGGCAGAGAGTAGTGGTGATCGGGTGTTTTTCTGATTGTAGAGAAGTATGCAGTGGGGTCTCCCAAGGATCAGTATGAGAACCATTGCTTTTCTTATTATATATGAATGACCTGGACTTGGGTATAGGGAGTATAATTTCGAAGTTTGCGGATGATACAAAACTTTGCAACATAGTAAATAGTGAGGAGGATAGTTGCAGACTTCAGGAGGACATAGACAGACTGGTGAAATGGACATACACATGGCAGATGCAATTTAATGTGGATAGGTGTGAAGTGATACACTTTGAGAGTAACAACATGGAGAGGCAGTATAATCTAAATGTACTTTATTGAGGGGAGTGCAAGAGTAGAGGGACCTGGGGGGGGGACGGTGCGGGCGGCGGTGGGGTGCGTAGTTACAAATGTTTGAAGGTGGCAGGGCAAGTTGATAAGATGGTTAAGAAAGTATATGGGATACTTGGCTTTGTAAGTAGGGGCATTGAATACAAACAACAAGGAAGTCATGTTGAACCTTTTCAAATTACTGGTTAGGCTTCAGCTGGAGTATTGTGTACAATTCTGGGCACCACATTTTAGGAAGGATGTCAAGGCCTTGGAGAGGGTGCAGAGGAGGTTTACTAGGATGAGGGACTTCAGTTTGAGTTCAGAGATTGGAGAAGCTGGAATTGTTCTCCTTAGAGCAGAGGTTAAGGGGAGACCTGATAGAGGTATTCAAAATTATGAGGGGTTTTGATAGAATAAATAAGGAGAAACTGTTTTCTCTAGCAAGTGGGTTGGTAACCAGAGGTCATAGATTTAAAATAATTGGCAAAAGAACTAGAGGGGAAATGAGATTTTTTTCACACAGAGGGTTGTTAAGATTTGGACACACGACCTGAAAGGGTGGCAGAAGCTGATTCCATAGGAACTTTCAAAAGGTGCTTGGACATGCACTTGAAGGGGACTAATTTGCAGGGCTATGGGGATAAAGCTGGGGTGTGGGACTAAATTGGACAGCTCTTTGAAAAAGCTGGCACAGGCATAACAGGCTGAATGGCCTCCTTCTGTGCTGTAAGATTCTATGATTCTAAGTTCTTTGTCTTGCGAGAAAAAGAAGGTTCCTTTCCTACGCCGTCTTGTCCGGACGTCGCATGTGGCTCTCCTGAGAACCCTTGTAGAATGGAGTCCTTTATATGGTTTTCTTTCAAATCTGATGTTTGACCATCGTACATTACATGGGTTGTTTTTAACACTTAAGAATCTCTTATTAGTTTGCATGTCTTGCTTCCTTATCTCTGCAACTGTCAAATTGTTTCTTCTTATTGGTTACTCAGGTTTTATAGCTTATGAAGGCTCTATTCAGTCTTACTGATACATTTGTTTCTCTCCAAATATCCTGGGCAATAAGCAAAGACCATCATGCATTCTGATTTTGGTCAAGCTGACAGTTCTGTGTTCTTTTACCAAGTAATCCAAGGTTTCAAGTCCATTATTTTAGTCTTCTTTAAAACAAGTATCAAAAATCCATATTGAAAAGTCCAAAGTCCTTCATTAGGAAGTGGCTTATTAACATTTACCTCCAGGTGTGTTGTACATTTAGGCCTTGTTTGTGAATTCAAGTTTGGTGATAAAGATATTGAAATAGAAACCGGGAGAGTTGTAAAACCAGCTGCCGACTCGCTATCGGTCGTTTTACACTATCGCACAAAGTCAAGATCTACCTCAGATAATTCAAGTTTTGAAAAAGGTGTTGTTTTCTATCGATGTAATAAGACAAATAACACCCTGAAACCATTTAGCATGTTGAGATCTGTTCTTTGAGAAATGGCTGTACTTTGTGGTGAAATTCCAACTTCAATTAGGAAGTCACCACGTACCCAACTCACGGTAAGAATGAGTTGTGGAATCATAGAATCATTGAATGGTTACAGCACAGAAGCAGGCCATTCGGCCTATTGAACCTGTGCCGGCTCTTTGTAAGAACAATCCAGTTAGTCCCCTGCTCTTTCCCTGTAACCTTGCAAATTTTTTCCTTTCAAGTATTTATCCAATTCCTTTTTGAAAGCCACGATTGAATCTGCTTCCACCGCCCTTTCAGGCAACGCATTCCAGGTCATAATTACTCGCTGTGTAAAAACGTTTTTCCTCATGTCGCCTTTGGTTCTTTTGCCAATCACCTTAAATCTATGTCCACTGGTTCTCAACCCTTCCACCAATGGGAACGATTTCTCTTTATTTGCTTTATCTAGTCCCTTCATGATTTTAAATACTTCTATCAAATCTCCTCTTAACCTTCTCTGCTCTAAGGAGAACAACCCCAGCTTCTCCAGTCTATCCACGAAACTGAAGTCCCTCATCCCTTGAACCATTCCAGTAATCTTTTCTGCACCCTCTCTAAGACCTTCACATCCTTCCTAAAGTGTGGTGCCCAGAATTGGACACAATACTCCAGCTGTGGCCGAACCAGTGTTTTATAAATGTTCAACATAACTTACTTGCTTTTGTACTCTATGCCTCTATTAATAAAGCCCAGGATCCCGTATGCTTTTTTAACCGCTTTCTCAACCTGTCTTGCCACCTTCAAAGATTTGTGCACATATACCCCCAAGTCTCTCTGTTCCTGCACCCCCTTTAGAATTGTACCATTTAGTTTATATTGCCTCTCCTCGTTATTCCTGTCAAAATGTATCTATTCGCACTTCTCTGCGTTAAATTTCATCTGCCATGTGTTTGCCCATTCCACCAGCCTGTCAATGTCCTCTTAAAGTTTATTACTATCCTCCTCACTGTTTACTACACTTCCAAGTTTTGTGTCATCTGCAAATTTTGAAATTGTGCCTTGTACGCCCAAGTCCAAGTCATTAATATATATAAAAAAAGCAGTGGTCCTAGTACGAACCCCGGGGGAACACCACTGAACACCTTCCTCTAGTCTGACAAACAACTGTTCACCACTACTCTCTGTTTCCTGTTACTTAGCCAATTTTGTATCCACGCTGACACTGTCACTTTTATTCCATGGGCTTCAATTTTGCTGACAAGCCTATTATGTGGCACTTTATCAAACGCCTTTTGAAAGTCCATATACACAACATCAACCGCACTACCCTCATCAACCCTCTCTGTTACCTCATCAAAAAACTCAATCAAGTTAGTTAAACATGATTTGCCTTTAACAAATCCATGCTGGCTTTCCTTTATAATCCACACTTGTCCAAGTGACTATTAGTTTTGCCCCGGATTATCATTTCTAAACGTTTCCCCACCACCAAGGTTAAACTGACTGGCCTGTAGTTGCTGGGTTTATCCTTACACCCTTTTTTGAACAAGGGTGTAACATTTGCAATTCTCCAGTCCTCTGGCACCACCCCCACATCTAAGGAGGATTGGAAGATTATGGCGAATACTTCCGCAATTTCCACCCTAATTTCCCTCAGCAACCTAGGATGCATCCCATCCGGACCAGATGACTTATCCACTTTAAGTACAGCCAGCCTTTCTGGTACCTCCTCTTTATCAATTTTTAGCCCATCCTGTATCTCAACTACCTCCTCTTTTACTGTGACTCTGGCACCTTCTTCTTCCTTGGTAAAGACAGATGCAAAGTGCCCATTTAGTACCTCAGCCATCCCCTCTGCCTCCATGCTTAGATCTCCTTTTTGGTCCCTAATTGCTCCCACCCCTGCTCTTACTACCCGTTTACTGTTTACATGCCTGTGGAAGACTTCTGGATTCCCTTTTTTGTTAGTTACCAGTCTATTCTCATACTCTCTCTTTGTCCCTCTTATTTCCTTTTTCACTTCTCCTCTGTACTTTCAATATTTAGCCTGGCTCTCACTTGTATTATCAACCTGACATCTGTCATACTTTTTCTGCTTCATCTTATTCTCTATCTTTCGTCTTCCAGGGAGTTCTGGCTTTGGTTGCCCTACCTTTCCCTCTCGTGGGAATGTACCTGGACTGTACCGACTATACAGACCAATTCATTTTAAAAATAAAAACTTGATTCATTGTGACTGTAGGTTTGTTTGCTCTACTGTGGATGAGATCCGAGAACCTTTTTGCTGTTCGTGTTCCAGATTGCAATTATTGTTTCACAGAACAACAGCTGCATTTCAAGTTCGTAACACTGTTAGTTACAGTACATTTACCATATTTTAATGCCATAAATGAAGAATATCATCACAGCCCATGCCCAAGAATATTTGAAAATATTCCGCCTAACCCGTGTAATCCATGAGTGACTTTGGGGTTCATTATTTTGCGGTTGGATTATTGCAAGATATTTTCCAAGTTTCTCTGTTTGTGACTTATAGTCGGTTCATGCTGTGAAAGTACTGCAAGAACAGAACAATTTCAACACTTTCTTAAATGTCAAACTTTATTCATTGGGTGCTCACTTCTGGAAAGGGACAGCAACACATGAGAATATCAAAGGATGCAACTGGACATGTTCCATTGCTATTACACATTGCTAAATTTTAAGCAGCCTTGAGATTGACATGCTGTATTGCTATGGTATGTTGCTGAGCCCAAGCAGTGC
This sequence comes from Heptranchias perlo, assembly GCF_035084215.1. NCBI lineage: Eukaryota > Metazoa > Chordata > Chondrichthyes > Hexanchiformes > Hexanchidae > Heptranchias > Heptranchias perlo. Next base: position 106,721,589 of record NC_090325.1, on the reverse strand, counting down.
ATGTCGTCATAGTTAATAAGCATTACTCACCATTCTTTATGTCTCTTCCCTCTACTTTCTGTTCTCAGCACATTTCAATGAAGTTCATAATTACTCAAAACAAAAATATTGGCCCCGATATTTATGGGAGGCAGGGAGGGAGCAGTGTAACGTTTCAGCAGCCAGGAAACCCGGAAATAACAGGAAGGCAGAGGCCCTGCCGAATTTAACGGCAGGACCGCATTAGAATTTTTTTACTCCATTTCCCGCCCGGCAGCCGTCCAGATTGAGAGGCTGGCCAGATGCTGGGCAGGAAAGCCAATGGTAGAAGGCCACAGCCGGGGACCGCTGGGGACTCTCACTGGCAATCGAGAAGATTGGGGGAAGTGGGGTTTGGAGCGCGGCAATGAGAAGGGAGGGAGGGAAGGAGGGAGGGAGAGAGAGAGAGACCTTGTGGGATGGGGGGGAGACATCACTGGGGGGGGCATTGGCCGATCGCTGGGGGGGTAGGAAGATCACAGCAGGTTTGCTTGAGGGGCTGGGGGGTTACATCGAGTTACATCAAAACTACAGCACAGAAACAGACCATTCGGCCAACTGGTCTATGTTGGCATTTATGCTCCACACGAGCCTCCTCCCTCCCTACTTCATCAAACCCTATCAGGATATCTTTCTATTCCTTTCTCCCTCATGTGTTTATCTAGCTTCCCCTTAAATGTATCTATGCTATTTGCCTCAACTACTCCTTGTGGTAACATGTTCCACATTCTTACCACTCTTTGGGTAAAGGAGATTCTCCTGAATTCCCTATTGGATTTATTATCGACTATTTTATATTGATGATCTTAGTTCTGGTCTCCCCCGCAAGTGGAAACATTTTCTCTTCGTCTACCCTATCAAACCCTTTCATTGTCTTAAAGACCTCTATCAGGTCACCTCTCAGCCTTCTCTTTTCTAGAGGGGGAAGCACTGCTCCTCCTGGCCTGCAAGCAGTGCTGGAAAGGTACTTACCTACTGGATCTGGCAGCTCCTGCCTTCCTTCAGTGTAATAGACCTGTGGAATATGCTACCACAGAAGGTCACTGAAATGGACAGTATAAATTCTGTGTGGCAAATTCATTTGGCATATTTGTAAGGGTGGTGAGGCAGGACATCCTCCCATCCGATAGACGCACTGATGAACCTGTTGAATTTCCTGGGGTCAGTCTTGTACAAATTATTTTAATGGGCCCTGATCTGGCACTGAGGAGCCTGCCATGGAAGGCATGGAAAATCTCTGTTCACTGGTCATGACTTTAAGCATGCAGGTAGTGACTTCCTCCTTCTCTCCCTCCTCCTCCTCTCTCATACCTTGCAGGGTATTTTTCATATTCTCAAATGACACTCTCAAAACATTGGTGCTCAGATAGCAGCATTCTTTTATATGCAGCCTCCTGAGGTACAAATCCCTGGGCTCAGCTGCCAAGGAAGAATGTGAGGTGACCCTCTAGCCAATAGTTCCCCACTCCTACACCGCTGTCACCACCTGCTCCTCCTCGCTCCTGCTCTGTGATTTCCCTCCACAAACTAAATCACCCAGGGTGGATGTACCGGTACTGGTGTTTGTAACGGGTAGAGTGAGTGATGCTGGATGTTGGCTTCCTGGGAGGCATTGCAACCTGCGGCTAGTTCTTATGGAACACCTATGGAAACAGAGAGGAGAGAGGCTGCATGATACCTCTTCAATTTTGCCTATGTGGCAATATGCTGTGTCACATTGTGTACTTGAGTGTATGAATGAGTGAGTGAGCAGATAAGAAGATGATAAGGTTAGTACTAGGCCTATACTTGGGCAAGACTGCCAACTTCATCTTCCCCCACTCTATCTATGCGCTTTGTGGTAATGATTTCCAGCGTGGCCTCTTCAAATTCACTCACGGGCTTAAGGTTACACAATTGCCTGATCCCTTCTGTAATGCACCACCTTCTCCCACAAATAGAGTAGTGCTGAAATGTTGGAAGTGTCAGGAGCACATGAAGGACATGAAAGTGCCCATCCTGCAGCCTATCACAAGAGTGAGTAAATGTGCATGTATCATGCAGCCTGGGCAGTGTGCAGAAAGGAGAATCTGTTGGGGGGGCTTAACAGACCAAATTTTATAGTTCAAAAGAATAAAATAAAAATCGGGAGAGATGTAAAACGGACTGCCAACACACTATCACCTGTTTTACACTATCGCATAAAGGCAAGATCTACCCCTCTGTTTAGGGGAGGAGACGAAGAAAGTGCAACAATCTGATTGCAGCTGTTGCAGAAACCATAATATCTGTTGTGAACTACTTTAAACAGGAAGGAAGAGTAAGAGAGAGATGTAATTAACCACAATCAAAGTACTAGCAGATAATTCACACAATAGAGGCATTCACCTGACAGTGAGAACAGAGGCTGAGTCAGATATTAAACTAAAGAAATACTAAACCACAACATCAAACCTGAAACAATCTAAAACACCTACATAAAACAGACTTTAAAAAAAATCCATTGGCTGTAAAATGCTTTGTAATGTCCTGTGGATGTGAAAGGTGCTATACAATGCACTTTCTTTCATTTTTAAGCGAATTTAGATTGGGAATCTTCCATCGCCCACAATGTTTGATTGAAATGGTGCACAGCAGTCTTTGTGTCCACATGGAGAGCGCACAGTCAACCCTGGAAGATCTGGTGTCAGCCCTAATTAAATGTACATGGCCAACTCCTGGCCTGGATTGGGCCTCCTGTTGGGAGCTCACTCAATGGAAAACAGAATATCCATTAAAGTTACAGCTCCTAAAAGACTGTGGCTGCCATTTTAAAGGGAGACGTTCATTAGAAGAAGAAACATAGAACAGGGACTGCAAATTTTTGGAGATAAACAATATCGTCAGGTACACACAAAGGGTGGTAGAAGTTTGGAACTCTCTTCCACAAACGGCAATTGATACTAGCTCAATTGCTAAATTTAAATCTGAGATAGATAGCTTTTTGGCAACCAAAGGTATTAAGGGATATGGGCCAAAGGCAGGTATATGGAGTTAGATCACAGATCAGCCATGATCTTATCAAATGGCGGAGCAGGCACGAGGGGCTGAATGGCCTACTCCTGTTCCTTTGTTCCTATGTTCCTAGACGTTGAAGGTTTGATGACAATGTACAGTGACACCCAAGTGTGCAGTATATGAGTAAATGAACATACATCAGGTGAATAGATTTTGCTGGAAGCTTGCTTTCTGAGCTCACCTTTACAAATGTAAATGCAAGTGTACTTCCAGTTTGGCCTGCTGCTCTATGGGAATGCATATAAAGCTATGACAGAGCCGTAAAGTTCCAGCGACTGCCAGATGTCCTGTTGACACAAACCAACAAATACACAATTGGGATAGATGTTCATCATTACCATTGCCTTGGCGGTGCACAGAAAGGAAAATCTGTTAGGGAGGATCACATGCTGGTAACAGGTCCCATCTGATTTTCTTTCCACTGAAATGAATGGAAGGAAAACCTGGCCATTTCTGTAAGGGGCGGCATCATCCCACCAGATTTTCCTTTCTGTGCTTCGTCCAAACAAAGTTTACTGGTTGAGCAGTAAAGGCAAAAATCTACACCAACATTTCCAGTGGAGGCCAGGCATCTCCAGGCTAGATATTTTAGATACTACCTATACAGTAGAATTTTCCAGAATGGAGAGAGTCATCAACGGGACCCCCTCCTGGAACAGTTCCTCCAATATGAACAGAGAGGATTATTATTCCATCAATGTCCAGCTGGTGTGTGACAGTCCACACCACTTAATGCAAGTGACTGCCAGATACCTAGGCAGCATAATTCTGAGGCAGTCATCTGTGGATGGAAATGGAGTAAAGGGTTAGCTCCTTGGTGATCGGGGTAACCCCTGCTACCTTGTCACTACTCACTCCCTTGTATCATTGCAGTATGCCCACTCAGTGAAGGTATAATGGCACTGTTGGAAATATGCTATTATTAATGCTACCAAGGGTTGTTAATCCTTCTCAATAATAACTTCCACAATGATTCGGGCCTGCGTGTGACGGAACATGCAAGCTTTATTATAGACACAAGAACAACGTTCTAATGCAGTTATACCAAACAACAAATATTTATATAACAACGTTCTAATACAGTTATATCAAATAAACAAGGATGGTACAACCTGTCCCTAGGAAGTTTCAAGCTGATCAGGCCTGGTATATCGTAGGGTGTGTGGGCCTCTGTCGCCCCAGAAGCTGCTTCTAACTTTAGTGGAACAGTGTTCCAGTTTATATATCTTTCTGAAGCATATTTGCTTCTGGTAGTTTAACAACATTAGTCCCATGATGTCATCTGTCCTGGACATCTCCCCCCAGGGTGTCCATTGTTCCAGACATCTTTATCCATTCTATGGTGTTAACTGTTGTCCATTCTATCTATCTTATGGGGGAGGGACATGTCCTTATCTTTCTGCTTTCTGTGTATCTTGATTGTTTGGATGCAGACATTTAAGATGTCTCATCTTGTATGTGCCAATGACGCAAGTTACCTAATTAACTGAACAAAGCTCCTGCAATTACCATAACAGGGCTTGTCTGTGTCCAGGTCCTGAGTCTTTGATTATGCCTTGGGACGTTTTGTTATCTGTTTCTGAAATTTGGTCTTCAATGTGCCTGTTCACAGACCATGCAGATACTGCGACAACGGATGAACGGACACCGCACAACAATCGCCAGACAGGAGGGTTCCCTCCCAGTCGGGGAACACTTTAGCAGTCAAGGACATTCAGCCACCGATCTTCGGGTAAGCATTCTCCAAGGCGGCCTTCGAGACACACGACAACGCAAAATCGTCGAGCAGAAATTAATAGCCAAGTTCCGCACCCATGAGGACGGCCTCAACCGGGATCTTGGGTTCATGTCATGCTACACGTAACCCCACCAGCAGGAAAAAAAAGTTATCTGTTTTTAATACAGCTGGACATTCTCTCTCTCTCTCTCTCTCTGCCTTTCGGGTCTCTTTCTCTCTTTGTCTGTGTAATTTGACCCATTGTGTATTCAGTATACTGGGACCTACTGTTTTCCGTGGCTAACCTGTCTGAACACCAACGGCACCTTTGATTGGTGTGATGGTGTCCCAGCCTAATATAAGATATGCGATTTGAGAACCTCTCATTCACTCACTCACCTGACGAAGGAGATAATCTCTGAAAGCTTGTGATTTTCAAATAAAACTGTTGGATTATAACCTGGTGTTGTAAGATTCCTTACATTTGTCCACCCCAGTCCATCACCGGCATCTCCACATCACAGTTTTATTGTCTTTGCAATATTCCTGATGTCAGGCATATCATTTTCTGTGGGATGCTGGTTTCCTTTGTATTCTCACAGACGCAAGGTCTGCCCATAACCTCGCTTTGCAGGATGGGATACATGACTAGGACTTGGTCTAGAAATCGTATTTCTTACAGACGCCATGCCTCCACAAGGGGCATCATAGAAATCACCATTGACATTCTGACACAGCTCTTTTGGTGTTTTGATAGGGGTTATGTTGCAGAACCAGCCTGCAGAAGTCTCCTGCATCATCGTTACTCCAAAATTGCAGTTGGCCAGATCGGGGTGGGAAAGGAATGGGTAAGTCCCCCCACTCTATTTTAACTGCCCTCCTGCCTGGCAAAAACCAATTAAAATCGATCCCCTTATTTCTTCTTTGGTGCCTACTTACCAAATCCACTTAAGAATTTCTCACTTCAGAATGCCAAAAGTTCTTTATTGTGAATATTTCTTGCCTGCTCCCCCCATAACATCTGCTGAATGTTGTGCCTTCCTTGTTGTTCTCGTGCTTCTTCTCAGTGGAGGCTTTGTGTCAGGACGATGTGTGGTGACTGGAGCTGCCTTTCCACTTGGGATTGAGGAGGCTTTTGATATCAGTCAGACTTGCCCATTAAGGGCCTATCTCAGCCTGTTGCACTTCCACTGATGAAGGTTCAGCCTGGCCCGACCTGCTTACTGGATCCAGTGATTCGTTGGAGGTGGGGAGGGACCGCAATGAGAGACGGATACCTTATCCCTCTGCAGTTCCATTCAGCCCTTGCTGAAAGCCTTTGTGTCACCGTGCCTTGTGATCTGTGTGGGAGCAAACCCCATTACATAGAATGTACAGCACAGAAACAGGCCATTCAGTCCAACTGATCGATGCTGGTGTTAATGCTCCACACAAGCCTAGTCCTGCCTTAGTTCATCTAGCCCTATCAGCAAATCCTTCTATTCCTTTCTCCCTCATGTTTTTATCTTTTGTAAACAATTTTACAACACCAAGTTATAGTCCAGCAATTTTATTTTAAATTCACAAGCTTTCGGAGATTTCCTCCTTCCTCAGGCAAATGTTTCAAGAGCTCGCCTGAGGAAGGAGGAAATCTCCGAAAGCTTGTGAATTTAAAATAAAATTGCTGGACTATAACTTGGTGTTGTAAAATTGTTTACAATTGTCAACCCCAGTCCATCACCGGCATCTCCACATCATGTTTTTATCTAGCTTCCCCTTAAATACATCTATGCTAGTCGCCTCAACTACTCCTTCTGGTAGTAAGTTCCACATTCTAACCACTCTCTGGGTAAAGAAGTTAAATCACAGCACTGCCCAATTTCCACGGGGGGTTGCCCCAATCTCCTGGGTAGCTTCGGCAGAGGATCAGTGGAAAAGGCTGGAGAAAAGGCTTAAACGGCTACTTATGCTGCTTCTCCGGGGTTTCTGCTGATCTTCTGCTGAACTTAAGCCGGACAGTTGGGAGAACCCCCCCCCCCCCCGCCACCACCCTTCCCCGCCCCCGTGGAAATTACTGGCTGCAGGTTTACCTGGAGCTGTCCCTCACCTCACGGCCAATTGCATAATTTCGAATCCTTGCAGGCACACCCAACAAACGTGGTAGTTGGACTCCTCCATCCTATCCGCCCCATGCAGGGAGCCGGAAGGCACTTATCACAAAAACACCAACAGTTGTGCTCAGTAAGCATTCCTCTTTCACAGGCTGGCGATTGGGATCCCTGGCCTCACCAGCTGTAGATGAAGGTGATCTTGCCATTTGGTGAGTGACCCGTTGATCCCCCTCCTCCACTTCTGCCTGCTCACCTCTGCTCACCTGCACCAGCCAATGAACTTCCCTCAAACTGACTATCTAATCCTCTGGGTGTGACTTCTCTCAGTTGGAGCTTGTGAGTGTGAGAGACAGTGAGGCTGTGCCAGGTGAAGTGCCTAGGGACTGGTCCTGCGAGGGGCCCATTGGCTCTTCATGGGCTATACCTGCAAAAGCATAAAGAGACAACGGTGGGAGATGGAACTTTGCTGGGCTTCAAACACAGTGGGCATGATTTTAACTTGGATCTGGGAACTCAGGGAGTGGGTAGATTTTCATGTGGGAAACCTGGAAGTCAAGTGAGTACGTCGGAATCTGCGATCGCAACTCAATTGAAGGCAATTATTTTTGCTTCCAGGTTTCCCGTGCTACAGCCAGATTGACAGGCAGATTGAAAGCAGCTGGGGAGTGGATGGCAGGTAAGTCTGAGATCAGGGTCGGGGATCAGAGACATCACCGGGGGGGGAGAGGTGTCTTGGCCATTGGTGGGGAGGGGGCGGCTGTCGGTGTCGGGGAGGGGGTCTTGGGGTGAATGTTGGTTTAAATCCTACCCAGGAATTTCTGAGATGAGGGTGGTTGGGGGTGAATGAGAGTTTGTGATCTTATGCTAGAATTTCTGTTCAGTGGTGGGGAGGAGAAGGTTTGTTGTCCTATCCTGGAATTTCTGCTATGTGTTTGTGATCCTATGCTGTGGGGATGCATTTGGTCTGATGGTCATTTTTTGGGGGGTTGTTTCTGGATATATACTCATTAGCTTGGTTCCCAATCTTTGCTCAGTGGGTGGGGTTGATGTGTTTTATTTTTTTCCTCAGTTGAGTGGGAGCAGCTTTTATTATTCTACCGGGGGATGTAGAAAGTGATGCAATGGTGGTGCTGCGGGGAAGATATTTCTTTTCATTGGTTGCAGTTTTTGCTAGTGGATCTCCCATGGCATTGCACACGGGGAGTCAAAACCAATGCAACTTTTCAGGTCAACCAAGGGAGATAATTGAACCAAGTCAGGGAGGGGAGGGGTGGGAGAAAGGGACCGGGTGAGAACAGTGAAGGCAGACTGAGTGAAGGGGAGAGGAAGGGTAGGGAAGGGTGAGGCAGTGAGGGGAGGAATGGGGAGGGGAGAGAAGGCGGATAGAGAGTGAGGGCAGTGAAGGGGTGGGGTGAGGGAGAGATGAGGGTAGAGGAGGATGGTAAGGGAGAGGAGAGAGGGGAAATGAAAGAGGAGGGGAGGAATAGAGAAGGAGCAGGAGGAGGGGAGAGGGAGTGAAGAAGATGAGGCGGAGGAGGAGAGAAGCAGGTGAGAGGGAGGGAGGGACGAGTGGGGGAAGGGGCAGGAGCATGAGATTTATCCAATTTCTGGATGGGGTCCCTTGGTGCTTCCCAGAAACTCAGCAACAAGTCCGACTGATAGTTTCCTCGGCAGGTTGGAAGTTTGCCGAGCTGTTCACGGGACACGGACACTCGCCGTCAGCACAAGTGTAATTCAAGTAGATTTGTTAACGATCTTTTTCAATCATTTTTGGTTGGGTTTTGTGTTTCATGTTATTTGGGATTCATTCTTTGGGGTTGCCTTTTGCTCTGAGGATTCTACTGTTGATTCTCTGTGTGTTTCCACCATCCTGGATTTCCACAGATGTTTACTCTTCGCAGGTTACACACCTTGCTGCATTTTTGAGGTACTCTACACGTCCTTATATTTACAAACAACTTTAGGTTTTTCATCACTGACTGTATATTGGTGGGGAGAAGCCAGCAGACAACATATACTAATATTAAATAAGGAAAGACCTGCAGCCAAAGTACTGAAGTTGAGCAGGGAGTCAATGGGAGCCACCAGCATCTCACACCCACCGCAGTACAGGCCGTACTGCATTGAGGCTGTACGAGGAGGAGGGCATGAAGTACTGGTTCCAGATTCAGGCCAGGAATAAGGAACATATACCAGGGAGAGCAGGAGAGAAGTGATTTGATGATCGGTGAAATATAAGTAACTAGCATAAGCATTAAAAGATGAACAGCATAAGGGATAAGGGATGTCCCTGGCAGTTAATTTCTGCTGCATATGGGAAATTTGGTGGATTCAATCAAAGGGCCTGTCAGTCACTGTTGATGGAAGACTCGGCTGAGGAAAAAGAAGGACCTTTAGGATCTCTGATGTGGAAAGTAGATTTATTAGAGCAGATATGACAGAGAAGAAAATTAGAGAAAGGGATGAAGTATTTACTGGAAGTGGGTTGGGAAGAAACACAATCCAAATAGTTGTGGGAGTCTGAGCTTGTAATAAAAATCTATGGAAAGCCTATTGCCAAAGATGGAGAGAGAGAGAAAGCCAAAAAAGGGTGGGGAGAGATGGACCACACAAAGGTAAAGAATGGATCAGAATTGAAAACATATTTGGAGTGCTATAATTTATGTTACCAAAATAGCCAAGTTCTTATAAAATTTTATGATTTAAGTAACTTGACTGCAGAATATTCCAATATCTCAGATGTTGTCATCATTCTTAAAAATATAAGCTTGTGCACACACTCAACATTGATTCAGAATGTTAACAATTGATTATTTTCTGAATCTTTAATTTGATTGAGTGATTGCTGGAAGAGTGAAGAGAACTCTCAGCCAAACGTTTGCCTGAGAGAACTAAGAGACCAGCTGCAATACCTGAGCTGTGATTTATATGTGTCAATCACAGTTTTAAAGGGCCAATTCTACTTCGGATGCATCTCACTTCCGTTTCAATGGCGAGATGCAGAAACCATGGGAAACCCGTACAGGTTAAGTGAAATTCATTTCATGTTCAGAATGAACAAAAAATTACCTACCTCAAGTATTTCAAGTAGGTAAATTGCTCTATTAACAATTCGCCCACTGGCATTAATTGGGGACGCGACTAGCATTAGCATTAAAAGATAAAAAACAGATGTTAAACCCGGAAGTGGGCGCGTTGGAGCCGGGTTGCGGTCGCGCTTGAAAAAGCTGTTATTTTAACTTCCCACCTGCCCCCAACCCACCCATTCTTTGGGGTTAAAATTACCACCAGTGTCCCAGCAGCTGGTATGCTGCAGAAAATGGTTCTCAGCTTGTGTATTGGTGCCTCTGGTCAGAACAATGAGTAAGTGCTGTCTGATTCATATACACCCTGTGCAAGGTCACTGTTCCAATGAGGCTCAATGAAAGGTTCAAGAACAATATCTCAGCTTTCACTGAGGAACCTTGCAACCCTCTGATTTGAAAATTGACTTCAATAACTTCAGCCTTGGGGTATCATCAATTTCAAACTTGGATTAATTCCTCACCTGACCCTTAGATTTTCCATTGTTCCCATTTTTTACATTTCCCTAGGGCTCCCACTTCCTTGGCTATTTACACACATTTTGTCTTGATAATGTTTTAATGTTTCTGTCCATTACTTGACTGAGGTCATATCATTCCACTCATGATTCCTCTCTGGGTTTGTTTTTCTTTTATTATATATTTTCACCTTCCCCTTTTTCTGATTGTATTAATATGCCTGCCCGCCTCTTATTTTTCAGTTTTGATAAATGGTCCATACCCAAAACATTAACTTGCCTGTTCCCTTCGCAGATGCTGATAGACCCGCTGAGTGTTTCAGGCATTTTCTGTTTTCGTTTCAGATTTTCAGCATCTGCAGCATTTTGCTTTTTACTTGCAAGGACAAGTCCTTCTGCTTCACCATCTCCAGCCTTCTGAAGAACATTCTGGTCTTCAATCTCCACGGCTGTAGGCTATGACATTATATGACTCTCGAGTGACAAAGTCTGGATGCGCAACTTTCCCAGTCCTTAGGAGCCTAACATTTTGGTTTTGCATGGAGATAGCACCTTGTGAGTCTTCACCATTCACCAACGATTTAGTGTACTTGTCATTTGCCATAGAGCTGTATGTTGCAGTCTCTGACTAGTCTATTGACACAGATATTAAAATTGGTATAATTGGTGATGGAGTAACCTCAACAAATTGAGAGACTAGGTGGGAGCAATGCCTGGAAGGAGCACCCCTGAATGGTGTTGTTGACCTGGGCTTTTGGTGTGAGTTGGTGTGAGCAAAAAAGCTGCATAGTTTTAATGGATTAAACCCCAACAGTTACGCCTGCACCTCCACTCACTTGGGGGTTCCTAAGTCTTGGTTCTGCCAACTTGTACCAAAGCTCTCTGGACTTAGGCAAGTGGAATGTGTCCTTCTGGGGAGTGAATGTGGGCTGTAGATTAGGAAACCAGAAACTCTACCTGTGTGAATTTCTCAGTAGTTTGGTTTGGAGACTCTGTCACATGATGTTGGCTTTCCCAATGTAAGACACCTGGCTGAATTTTTAAAAATCTTCACAGAATGACAGGAGTTTTTTTTAAAAAAGACATATCTTTTATATGAATTAGGCACCCAACTCAAAATTGCACATTAACACAATAATACTACGATAGTTAAAAAGAAGACAAGTAAAAAAATAAAATCACGGATCTTTCTTTTTTGCCTGTTTCTCTCCTCAAGACATCCAGCTCCACATGCATTTTTAGGACAGGATGGTCCAACCCAGAAACATTTCCATCGGTGTTGTCAATGCCATTTATAGGTTGACCTATTAGATAAACATAATTGTGCTCCGTTTTCATTATTCCCCCTTCCCCAAATTACTTGGCTGAGTACCCTGTAAGGGAATGCCAAGAGTGGTGGGACAAGATTTGAGTATGAACTTGGGCTTCTTTGTCCAGGGTCCTGTGCACCAGTATTGTAGCTATTGTGTTACCTTGCTTGCAACATATTTATAAAAGTGTTTAGTTTTTCTCTTACACTCCCTTCTTAATTGGCTTCCTGTGTCGTGCACTCTCCCTGGCCAAGAGGCTCGGTAGTCAACCTGTTGTCAGGCCTCTGTGCTTGTCAGTCTCTGCTCGGCAGGGTGTGATACTGCCTTGGTGACTGTTCCTCTCGTTTACTCAGTGGGAATATGTTGGCCTTTGCTAGGTGTCCATGACACCACAGCTTGGATGGAAGACAACTGCGAGGGAAATCATTGTTTTAAAGTATTTTATAAACATTTATTCAGAGACTATCTGAAAATAATTGCAAGAAAAACAAAATGTAATATTCAAACTAAGCAATAAAATTAATTTAAGATACTTAATTATTCCAGTCATTTTCTGCTAATTTAAATTTTTAATAGCAATTTAAAAATAAAATTTCACTAATAATTATTTTATATTTTGCTATTCTCTTGCTCTTCATTGCTTACTGGCGCCTTTTGTAATGATTCCCAAAGTTATAATGTCAAAAATAAATTATGATAATTTTTTTTGTATTGGAATGCATCAATATATTACAATATTTTAACCATCCTACAGTTGGCTTCACCATCTTTATCTGTCACAGATTTCTTTCTCCCTTTAGAAGCAATGTCATTTTGCTAGTTGTGTGAACAAAAATCCAATCTCTCAAACAACTGAGAATACTTGTGGTGTTAAAAAGCCGCAGCCCTTCTGGTGCACCACCCGCCACAGACACGGCCATCTGCTCACCCTGAACATGGCCATCGATGCAGGAAGGGGCAGAGGCTGGGGAGGAGATTCCTTATGTCTTGGATTCCCTGTGTCTCCGGCTCTCAGAGGGACTCAGTGGCGATACACTTGGTCAGATCATACTGGCCAAAGGGTAGAAGTGGGCCCCACCTGGGGATCCAGGCTGGGAGTGTAACCTGGATCCCAAAGAATAAAATTCTTTGGGTGGAGAGGAAACCTGCCATCCCCACCTGGACCTCCTGTCCTTTCCACCATGGTGGATGCCCTAGCTGTGTCCCTAGTAATGCAGCCACCAGCTGTTCTCATTAGAAGGGACCTTGCCCTGACCTTACAAACTTTGGTGAGATCAGCGGTGGATGTCATGGATTGCCACATCTTGGCACTTACCCCGAGATGTGGCCCCTCCTCCTTGAAGTTTCAATACCATTGTTTTTAAATTCTAGCACCCACAGCTGGGTATGCCTAGAGGTTTATGTAAATCACATGGGTTTCTATAGTCACTTTTTTATTTTGATAGCCAGTCTCAGTAAGATGCTCTTCTGTGGCCTTTTTTCTACACGCCCCCTAAGATGAAAAAAGATTTAACATATACCTAGTAGTAGTCATGAATGACGGATGGGTCTTTCTACATTTATGAATCAGGGCAACAAGACGCCATCATTATCTTCAGATATATATTTGTTAGTTTTTTTTGTGACATATTAAGGAACTCCAAAAAATCTCAAACGAAACCTCAACTTGAGTGTCTGGTCCTCATTAAATTGTTCGAACACTTAGGGGGAGAAATTCAGCTCGCGCCGGTTTCCAACATGAAATGGGAGGCGTGATCTCAGCAATGCCCAAAAATGTTGCCGAGGCCTGAGCGAAATTAATCTTCATCAGACTTGATTCCTGAAGAAAAAATAAGATGCAAATCAGAGTACTAACCTCGGGGTTTATTTGCATAGAATTGGTGATCAGCAGATGCCAATCGGGCATCCTGATGCAGTTCGCCGGTCTGGACCGTAGGAATTTCAGCCGGCTCCAACCCTGAGCAGGCCTCAGGTAAATCCTGGGGGGTTGGGGGGAGGGGGGGATAAGGTGTGCAGAGGGGCAGCTGTCTGCAGTATTTTTGTGGACCCTGGTGGAGCACCCTTGACCCTCCTGGCTTCGCAGAAGTAAAAGAATGAAGAGTGTCCGAACATTTTTGGTGCGGCCTCCAGCAGTCTCATTAAGGACCAATGGTTAGGTTCTTAACACCGAAGACCCGGAACAACTGGACAAAGCATGTGCAATGCAAGCTCTGTCCATTTACTGACCAATTTTGATCATTGTTAGTACCCTGATTTGCATCTGATTTTTTCTTCAGGAATCAAGTCTGATGAAGATTAGTCATCATCCCTGCTGTTTATAATTACTTATATCACGTTATTTGATGGAAAACTTTCAAAATGTTGGTTGCACTAGCACTTGTTGACCGAGATCAATGGGGTTGAACGTCCATGGGGGTCCTCTCAATCGTCCAGTGTAACTTCAGTGGAGGATCCACGGGAACTTTGGAGAAACAACGTAAATACTGTTTACGCTATTTCACCGGGGTTTCCATGGATCTTCCACTGGAGTTATGGCTAATGATTAGGAGAACCCCAGTGGAAATTCAACACCTTTTTTTTGTGCATCATCATACAGCCTGCAAATAGGTCTTCTGGAGTTATTCAGCAAAAGCCCTCTTCATTGGATAGTTTCTGGATCTATAAACTTCAGCCACTGACAGTGAAATTTCTGACTTGCCAACAATGAAATTGGAGAAGTCAAATTGGAGGATGGAAAACCAGCACATGCTAAGCTACGAGCTACAAGCCTAGAAATTACTGTTGACAATATTAGTGGTCTAACACTCAATACATACACATGAGATTCCTCTGTCCGCTATTTCAGAGAGGCATTAATCCATTTCAATTGAACAGGGTAACATCTGCATTAAAATAGTGGACCGGTTAAAGGGACAATCGAGTTTGGTAAGAAAACCTTATGAACATATTGAGCGTTTGTCTGCTAATACGGTCAACAGTAATTTCCAGGTTATATGGTTGGTGGTCCATGGGTAGAGTGTTTTGCAATAAAAGAAGATGGCTTGTCAACTGCACTAGAAGGGCTATAAAACATTGCAACACCACTGTGTCAGGAAATGATTACAGAAAAATAACAGATTGAAACAAAAGATTTCATAACCTCTTACCTGATGAGAAAGATTATAATCATTCACCCTCTCCAGTCATGATGCACACTTCATGCAATGTGTGTAAGTAATCAGAAACAAGTAATGTGAGACTTTTGCATTAAAAACATAATAATTATCTCAGGACCAAAATCATAGAACCCCAAATGTCAGCTGTCAATTGTAAAAGTTTACACAGCATTGTCTGTATTTACAAAAATCTGTGAGGCCGTTTGTGGGCCTTGGGCCTATCCATTTCAGCGCAGAGATCATTCCCTGCATCAGTTTCTAGGCCAATGTATTTTAAACTCCTTTAGAAGGATTTTTCATCATCGTGCCATTTCACATCAGGCCATTTTTATTGGAGAGTTTATACTTGGGTAATAATTTAGTTTGACGTGGGCAGTTTACTGGGATTTCAGTGTTTATTACTTGATAGCTGTAGAAAATGCTTCTCTAGCACTTTGCCTTTTTATTTTTTGAAGGTATATTTTTATTCCTTCATCAAAATCTGTCATCTGTGACGAATGTGGCAGAGGCTCTCTGTCTGACTCATGACAGATCCTTTTCACAGCCCTACAGAGAATTGCTACAACCTGTTTAACCCTTCATGTTGCTAACTCTACATAAACCGGACATGACAATCATCCAGGAGGCTGCCTGATAAAGAAACATCTCCTGATATGTTGGTGCTTGATGACTGGGGGTACATTCTACCATGGTGTTGGAATGAGCACTTATTATTGAGAAGCAGCAGTGTATCAGAGTAAGGATCGCACAGTATATCCATTCTTCAGCCTCCATAAATTTCGGCTCATCCAAAACTCTGCTGCCCATATCCTATCCCGCATCAAGAGCCACTATCCATCACCTCTGTGCTCACTGGCCTAAATTGGTTCCCGGTCCCCCAATGCCTCACATTTAAAATTCTCATCCTTGTGTTTAGATCCCTCCATGGCTTTGCCCCTTGTTATCTCTCCAACCTTCTCCAGCCCTACAATCCTTCAAGAACTCTGCGTTCCTCCAACTACATCCTCTTGTATCCCCACTTCTTTCACCTCACCATTGGCAATCGTGACTTCAGCCATTTAGGTCCTAAGCTCTGTAATTCCCTCCTTAGGCCTCCCCCCCCCCCCTCTCTCTGCTCATTTAAGACCCTCCTGAAAATCCACCTCTTTAGCCAAGCTTTTAGTTACGCCTTCTAATATCTCCTTCTTTGGCTCGGTGTCAATTTTTGTCTGATAATGCTTCTGTGAGCATTAAAGATGCTATATGAATATAAGTTGTTGTTATTGTTGTCCTTCCCAGAATGAAGCTGTAAGTATCTCTGAGGCCCAAGTACTTTAAACATTAAGAAAAAGCTTATGACCAAATCTTTGGCAATCCAAGCTTCAATCCTGGCCTGGTCCCCAGATGGGCCCATATCCCACAGTGGGCCGGGAGATATGTCTGGTCTGACCTATGTCAACCCTATGCCTGGTTCCAAAGCAGATCAGGGGCGTGGGAATTCCAATGCCTGGAGTTCTGCCCCTGGCCCAGCCCTCGCTATAGCGATGGCCTTGCAAGCCATCCCAAAGTTTTGGGGTCAAGATGTTTGCAACTTTTCCAGAGGGCAGAAGACTAATTATTAATATATTTTCTTCATTCAAACCAGATGGTCTTGGACAATGAAAATTATATATCAGATTTACAACCTATCATTGACAAAAGGTATTTATGAAAGTTGTCATGGTTTTACTTCTTAGTTATTAGTATGTATTTAAAATTAAACCACTTACTAGAATGGGAAGGGCAGAGGGCATGTTGAATCCTATTTGCAGAAGATTGTAAACCTTTACAATAATTTTTCTTCGTCACGTAAACAACCCTAAATTCTGAGACCTACAAACTGGGAATCTTCACTCCTAACCCTTCCAGAGTAAATGGGTTAAGGGATCGGGGGAGATATCTTGATTTAAATAAAAATGGTGGGCACTATGGACACATCATGGGTGCCTGCCAGAAGAAGAGCATTGGGGGAAATGTGACGCTGCCCAGCCACTCGCAGCCCTGCCAGCACTAGAAGAAGGTAAAGGCCTCTTTTATTAGGGAGCTAAAAAATAATTTTGTACAAAATCTTCATGGGTTTCAGGCCTTCCACCGACCAGCAGGCTGGTAGCCCCTTCCCACCCAGTGTAACTGGGGCTGAGGAAATCCCAAGCCTTGGAGTCCCCTCCCCCCGGCCATGCCCCACTGATGTGGGTGTCTTCGTTTGGGGTGGGCAGAAACTGGCAGTCAAGGCTGGAAGTGGGTCTATTTTCTGATCCTTCCGTTGTACTCCTGATCAACTTACGGAGGAAAGGCCTGCAGAAATTTTGGGCCAGGAACACGTGACTGTTACTCCACTGATATTTTTTTATTATGTGCTAACTTGAATCTATCCACATATTTTGAAAAACCTTAGAACATTTTTTGCTTTGTTCAGTATCATTACCTAAGTGTTCTGACAGCCTTGCCTTGTAGTAATGATAATTGTACTTCCAGAAATTAATCTTTCAGTTTAATAAGTTCTTTCATTGGAACTTACAATGCAGCTTAAGTGAACCACAATCTGCATTGCGCATTTTCTTTGGTCACCGTTTCCCATTGTTTAATGTCGCAACAATGCATGGATCAAGGAGCTCATTTGTGTTTTTAGGAGTGGTAAATTTGAGTTAATTTAATTAACTTCCCCTTCAATAGCAAGCAGCAAGTAAAGAAACAGTGAATCTGAATATTGAGCATTAATGGCTCTCTGGCACGTATTGTTAACGTTCAGCCACCACCAAAGGTGCTTTTACACCTTTAAATCCAAATATAGGGCCCTATTGTAATTTTAGTTAGTTACATAATTGTGACAGTATGTAATACACTATCACTGTTGTGCCATAAGCTCTGACGTAACAGAATTTTTTTTTGCACGCCTGTGCACTGGTTGATGTGCTCACATCAAATTCCAGTTTGTGCCATCTTAACAATATTGCTAATCCATTTGAAATAAAAGGAATCACCCCTTACTCATCTCGGATCCCCAGAAAGTGGGAAATTTGATTTTGTGCACTCTGACCATTCCTTGTGCTCTAGCTGCTTCGCACCAACACAAACAGGAAATTGGAGACCAGAAACCAGAGAGATAGGAATATAGGAACAGGAGTAGGCCATTCAGCCCCTCAAGCCTGTTCCGCCATTCAATGAGATGATGGCTGATCTGTATCTTAACTCCAACTACCTGCCTTGGTTCTGTAACAAGGGTTTAACAAAAATCTATCTAAAGATATGATTGTGGAACTGAGAGCTGGAGAGGTGAGAACTGGAGACCTGAATAGAATGGAGAGTGAGACCAGGCCAGGGATAGGTGGGTGTGCTTCCACAGAGTAAGTCACAGTGACTCACATCTCAGACAGCAACAAGAACATTTATATACTGTCTTTAATGTAGAAAAAAATCCCAAGGTGCTTCATAGAGGCGTAGGAAAAAAAGAGTGGATGTTGAGCTAAAGAACGAGATATTAGGAGGGATGACCAAAAGCTTGGCCAAAGAGGTGGATTTTAAGTAGAGTCTTAAAGGAAGAGAGGGAGGTGGAGAGGCTGTTTGGTTTAGGGAGGGAATTCCAGAGCCTAGACGGCTGAAGGCATGGGCATCAATGGTGGGGTGAAAGGACGGAGGGTTGCACAAGAGGCCAGAATCAGAGGAATGGAGAATTTGAGGGGATTGTAGTTACAGAGATAGGGAGAAGGGAGAACATGGAGGGATTTAAACACCAGGGTGAGAATTTTAAATTTGAGGTGTTGGGGCGCTGGGATCCAATGTAGGTCATCAAGGACAGATGTGATAAATGAGTGAGACTTGGTGCAGGATAGAATACTGGCAGCCGAATTTTGGATGAGCAGAATTTTATGGATGGTGGAGGATGGGAGGCCGGTCAGGAGACCATGGAATAGTTGAGACTGGAGATGATAAAGGCATTGACGAGGTGTTTCAGCAGCAGATGGGCTGAGGTAGTCTTTGTGATGGAGAGGATTATGGGGCCGGAAGGTCAGCTTGGGGTCAAGTAGCATGCTGAGGTTACAAACAGTCTGGCTCATCTGAAACAGTAGCCGAGGAGAGGGGGCAGAGTTATAACGAGGATGATGGCTTCCAATGTTTAGCTGGAGGGAATTGTAGCTCATTTAAGACTGGATGTCACACAAGCAGTTTGACAGCACAGAGACAGTGGAGGTTGAAGAGAGGTGGTAGAGAGGTAGAGCTGGGTGTCAACAGCAATAGCATGGAAGCTGACCGTATGTCTGTGGATGATATCGCCAAGGAGAAGCATATGAGGGAGAGGGGGGAGCCAATGATGGATTCTTAGGAGATTCTAGAAGTAAGGGTGCAGGGAGCAGTTGGTAGAGATGCTCTGGCTACTATTGAATAGGTAAGGGTGGTACCATACGAGGACAATCCCACCAAGTTGGACAGTGGAGGAGAAATGAATTGGATAACCGTACTGGGTGGTGATAAGACCGATGTAGAATACAAATGGAAATTTTTAAGAACAAGATAAAAAATGTGGAAGACAAATATGTATCCAAAGTCAAAAGAAGGGAATGCGGTAAGAAAATGCCAAGGTGGCTGACTGGTCATGTACAAAGACAAATAAGACATAAACAAAAATGTTTCCACAATCTCAAGGCATCTAATACTCAACTAAACAGAGATAAGTACAAAGAATAGCTAGAAAACGAAGGCTACTATTAGATCAGCTAAAAGGATAATGGAAAAGAGGATTGTGGACAATTGTGGAAGTAATGGGAAAAGCTTTTTCAGGTATGTGAAGAGTCAGAGGACTGTCAAAGACTGTATTGGGCCATTGAAAGACACTCAAGGACAGGTTACGAAGGACTCACTGGGTTTGGCGAAATATTAAATGAATACTTTGCATCAGTCTTCACTCTTGAAGACGATGCTCGACTGTTACAATTTAATGACATTAATAATAAAATTAGTAATAGTAATATAGACGAACATATTGTTTTAGATAGAATTAAGAACTTAAAAATAGATAGAGCAGCCAGGCCGGATGATATCCACTTGACGGTCCTCAGGAAGATGGGACGTGTGCTTTGCGAGCCCCTTGCCTGTATTTTTAATAGCTCACTGCACTCTGGTTCCCGTAGACTGGAAGGAGGCTAATGTAGTCCCTATCTTTAAAAAAGGAGACAAGACTGACTCAGGTAACTATCGGCCCATTAGTTCGACATCAGTAATAGAACAAATGGTTGAAGGAATCATTAGGGATGTAATATATGATTACTTGAATAGGAGGGACATATTGGGGACACCCAACATGGCTTCAAAAAAAGGAGGTCACGTCTCACAAATTTGATTATATTTTTTGAAGAAGTTGCCAAGATGTTGGATGAGGAAAGTCCAGTGGACATTGTCTATTTAGACTTCCAAAAAGCTTTCGACAAGGTACCGCACAAGAGGCTTCTCTACAAGATCGAAGTCTTCGGTATTAGTGGTAATATATTGAGCTGAATTGAGAATAGGCTGGAAGGACATAGGCAGAAAGTAGTTATAGTTGGAGTTGGGTCTGTTTGGAGACTGGTCACAAGTGGTGTCCCACAGGGATCGTTGTTGGGACCGTTACTCTTCACTATTTTTATTAATGATCTAGATGTAGGTGTTGGGGGCATGATCTGCAAATTTGCAGATGATACCAAGATCTGTGCGAGTGTCAGGACTGTAGACGATGTTCGACTGCTTCAGGTGGATCTTGATGTGTTGGGGACTGGGCTCGTGACTGACAAATGATGTTTAATTTGGAGAAGTGCAGTGTTATGCATATGGGCAGGATAAATGCTCAACATACATACACCCTTCAGCGAAAAGCAATAAAGCAGGTGGAGAAAGAAAGAGATCTGGACGTTCTAGTGCGTAGATCTCTAAAGGTTCATGAGCAATGCCGTGAAGTGATAGCTGGAATGAATAGGGTGTTGGGGTGCATTTATAGGTCAATTGACTATAAGACAAAGTATTTTGCCCTTGTACAAGACCTTGGTCAGGACTCAGTTAGAATACTGTGTCCAGTTTTGGTCTCCTCACATAGTGGGTGATATTGAGGCTTTGGAAAGGGTGTAGAGGAGGGCCACTAGATTAATTCCCAATTTAAATCATTTTAGTCATCAAGAGAGGCTAAAAGAGCTGGGACTGTACACTTCAGAGAAGCATAGACTTCAGGGTGATCTGATTGAGGTTTATAAGATAATGAAGGGAATAGATTGTGTTCCAGTTGACAATTTGTTCCAAATAAAAATGTTACGGAGGACCAGGGGTCACAATTTTAAGTTGTACAAGATCAGATCTAGATTAGATGTCAGGAGGTGGTTCATTTCCCAGAGAATAGTGGACCTCTGGAACAGGCTGCCGGCTCGTGCGGTGGACGCTGATTCTCTGAATTCCTTTAAGCGAGAGCTGGACCTGTTTCTGGCTGGGGCGGAGATCGCCTCTTACAAAAAGTAGATAATGCATAGCACTCAGGGCCAGAGTGATCTCCTGGACTAGTTTCAATCGACAAAAGGGTCAGAGAGGAATTTCCCAGATTTCTTTGCCCCCAAATTGGCCGGTGTTTTTGTCTGATTTTTTTGCCTTTCCCAGGAGATCACGTGGTGCGGGGTGGGGAGTGTATATATTGTAATACACAAGGTATCACGATTGTGTGGGACAGGCTGGATGGACCAGAGGGTCCTTTCCTGTTTGTCATTATTCCTATGTTCGTATGTTCGAAAGTGTTGGAGGAGGATGGTGTGGTCGACTCCATAAAAGGCTGTAGAGAAGTCGAGGAGGACAAGAAAACGTCACAGTCACAGAGAATGTAATTTGTGAAACTGGTTAGGACCGTTTTGGTCCTGAGGAGGTGCAGAAACCTGATTGGAGGGATTCCAACAGAAAGTTGCATGAGAGATGGATCTGGGAGCTGACATCATGTTGGAGATGGGGCAGTAGTTTGAAGGATGGAGGGGTCAAGGATGGGTTTTTGAGGAGTGATGACAGCAGTTTTGAAAGGGAGGGGGACAATGCCTGAGGGAAGAGAACCATTTACAATGTCAGCTATAATGCAGCCGGGAAGGGAAGTTGGATGGTCAGCAGTTTAGTAGGAATGGGGTCGAGGGAGCAGGAATTGGGACTTATGGCTGAAAGGACACAGAGTGAGATGGGAGAGAAACTAGGGAGGGACAGTATTGGGAATATATATATATATACAGTCTTAGGGAGCCCCTGCTCCGCATCTCACTTCCCTGTTCCAACAGATTCCAGTCGAGCCCACTTGGTTACGGTGGCACATACTTTATTACAAAGAACAGTTTAATACACTCAGTATTTAAGCAGCTGTTTACAGAATGGAAACTGGAGATATGTTACCCTCTTCCACTTTGGGTAGAGCTCACGCCTTGACTTCTCACCTCTTGTGGTCCTCACAGCCCCCACCCTCTTGGATCTCCCGGATCCTGCCTCCTGCAGACTTCTTTCCTTCTTCCGACATGTGCGCTGGGCTCCTGCTAGCACGTCCGCCTTAACCTTTGTTTGAACTGTGTCTTTATACACTGTTTAGCAGAAGGCCCTGTGGTGAGCTGACTAAGCATCCTCAGCATAGATAGTAATGCCAAACATAGTCCTTTAGCTTGACAAAAGAGATCCTGACTGGCTGGCGCCTGACGTGATGTCATTGACTTCCTGAGACAATGGCAAGACATTTAACCTCATCAAGAGGAGATGGCTACTGATGCGACTGACATGGGACAATGGCAAGGTACTTAATCTCATCAATATAGATGTGCTCTTATCTCTCTGGGAGAAGGCGGCCTGCCCGTTCCCAGTCGTCTCAAACAAAGAGTGAGCTGTGGGTCTACAAACACTTCCCCAAGCTAATCGCCTGTGAGAACCTCTCTGGATACATCGAGGGCATCCTGAAACCCATCGTGCAGGGAACTCCCAGCTTCTGTCGCGACACTACAGACTTTCTACAAAAACTCAGTACCCACGGACCTGTTGAACCAGGAACACTTCTCACCATGATGGACGTCTCGGCACTATACACCAGTATCGCCCACGATGACGGCATCGCTGCGACAGCATCAATACTCAACACCAACAACAGCCAATCTCCAGACGCCATCCTACAACTCATCCGCTTCATCCTGGATCACAATGTCTTCACCTTCAATAACCAGTTCTTTACCCAAACACACGGAACAGCCATGGGGACCAAATTCGCACCCCAATACGCCAACATTTTCATGCACAAGTTCGAGCAGGACTTCTTCACTGCACAGGACCTCCAACCAACACTATACACCAGATACATCGACGACATTTTCTTTCTATGGACCCACGGTGAGAAATCACTAAAGAGACTACACGATAACATCAACAAGTTCCATCCCACCATCAAGCTCACCATGGACTACTCCTCAGAATCAGTTTCTTTCTTGGACACACGAATCTCCATCAAAGACGGGCACCTCAGCACCTCACGATGCTCCACTTTTCCAGCTTCCACCCTAACCACGTCAAAGAGGCCATCCCCTATGGACAGGCCCTGCGATTACACAGGGTCTGCTCAGACGAGGAGGAACGCGATGGACACCTACAGACGCTGAAAGACGCCCTCGTAAGAACGGGATATGATGCTCGACTCATCGATCGACAGTTCCGACGGGCCACAGCGAAAAATCGCGTAGACCTCCTCAGAAGACTAACACGGGACGCAACCAACAGAGTACCCTTCGTCGTCCAGTACTTCCCCGGAGCGGAGAAACTACGCCATGTTCTCCGCAGCCTTCAACATGTCATCAATGATGACGAACACCTCGCTATGGCCATCCCCACCCCTCCACTACTCGCCTTTAAACAGCCACCCAACCTCAAACAAACCATTGTTCGCAGCAAATTACCCAGCTTTCAGGAGAACAGCGTCCACGACACCATACAACCCTGCCACGGTAACCTCTGCAAGACATGCCAGATCATCGACACAGATACCACCATCACACGAGAGGACACCACCCACCAGGTGCACGGTTCATACTCCTGTGACTCGGCCAACGTTGTCTACCTCATACGTTGCAGAAAAGGATGCCCCAGAGCATGGTACATTGGCGAGACCATGCAGACGCTGCGACAACGGATGAACGGACACCGCGCAACAATCGCCAAACAGGAGGGTTCTCTCCCTGTCGGGGAACACTTCAGCAGTCATGGACATTCAGCCACCGACCTTCGGGTAAGCATACTGCAAGGCGGCCTTCGAGACACACGACAACGCAAAATCGTCGAGCAGAAATTGATAGCCAAGTTCCGCACCCATGAGGACGGCCTCAACCGGGATCTTGGGTTCATGTCACACTACACGTAACCCCACCAGCGAACAAATGTTATCTGTTTTTAATATAACGGGTCATAGACTATCTTCCTTCTCTCTCTCATTTTTTTTGGGGGTTTGTATATTCGGTGGCCTTTTAGGTGACACCTCTCTGTCTGCTCACTGTGATTGCCTTGGCAACGGGCAGTAATCACCTGGCATTGTTCTGTGATTTTCAAATGCGAAGGATTCAAAAATTTCATTTCCACACCACCTGAGGAAGGAGAAAGCCTCCGCAAGCTTGTGATTTTCAAATAAAACTGTTGGACTATAACCTGGTGTTGTAAGATTCCTTACATTCGCCTTAATATACTGAGTGTCTGTGGCTATCCCCAGTAAAAGTCCCTGATACAGACTTATAATTTGCACAATACTAAATGTATTTCATGATACATACATTACGTAACAACAAATCTTTGATATTTGTTACACTTTTAGCACACACCTGCATAATCTAATAACAGGGATTGATAGCGAGGATGGGGCAACTTGGGAGGAGGTTTTGCTTGGTGGGCAAGGGGGAGAAGCAGCACAGGCAGCTGAATGGATGGTCTTTATCTAGGACTCCCAAAAGTAGTATTGGAACATGGGTCTTGTGTTATTAGTTGAATAATTAGTGACATTATCAAAATCATAATTTATCCAATACAGGAGATAATGTGACCATGACTACTCATCACAGTCATGTAAGCAAAGAATTAAAGCTTTAGTAAATAAAACAGGTTATGAATTACAACTCACCACAATTCACTTTTTAATATTCTTATAAAATCTAGCATCTACCATTTCATTCTCCACTACTGTGCTATGCTGCAGTGTTTAATGTGTATCCTTTTTATCTTACTCATAATAAATGGAATGTTGTAGATAGAAAAGCAATATTTGGGTATAAAACCATTATACCATTATTTCATATTTTACCTACATCTGCCGCCAGCTCAGTAGCTGAGCAGTCAATTTAAAGTGAAGGCTAAATGCATGTAGTGTACCTTCAGTATCAGCTGCATGTATTTAATCCAATTTAATTCCCTTCAGTTTTAGACACCTTAAGAAATAAGATGCGACAGAGTATGAGGCTGGAAATTACCAATGGCGATAAAAGTGGATGAACACTCAATGCATTCAAATGACATTCTCCTGTCTGCTATTTTAATAGAGGCACATTTAAACCATTTATTTTAAATGGACTAAAACCTTTGTTAAAATAGTGGACAGAACAACATCATTCAAATGCACTAAGTGTTTTTCCATTAATAGCACCAACAGTAATTTCTACCCTAGTAGCTCTTATTTACCATTATTTTGTGAAACAGAATACAGTGAGCACAAACA
Organism: Heptranchias perlo; assembly: GCF_035084215.1. Taxonomy (NCBI): domain Eukaryota; kingdom Metazoa; phylum Chordata; class Chondrichthyes; order Hexanchiformes; family Hexanchidae; genus Heptranchias; species Heptranchias perlo. Next base: position 106,695,999 of record NC_090325.1, on the reverse strand, counting down.
TTTTATTTTAATTGTGAACATATACTTGTTATATGTAAGCTTGTCATCCTCAGGCACAACTGGAGTTAAAAAACATTATTTGTGAATTTCTGCATAGGTTCTCTGGATCATCCACTGTAACTTCTTGAATGTTGACATAATTTCTGCCTCAACCACTAACCCTGGAGGTGAATTCCACAGTCTCTGCGTAAAGGAGTTTCTCCTGCCCTCTCTTCTAAATCTATTACATTTAATCTTATATCTATGGTCCCTTGTTCTTGACCCCTCAACTACTGGAAACAGTCTACTTCTATCTACCTGGTCACATCCTTTCATAATTTTAAACACTTCTATCATATCGCCCTGTAATCTGCATTGTTCTAACAATAAAAGCTCTCAATGCATCAAGGATCATTTACAGCCCTGTTGTCAGCATCAGCTGAGACTGGCAGAAATAATCAACTTTGGAGTCTGCAGCGTAAATAAACTCCCAACAGTTACTGAAGAGCTTTTAAAGCTTTTTCTTTCTTGCATTGAGATAGAGCTGGACTTCTCTCTGACAGCCTGAGGGCCTCTGAGACAATTGAGATATGTTGCCCCCTCCCACAGTAAGAGGTTCTGAGTACCAGGTACAGGATTCCCAAAGGGCAGTCCCTTGTTTGCAATTTTAATGGATAAGGTGAAGGAGCAGTACATGATAGAGGAAAAAAACTGAGACAGCAAATGAGGAGATTGTGCTCTACAAGATATTACCTTCCCAAAAAGAGTTTGCAGGCCATGAAGATCGTATGAAGATCTCACCGAGGAACTCTGCAGGCAAACCATGTGCTTCATCAAAGAGGCAATGGGGAGCTGTGCCAATTACTACACGAAGAGCTGTGGCCAAGATCATCTGCTTGGATAGTTCTGCCTATAGCTGTGAAAGTGACAACCGCACTAGATTTTCATGCCAAAGGCTCACTTCAAGCAGCCACAAGTGAGCTGTGTAATACCACTGTGGGTGCCTTCCGGGAATGTATTTGCCAGGTAACTGACACAGTTTTTTAGGAAAGTTGGGGAACTCATCCAATTTGCGTGACAACAAGGCATCAGCATGATAGGGCCAACTAGTTTTATTATGTTGCTGGGTTCACCAAAGGATAGGGTGCAATAGAAGGTAGCCACATAACATTGCGAGCTCCTACTATTAATCTCCTCAACTAACTTAACAGAAAGGGGTCCCACTCACTCAACGTCCAGATTGTATGTGACCTGAAGCATATGCCTTCAGACAAATGCCAGATTTGCTGGAAGTTGGCATGATGCATTTGTCCTCAGATATTTTGCCCACTCTGAGTTCTCCCAGGATGATAGTCAAGTAAATGATAGCTTGTGGGTGGTGAGGCATACCCCTTACTGCCATGGATAATTTCTACCCTAGTATCTTTATTTGCTATTATTTTGTGAAACCAAATGCAGTGAGCACAAGCATTTTCTTTTAATTGATATGTGTATGTAAGCTTGCAAGAACAGTAACTGAGGAGTATTACAATGTGGTACTTGCCACTGCCAGAGGTGTCATTGAGAGGTCCAGATGGGTCTTAAACAGGTGCTTTTACTGCCTTGATAGATTAGGAGGGGCTCTGCAATATACCCCAGCGCACATATCTGCACAACTTTGCCCTCCAAAAAGGCCGAGTCACGGAGAATCTGAGGAGTTGGTCTTAGCTCCTTTGAAGGCAGGAGAGCATGGTGTGGATCACTTGGTGGATTGTCGCTTGGAAGACTTCTCTGAGTTGGCTGCAAGGGAGATCAAAACTCAACTTACTAATGTTTAACACGGTCTATATTTGTGCGCATCAAGGTCCCACAAACAGCAATGAAGTAGTGACTAGATAATTTGTTTTTTGTGATGTTGGTTGAGGGATAAATATTGGCCAGGACACCGGGGAGAACTCCCCTGCTCTTCCTTGAAATAGTGCCGTAGGATCTTTACTTCCACTTGGGAGGGCAGACAGGACCTCGGTTTAAAGTCTCATCCTAATTGATTCTCTTAGTAACTGGTCTCTATAATTCATTGTGGTTTTCTTTCATGTTCAGCAATGTTCAGTGCAATTATTCTTATCTTTCCATGAGTAAGGGAGCATGGAGTAGCAGCTATCGACAGAGTCTGGTTTCGACAGAGTCTATAATTGGGAATTTGGTGAGTAAGGGGATTCGGTGCAGTAAGGGGTGAGGTGCATTTGATTAGTCAGTGGAGAGGAGCGTGCGGAGAGGAGCGTACCGAGAGCGGGTTGCAGCAATAACAAAACAAAACTACAGTATAATGTCACAGGTAAGGCAGGTAGGTGGTTGGTGGTGAGTATCTCTTCTATTTTCTTCTTTCTTAGGACTGTGGGCTAAGTAACTTATAGCATAAAACTAAATTTTAAAAAAAACTAATCTTAATTTAATAAACTAAACAAGGCCAGTACTTGGTTCAACCTAACTAGGGTGGTAGAGAAGGCTTTAAACTAAATAGAGGTGGGGGAGGGCTCAGGTGGGGCGAAGTTTAGATTGATAAAGAGAAAAGGCAAGGAAGTAGTACAGGAAAGTGATGGGGGTAATGATAAACAGAGTGTGTCAGGAAGGGACAGAGCGTACAAACATAAAAGTGCACTAGCAAATGGGGCCGGGGTAGGAAAGAGTGGTAAAAAGACAAAATTAAAGGTTCTTTATTTGAATGTGCGCAGCATTCATAATAAGATAGATGAATTCACGGCACAAATAGAAACAAATGAGTATGATCTCGTTGTCATTACAGAGACGTGGTTGCAGGGTGACCAAGATTGGGAGCTAAATATTCAGAGTTATTTAACATTTCGGAAGGATAGGAAAAAAGGTAAAGGTGGTGGGGTAGCTCTGTTAATAAAGGTTGAAATTGGTATAATAGTGAGAAATGATCTTGGCTCAGAAGATCAAGATGTCGAATCAATTTGGGTGGAGGTAAGAAATAGCAAGGGAAATAAATCACTGGTGGAAGTAATATACAGGCCCCCTAACAGTAGCTACACTGTAGGGCAAAATATAAATCAGGGAATAAGGGGGGCTTGTAAAAAAGGTAATGCAATAATCATGGGCAATTTTAACTTTCACATAGATTGGACAAATCAAATTGGCAAAAGTAACCGTGGGGTGGGAGTTCATTGAGTGTATTAGGGACTGTCTCTTACACCAATACGGGGAACCAAACAGAGAACAGACCATTTTGGATCTGGTAATGGGTAACGAAACAGGATTAATTTAACGATCTCAAAGTAAAGGATCCCTTGGGAAGCAGTGATCATAACATGATAGAATTTCACATCCAATTTGAGAGCGAGGATCTTGGGTTTGAAACTACTGTATTAAACTTAAATAAGGGCAATTACAAAGGAATGAGGGCGGAATTGACTAAAATGGACTGGGTAAACAGATTAGATGGTATGATGGTGGCTAAGCAGTGGCAAACATTTAAAAAGATATTTTATGACTCGCAACAAAAATATATCCCTGTGAGGAGGAAAGACTCCACAAAAAGGGTGAACCAACCATGGCTAACTAAGGATGTCAAGGATGGTATCAGGTTAAAAGAAAAAGCATACAACTTGGCAAAGATTACTGGTAAGCCCGAAGATTGGTAAAACTTTAAAAAACAGCAAAAGATGACTAAAAGAATAATAAAGAGGGAGAAAATAAATGATGAGAGTAAACTAGCAAGAAATGTAAAAACTGACAGTAAAAGCTTCTACAAGTATATAAAAAGGAAGAGGGTAGCTAAAGTAAACATTGGTCCCTTAGAGGATGAGACTGGGGAAATAATAATGGAAAACAAGGAAATGGCAGAGGAATTGAACAGATATTTTGTATCTGTCTTCACAGTAGAAAACACTAATAACATACCAATAATAGTAGAAAATCATGGGGTAAAGGGGAGGGAGAAACTAAAAACAATCACTATCACTAGAGAAAAAGTACTAGGTAAACTAATGGATCTAAAGCTGACAAGTCCCCAGGACCTGATGGCTTGCATCCGAGGGTCTTAAACAAAGTGGTTACAGAGATAGTGGATGCATTGGTTGTAATCTTCCAGAATTCACTAGATTCTGGAAAGGTCCCAGCGGATTGGAAAACCGCAAACGTAACAAGAAGGGAGTGAGACAGAAAGCAGGTAACTATAGACCAGTTAGCCTAACATCCATCATTGGGAAAATGCTAGAATCCATTATTAAGGAAGTAGTAACAGGACATTTGGAGACTCACAATACAACCAAGGAGAGTCAACATGGTTTTATGAAGGGGAAATCGTGTCTGACAAATTTATTTGAGTTCTTTGAGGATGTAACGGGCAGGGTGGATAAAGGGGAACCAATGGATGCAGTATATTTGGATTTCCAAAAGGCATTCGATAAGGTGCCACATAAAAGATTACTGCACAAGATAAGAGCTCATGGTGTTGGGGGTAATATACTGACATGGATAGAGGATTGGCCAACTAACAGAAAACAAAGAGTCGGGACAAAAGGGTCATTTTCAAAACGGCAATCTGTAACTAGTGGGGTGCTGCAGTGATCAGTGCTGGGGCCTCAACTATTTACAATATATATCAATGACTTGGATGAAGGAACAGAGTGTCTTGTGGCCAAATTTGCTGATGATACAAAGATAGGTGGAAAAGCAAGTTGCGAGGAGGACACAAAGTGTCTGCAAAGGGACACTGACAGATTAAGCGAATGGGCAAAAATTTGGCAGATGGAATATAATGTGGGGAAAATGTGAAGTCAACCACTTTGGGAGGAAAAGTAAAAAAGCAAAATATTATTTGAATGGAAAAATACTACAAAATGCTGCGGTACAGAGGGATCTGGGTGTCCTCGTACACGAAACACAAAAAGTCAACATACAGGTGCAGCAGGTAATCTGGAAGGCAAACGGAATATTGGCCTTTATTTCTAGGGGAATGGAGTATAAAAGCAGGCAAGTCATGCTACAACAGTACAGGGTGCTGGTGAGACCACGCCTGGAGTACTGCATACAGTTCTGGTGCCCTTAATTAAAGAAGGATATACTTACATTGGAGGCAGTTCAGAGAAGGTTCATGAGGTTGATTCCGGGTACGGAAGGGTTGTCTTATGAGGAAAGATTGAACAGGTTGTGTCTATACTCATTGGAGTTTAGAAGAATGAGAGGAGATCATATTGAAACATATAAGATTCTGAGGGGACTTGATAGGGTAGATGCTGAGAAGATGTTACCCCTCATGGGGGAATCTAAAACTAGGGGGCATAGTCTCAGAATAAGGGGTCGCCCGTTTAAGATGGAAATGAGGAGGAATTTCTTCTCCCAGAGGGCATATGACAGCGGCTGGGAAACCCGGAATTAATGGGATGGTGCAGGTCCTGCTGAATTTAACGGCAGGACCTGACTGGAGTTTTTTTACTTAGTTTCCTGCCCGGCAGCTGGCAAGATTGAGAGGCTAGCCGGCTGTCGGGCGGGAAGGCCTGCAGTATAAGGCCGTAGCCTCTGGGGACGGTCCCCATAAATCGAGAAGATCGGGGGTCATGGGGAGGTGCTCGTAGCACGGCAGCATAGAGGGCAGGAGGGAGGGATCACAGGGGAGAGACATCGCGGGGGAGGAGACATCGCTGGGGGGAGACATCGCGAGGGGGAGACATCACTGGGGAGGAAACATCACGGGAGGAGGGGGGAGACATTCTGGGGGAGACATCGCGGGGGAGGAGACATCGCGGTGGGGGTGAAATTGGCAGATCGGGCAGGGGGAGAGATTGTGGTAGGTTTGCTTGGGGGGGCCAGGTGGAAGCACCTCCGGATTGGGGTTAGGTTTCACATTTTTAGCAATTTAAACCACCCCCCAACCCACTCCCGCCCATCGTGGGGGTTAAAATTCCCCGCTTAATGTTTGTGCCCATGTGGTCTACACTTCTAAGGAAAATGAAGCTGCTTTCTCCAGTGAACAATCTCTGCAGAAAAACAAATGAGTGAAGTTTCCCTGATGATGGTAATTAGCCAGCACTTTCCTGAGTGGTGCTTCCTTTGGGCTCAGTATTATGTAATCAGCCAGCCTATAGTGTTCTTACTGTGTATGTAAGGCATTGGCAGAGCTGTCTCCAGACATTTAGCGATCTTATAGTGAGACATAACCTGAGCTCAGCCTTGGGATACACCAACCTTTGGTGCTTAGGGTGTAATGGTTCCTCTCTGGAGCCTAATTTTAATTTATGAAATGATGGAGCTCTTCCTTAATTCATAGTCTCATGATAATATCAAGATTGAAACACATAACATTAATAACGCTTTGCACATTCTCCTGATATCCGCCTGTCTGGAAGTACCATTCTGGGATGAGCTCACAAAGTTACAATCTTTTGACAAAATTGCCCTGAATTTGAAGCTCATAGCAATGAATGTGACTGGATTTACAGATGGGATCATTCTTACTGGTCCAAGTTCTATACAGATCTCTTCCAAGCTGGTAAAAGTGACCATACATCTACCTCCAAAAAACTCCAATTCCATGCGCTTTCATTTTTGATGATAATCTCTTGTGCGGAACTTTATCAAATGCCTACTGACAAACAACATTCGTAGAAACTCCCTTGTCCATCTTGTTAGTGACCTCCTCAAAATAGTCAACTAGATTAGTCAGACAAGACCTAGCCTTCACAAATCCATGCTGACTCTCTTTGATCAGCTCATACTTGTTCAAATGTTCAGTCAATCTGTCCCCGATGATAAAAAACAGAAAAAATACAAAATTATAAAGATGTTATCCTCATACTTGTCTTAGTTGGATAGAAATTTGATTATGTTGCAGATGTCCTGAGATACCCTCACAAATCCCTATGGTTGGGGGACCCCAGTTTGAATATTTATGACTTATTGCTGAGAAGAACAGCTGAACCCGAGCAATAATTTATTTGTGTGTTTTGGCAGACAACAAACTCATTTTTTGTTTTTATTTTTTGTAAATCATTAACAATGTTTTTTCTATTTCAGTGTGAATTTAAAAGGAAGAAAAGAGCTTTGTTTTTTAAAATTTCTTTTGCATGAATAGATTTTTTACGTGTCTTTAGTATGCTTTTCTTTGTGTCACATCTTAACTGCTTTTTGAACAATTTCTCGAACTTTTTGTGTTAGAAGTGAAGGGTTTTGCTTTTACTATAATTCATTTTTATTGCAGTTATTTTGTAACAGATATTTTTCATTTACGCTTGAACATTAAAATGCTTTTTTCACTCTCACTGCCAATTATTTGTAACCTTTTATTCCCAGTCTACTGCACGATGGAATGTTTAATCAGTAAAAGCTAACAGTGCTAGCAAGTACTGAACACAATACAAGCATGACAGTTTTCTTCACTCAGAGGGTGGTGAACCTGTGGAATTCACTACCACAGAAGGCAGTAGAGGCCAAGTCATTAGATGTATTCAAGAAGGAGATAGATATATTTCTTAATGCTAAAGGGATCAAGGGATATGGGGAAAAAGCGGGAACAGGGTACTGAGTTAGACAATCAGCCATGATCATTTTGAATGGCGGAGCAGGCCCGAAGGGCCGAATGGCCTACTCTTGCTCCTATTTTCTATGTTTCTATGTTTCTAGTACGGGCTCGATTTTAACTCCCAATGCCTGGCGGAAACCAGGCGGGAGGGCAGTTACATGGATTGGGAGACTTACCCACTCCTTTCCCGCTCCGATCTGGTCAACTGTAATTTTAAATTGCAGACGGCCAGAATAATTGCCTCAAACTGGCGGTGTGGCTGCTCTGCCGAATTCGCGCCTGTTTTGGGCAAAGGTTGAATTTCCTCTCCTTATGTCTGCAAAGCTATGTACTAATGAGTATATTTATGTAGAGAGGTAGAATCATAGAATCATAGAAGTTTACAACATGGAAACAGGCCCTTCGGCCCAACATGTCCATGTCGCCCAGTTTATACCACTAAGCTAGTCCCAATTGCCTGCACTTGGCCCATATCCCTCTATACCCATCTTACCCATGTAACTGTCCAAATGCTTTTTAAAAGACAAAATTGTACCCGCCTCTACTACTGCCTCTGGCAGCTCGTTCCAGACACTCACCACCCTTTGAGTGAAAAAATTGCCCCTCTGGACCCTTTTGCATCTCTCCCCTCTCACCTTAAATCTATGCCCCCTCGTTATAGACTCCCCTACCTTTGGGAAAAGATTTTGACTATCTACCTTATCTATGCCCCTCATTATTTTATAGGCTTCTATAAGATCACCCCTAAACCTCCTACTCTCCAGGGAAAAAAGTCTCAGTCTATCCAACCTCTCCCTATAAGTCAAACCATCAAGTCCCGGTAGCATCCTAGTAAATATTTTCTGCACTCTTTCTAGTTTAATAATATCCTTTCTATAATAGGATGACCAGAACTGTACACAGTACTCCAAGTGTGGCCTCACCAATGCCCTGTACAACTTCAACAAGACATCCCAACTCCTGTATTCAATGTTCTGACCAATGAAACCAAGCATGCTGAATGCCTTCTTCACCACCCTATCCACCTGTGACTCCACTTTCAAGGAGCTATGAACCTGTACTCCCAGATCTCTTTGTTCTATAACTCTCCCCAACGCCCTACCATTAATGGAGTAGGTCCTGGCCCGATTCGATCTACCAAAATGCATCGCCTCACATTTATCTAAATTAAACTCCATCTGCCATTCATCGGCCCACTGGCCCAATTTATCAAGATCCCGTTGCAATCCTAGATAACCTTCTTCACTGTCCACAATGCCACCAATCTTGGTGTCATCTGCAAACTTACTAACCGTGCCTCCTAAATTCTCATCCAAATCATTAATATAAATAACAAATAACAGTGGACCCAGCACCGATCCCTGAGGCACACCGCTGGTCACAGGCCTCCAGTTTGAAAAACAACCCTCTACAACCACCCTCTGTCTTCTGTCGTCAATCCAATTTTGGATCCAATTGGCTACCTCACCTTGGATCCCGTGAGATCTAACCTTATGTAACAACCTACCATGCGGTACCTTGTCAAAGGCTTTGCTAAAGTCCATGTAGACCACGTCTACTGCACAGCCCTCATCTATCTTCTTGGTTACCCCTTCAAAAAACTCAATCAAATTCGTGAGACATGATTTTCCTCTCACAAAACCATGCTGACTGTTCCTAATCAGTCCCTGCCTCTCCAAATGCCTGTAGATCCTGTCTCTCAGAATACCCTCTAACAACTTACCCACTACAGATGTCAGGCTCACCGGTCTGTAGTTCCCAGGCTTTTCCCTGCCGCCCTTCTTAAACAAAGGCACAACATTTGCTACCCTCCAATCTTCAGGCACCTCACCTGTAGCTGTCGATGATTCAAATATCTCTGCTAGGGGACCCGCAATTTCCTCCCTAACCTCCCATAACGTCCTGGGATACATTTCATCAGGTCCTGGAGATTTATCTACCTTGATGCGCGTTAAGACTTCCTGCACCTCCCTCTCTGTAATATGTACACTCTTCAAGACATCACTATTTATTTCCCCAAGTTCCCTAACATCCATGCCTTTCTCAACCGTAAATACCGATGTGAAATATTCATTTAGGATCTCACCCATCTCTTGTGGTTCCGCACATGGATGACCTTGTTGATCCTTAAGAGGCCCTACTCTCTCCCTAGTTATGGGTATGGGTGGATATACCCGTTTCTGCAGGTGGGTGTGTTTATGTGTGTCAAATGCCTGGGGATTAAATAGTTGGCTACCCCTTTGAATATTTTTTGTTATGTATATTTTACATTATGTGACAGCTGCAAAAATTTCATCTGTGAACTTTTATCCGTAATAATTGCGAGTAAGTAAAGTAATTCAAGGGAACAGAACCAAATATTTTGTAATTTACAGTATGCCCTGAAGTAAACAAAATAACTGAAACTGTGTATTTTTTTCTAACTTGGTGCTGAAGTTCAATTTTAGTATTCAAATAGCAGTTTATTTTCTGACTCACATTACGACAATCTATTGACAGAGAATGTAATAATATCTGACCCGGAGCTGCCACATCCTGTTTAGCAGGTTTCAATGGCGTAACTGGGTAATCTTTGTGACTTTGTGCTCCTAACGGGAAGCCTTGTCCCTCGAGAGCGTGTCTCAGAAATACGGATGTACACTGTGCATGATCTTATGACCATTTAAAATAATGGCTGGAAAATAGTGGGCAGCAAGTAGCTGAATTTCAAAGTGGGCGAGGCTACCAACTGGGGGCACAGAATCAATAAATTATCCCTTATAAATCAATATTTTTAAGAAAAGAACTCACTCATTGGGCTGGGTTTTGCTGTGAGTGGCGAATGAATGGTGCCAGCCCCGGATTTACCTTGGTGGCAGCCTGCTGGCCTCTGGGCTGCCCAGTATTAGGCCGGCCTGAATACAGCGAGCTGCACTGGGAGGCCTGTTAGATGCTTGCAGCTCACCAGTTCCATTTGTAAGGCCAGCACCTCAAAATGGCTCCAGCCCCTTTGCCCCCCGGAATGGGTGGGCTGCCGGCACTCTCTGCCAGCCGGCTGCCCAAGAGTTAAAATCAACCCCAATGAATCTCTTTAAAGAATCGGAAAATGGCTTTTGAGCACTGAGATCTTCATAGAGAAGCTTCGAGGAGACTGCACTTCTTAAAATTTTCAAGCATGATCTTGTTGAAGAAGCCTTAGGACCTGAAATTCTGGGGAGTAGGGTCCCATTCTGCCAGTGCAAAAGTAGTGGAGTGGAACGCTCATCCACCAAAATCCTTGGCTGCTGACAGCCGCCTCCACCACTCCCCTCACTTAAATGGTCAGTCATGATGTGGAGATGCCGGTGATGGACTGGGGTTGACAATTGTAAACAATTTTACAACACCAAGTTATAGTCCAGCAATTTTATTTTAAATTCACAAGCTTTCGGAGACTTCCTCCTTCCTCAGGTAAAATGAGGAAGGAGGAAATCTCCGAAAGCTTGTGAATTTAAAATAAAATTGCTGGACTATAACTTGGTGTTGTAAAATTGTTTACAATTAAATGGTCAGGGCAGACTTCCTGCACCTGTAGCGGCACGTCCACCCCGAACTGCCGACGGGAATATCAGAGTTGAGGCCATGCTGCTAAGATGGCAGAGGGCCTAACAGGAGAAAAATATTTTTACTCCATTGGAGCTAATGGGTAATTGTGGGAGGTCAATTACCTTTCCCTGGATACTGTTGGAGCCTTCGTAAGGCCCCGAGCAGGTCTCAGGCGAAAGTAGTCAGGGAACTCTCCAGACATGCTCCCTTGATGTGGGGTTGGGGCACATGGAAGATTTGGCTTCTCTTCCCTCTATCAGAATTTAAAGGGGCACTTTGGTTGCTTGGAATCCTAGAGGAACTGAGTTCCATCTCAAATTGCTGCCCTTCCGGCAGCAATCTTCTTTTTCACCTTTCCCCAACTCTGGAATGTTGGCCTCTTAGTCCAATGGACTCAATCCCTATCTTGGATAGTCCCATTTCCCAAGTTGACATATATTTGGAAACATAAATTCCTGACTTGCAAGCCAAATTCTATGATGACTTCAATGGGATGAGGCAGAGACTGTCCACAGTAAACTGGGCAAATCTGTTAATGGGTAAAATGACAGAAGATTAGTGGGAGGTGTTCAAAAATTTTTTTAACGTGATACAGAACCACTTTATTCCCTTGAAGGGCAAGAGCTCTACTTGCTAAAAAAAAACAGCCAAGGACGACTAAAGAGGAAAGGGATAACATAAAACTAAAAGAAAAAGCATACAAAAATGCAAAAAGTAGCACAGATCCTAGCGACTGGGAGAGATACAAAGAGCAGCAAAGGGTGACAAAACAAATAGTAAGAATTACAACAAGGGGAGTATGGAAAGAAACTTGCAAGGTATAGCAAAATCAACACAAAAAATGTTTACAATTATATTAAGATAAAGAGGGTGGTCAAGAGCAATGAGGGCCCCTTAAAAACTGATAATGGTGAAATTGTAAATGAAAATAAGGAAATGGTGGACATGTTAAATAATTACTTTACGTCAGTATTTACAGTAGAGGAAGAGGATAGCATGCCGGACAACCCAAGGAAACTAATTTTGAATCAGCGATGGGGACTCACCATAATTAATGTAAACAAATTAACAGTAATGATGAAAATAATAGCACTAAAGAGTGACAAATCCCTAGGACCAGATAGTTTCCATCCCAGAGTTTTAAAGGAAGTAGGTGAGAACATTGCAGATGCCCTAACTATAATCTTCCAATGTTCTCTCAATTCAGGAACCGTTCTTCACATTGGAAAATTGCACATGTCATTCTGCTATTTAAGAAAGGTGAGAGAGGGAAACCAGGGAATTATAGACTATCTGTTGTCAGGAAATTACTAGAGTCTATAATTAAGGATAGAGTGACTGAAAACCTTGAAAATTTTCACCTGATCAGAGAGAGCCAGCATGGATTTGTAACGGGTAGGTCATGCCTGATGAACCTGATTGAATTTTTTGAAGAGGTGACTAAAGTAGTGGACAGGAGGATGTTTATGGATGTTGTTTATATGGACTTCCAGAAGGCATTCGATAAAGTCCCTCATAAGAGACTGTTAGCTAAAGTTGAAGCTCATGGAATTGAGGGCAAATTATTGACCTGGTTAGGAAATTGGCTAAGCGGCAGGAGACAGAGAGTAGGAATATTGGGCAGGTATTCAAATTGGCAAGATGTGACTAGTGGTATCCCATGGGGATCTGTGTTGGGGCCTCAACGATTCACTGTATTTATTAATGACTTAGATGATGGGATAGAGAGCCACTTATCCATGTTTGTCAATGACACAAAGATGGGCAGCATTGTAAGAAATGTAGATGGAAGCATAAAATTAGAGAGAGATATTAATAGATTAATTGAATGTGTAAAACTGTGGCAAATGGATTTCAATGTAGGCAAGTGTGAGGTCATCCACTTTGGACCTAAAAAGGATAGATCAGAGTACTTTCTAAATGGTGAAAAGCTCGAAACAATGGAGGTCCAAAGAGACTTAAGGGTCCATGTACATAGATCATTAAAATGTCATGGACAGGTACAGAAAATAATCAAAAAGGCTAATCGAATACTGACCTTTAAATCTAGAGGACTAGAATATAAGGGGGTAGAAGTTATGCTACAGTTGTACAAAGCCCTGGTTAGACCACACCTGGAGTACTGTGTTCAGTTCTGGGCACCGCACCTTAGGAAGGATATATTGGCCTTGGAGGGAGTGCAGCGTAGATTTATTAGAATGATACCAAGGGTTAAATTACGAGGAGAGATTACACAAACTAGCGTTGTATTCCCTGGAATTTAGAAGATTAAGGGGTGATTTGATCGAAGTTTTCAAGAGGGGTTGTGAATCATGGAGGGAGGGATCGGGGGTCAGTCACGGGGGGGGTTGTGTCGGGATCGGGGGACATTGCGACGGTCCGTGATCGTTGAGGGGGAGGATCGGGGGCAGGGGTGGGAGGATCGGGGTGGTGTGTCAGAGGATCAGAGTTGGGGGGAGGATCGGGGTCGGGAATCGGGGGTCCGCGATCGAGGGGGTCTGCGATTGGGGGTCGGGTGTCCGCGATCGTTGTGAGGTCGGTGCAGATAGGCTTGTTGGGCCTAGGGGAAGCACTCCTGCTTCTCCGGGCCCACAAGCTGTAACTTCCTAGGCACCTATCCGTTGGTCTTGAGCCTTTGTGCCTCCTTTCACAGGGCGTAAAGTTTCAATCCTGGCCCCCCGGGGTTGAAATCGGGAAGTCCAGAAAAATGGAGGCCCGAAGCCTCCTCGAAAGATTTTAAGGCCCGATCCGCCTCCTGGGAGCGGGTTGGTTGCCTGCCCCTCTTCCCACACTGGTGAAAACCGGAAATGGGCGGGTTGGAGGCGGGTTGTGGGGCGGGTCTGAAATGGTGGCAATTTTCAATGCTCCCCCCGCCCCCAAACCACCCATTTTTCACTTTGAAAATTGAGCCCGTGGAGTTAGATCACAGATCAGCAATGATTTCATTGAATGGCAGAACAGGCTCGAGAGGCTAAATGGCCTACACTTGTTCCTACGTTCCTATTATAACATCCCTTTCAATTTTAGTTATTTCAGCCTATAAAATTTGATCTGAGTTGAATATCTGCCATTACAAAATGACTGCCGCAGCATGGCCCAAAATTAACCTTAACATAGTGAACAGATTGCTGTAAGTAGGGTAATTGTTAATCTCAGTACATGCATCTCTGCAAGACCAGAATACTACAAAAGTCCAGCTTCTCAATTTTAGGGGCAAGGCCTGCTGACCAGAAATACTGTTGAAACATTGAGAGAGAAAATGTTTCCATGAAAATGTAAAATTCTAACACTCACCAAACTTGAACATCATATAATGATACTCAGTTTGGTCTTTTACTTGGGAGCCCAATGCTGTACCATTATTCTCAACACTTCGTCATTAGCTGATCTTAACTGAGATGCTTGCAACTAAGAAATATGTCAGCTCAAATACTATTCATTGATGTCATACAGCTCCATGTTTTCATCAAACTTCATTTTTGATCTGGTGCCTTATATTCATGGGATCCTGTACAGATTTGTGTTGCTGCTGTATGCAAACACCCACAGCTGCCTGCAGGGAGATAAGAACAGACTCGGCAGCGAGGTGGCAAAGGGAAGGTAGAATAGAAAAGTTTCACATTAAATCTTCAAAGGTGGAAAAATCCTCTCTGTGTTTTTGAATCCATTTGGACGTTCAGAATAAATCACCCACTCCCAAATACTCTTTCGAGTACATGCAAAAAAACAATAATAAAACATTTGATAATTTTTAAAACATAAAATTCAATGTGAAGATAGGTCATTCAGCCCATTAAAGCTCGCTCCATTCGGAGAGCAGTTATGATTACTCTATTCGGGATTTTCTTCCTACACCTCCTGCTGATTCCTTACTTTAGGGAACATTCATTTCCTTCTCTGACTTCCCCTGAAAAAAAATCAAGCACTATTGTTAAGTATCTCTATAAACTGCTAAATCTGCTTCTCACCAGACATTGACCCAGCTCCTTTTTAAAAGTGCCATACACCCCTCCCTGGGAGTTTGTTCTGTATACTGACTATCCTCTAGGAAACAGTGGCCTCAATTTTTAACTGGGGGCCAGTTTTCGGCAGGTGAGTTTAGATGTCAGTTCAAAAACTCATTAGCTGCAATACACAAGAAGTGTATTTTCACTCCTGGGCCTCATTTAAATGCCACTGATCGACTTCCTCCCACCCCCCAGGTCAGCTAGGCAGCCGATCCCGTGCAGTTACCTGCTAAGAATTTCTTGTGATGATGTGGAGATGCCGGTGATGGACTGGAGTGGACAAATGTAAGGAGTCTTACAACACCAGGTTGTTGGACTATAACCTGGTGTTGTAAGACTCCTTAAATTTCTCGTGAGGCATGGAAGAGCATTCCTGTTCTTCCCGGCCCTACAAGGAAATAAATAAAAAATGTAAACTTACCTTTTCGGGCCTCTTCTGGCCCCGATCCATTCCTGTGGGGTTGGCTTGGCAGGAAACTCACTGCCGTTGGACATGACATGTATATGTTAAAAAGAACCCTGTCGGCTTTGGGTGACTGCCCTTATCGCTTGGTTAAAATACAAACCTGTCAGCTTCTGGTGGCTCCAGGGCAGGTAAGTAATTTGGGCAATTTTAATTACCCACCCGTTTGGTTTCCGCCGTGCAGGTAAGGTTAAAAAGTTTTTTCTAACCTCTATATATACCTGAGGCTTGCAGTTGAGTCTTGCATTGAAGAAGACGTTCTTTTTCCATTAAGGTGAATGGAAGGTGTATATTCCTCCATGCAGCATGTTGACAGCAGCACACTACAAGCATCCATGAGGTAAAACTTGGTGAGTATTAAGGCATAATGATTCTTTAATATCAAACATTCCTATCCAACATTCAAATTTTAACCTAGCCACCAGAAATTAATTGTCAGACCATGCCAACTATATTTATTTCTCCCACTGGCTTCAACTATTTGCTGCCATTCCCATACTGATCTTTAGCTTATATGATTTAATATTATAGAAACACTGCAGGCTTCTGTGTATTCTGTGCACTAAACTATACTAAGTATCGCGACACTACTTTACATTAACAGCCAAATGTGTAGAATGCCCAATTATGCATACTGGCTGGCCTGCAGGGGATTTTCCCACACTAAGCCAGCAGCTGGTGAGCTGCACCTGCAGCGTTCAGTCCGAAGGAAAAGATTTAAATTATTCCCAAGTCATTTGCTAAAGTACAGCCATGGCAGCACTGCACGCTATGCTGTGAGGGAAATGACTGCTTGTTCGCAGTGAGGTAGCAACAGAAGCACTCTATTACTCTCTTAGTATATTACATGACAGCATGTAATTCAAAGTGCAATTTATTATAGTTTCAGAGGAAAATTTCATCCGAGCTTATATTGAATTTTTTCAGTTAATCTTGTGGATTGAGTTAGCCCCAAAACATGAGAATAAGCTATTCCTCATACAGGATGCGATAGAAGTCTTCTAATGGTTAGCTGTGGAAGTTATTTCCACAATTTTAAAAGGCTATATGCATGTTTCCTGAATACACCAGGCAGGGGTAAGTCATACTGGTTCTTTGTGTGAATAAAGTGTACCTGGAACTCACCATCTTTGCCGAAATACACTATTGATCCCATAGACACGGAATCCTAGTAAAACCATTAATGCAACTTTAAATAAATGGTGGAACAGTTCACTAGATTTAAGTGCCTCTTAAAACACATAGTAATGCTTATTTTCAGTTTTTACAGTTATAAAAGATTGATCCTGTGGTCAGTGAAATTCCGATAAGCTGCTCAAAAAATAATACCTTTTAACTGCACAACGTGTTAAAGTCGTTCTAGGTTTCAAAATGGTCCATCTTAAGAGAAACATGTGTCTTGATTTCCCTCTAATTGACAGTTTTGTGGCAGGGTGGGACTTCCGTCCGTCCACATGATACCACTGGGAACCCACTGCATTTTACTGAATTGTAAACAATTTTACAACACCAAGTTATAGTCCAACAATTTTTATTTGAAATCTACAAGCTTTCGGAGGCTTCCTCCTTCCTCAGGTAAATGTTCAGGAGCTCCTCGAAGCCTACGCATTTATACATATAGAACAATACATTTTACTGAAGAGAGCCTCTGAACAGAGCAAGTTTCCAACAGTATTCCTGCCCCTGACTGGATAACCACCACTGAAACGGAGGGAAATGTGGTTTTCCTGCAGCATGTAAAAGGTTGCAGCTGATTAAAGGGCTAAACGCATTTGAATTGGAGGAAGCGAGAAAGCAGCAACCAATTTTTAAGGAAAGAAGGATGAGCAGGATCGAGGGTGTATGCAGTGGTAAGATTTTCAGATGAATCTGTGGAGTTATTATTGGCATTGTTCAGGGCAAGGAAAGATTGGCTCTTTGACACCCTTGATCAGAAGCCCTACAAGGGAAGTGGTACAGGAAGTCAGTCCCACCTCAACCATCTCAGCAATGGCAACACAGTGTCAGATATGGTGTAATGACCTCATGAGGTTGACCAAGGGAAGGTAAGTCATGGGCACCCATGAACGTCCCGAGAGATTGCTAAGTGCATGGTGCATCTCCATACCCATCACGCCTTCACAGTGTGACAATAGCTGGATGAATATTCGTAATGGACCTGGCCCCACACACGCCCTCTCCCATTCCACCGTGCCTTATCCGATGCCCTATTACAGTGAATAATTAAGATTTGGCTGCATAAACCGCATATGCAAGCATTCTCAATGTGGAATGTCTGCAGACACTTGAATGAAATTAAACATTGAGTCAATCAGCTGCCTTTCTCAATCTATATTCTCCTTGCAAAACAAAAGGGAACTCACCATCAATGGCAAAGAAATGCCACAGGGATTGGAGTGGTGACCATCAGGTTATTAAATGCCCACAGAGGAAGGCAGTGGAAGATGGGGAGTAGAGCTGCCTGGAGCAGGTTCTTAACAGTGTGGGTCACCTACAGTACAGTGAGTTGTGACTGCCTTCCCCTAATTGAAAGGACGTCCATCATTGTTCAGTTACTTATCCTAAGTCATATGCCCTAAAAATGTATCCTTTGTTACCCTCCTAGGTGCAGCACTCATAGAAGATGAAGGGTCTGATGACAGCCTGGCAGCTCCACAGCAACCACTCATACAGTATCCTCACTGACTCCAGCACCAGCCCAGATACCCCCATCTGATAGAATGTAGATAGTGAGAGAAAGGAGTATATCACACAGTGATGAACTGGGTACCTGTGAACAAGAGGAGCTGGGAGGGGAAGAGGTGGAGCCTACCATATCTCCCCAGAGAGGGGAGAAGTATCTGCCCTTTGCTAATGCACCGAAAGACCCAGATCTCAAGGACCTGGTTTTCAAAAGACAAATGATCAGGGAGCACTGATTTCACATCTGGGCAGTAAAGATGGTTTCCTCGCACATGGTGGAGATAGTGAATAAGTCGGAGGAGTCCACTACACACAACTCTAAACAGGAGAACATCCTGGAGAATGTGGCACTCCAGGAGATATTTGCAACAAGAAGGGGTCAGAAGGAGGTTCTGAGAATAATTGTGGCTTCCAGAGTGGCAGCTGCAATTGATTCCATAGATTCCTTGTGAGACACACTTAACAGCAACTTAGCTCAGGGTTAATTGGGATCATTTGGCCTGTTCTCCAGCCACCCAGTAGCCCAAATGGGCCTGTGCCTGGTACGGGTGGTCTGCAAGGAATGGTAACAAATGTCACTGTCCCTAAGATAGTGAAACTG
The DNA here is from genome assembly GCF_035084215.1 of Heptranchias perlo. Classification (NCBI taxonomy): domain Eukaryota; kingdom Metazoa; phylum Chordata; class Chondrichthyes; order Hexanchiformes; family Hexanchidae; genus Heptranchias; species Heptranchias perlo. Next base: position 106,677,184 of record NC_090325.1, on the reverse strand, counting down.
CTGGTACCTTACTTCGTAGCTCTGAAATTCCCTCCCATAATCTCTCTGCCTATCCACCTCTCTCTCCTCCTTTAAGATGCTCCTTAAAACCTACCATTTTGACCAAGCTTTTAGTCACACCCACCCCCCTCATCACTAATATCTCTTTCTTTGGCTCGGTGTCAAACTTTGATAATGCTCCTGTGAAGCGCCTTGAGATGTTTTACTATGGTAAAGGCGCTATTGTTGTTGATGTTGTCATTATACTTTTGGGGGTTCTTCAACTTTGGTAAGCACCTCCTTTTGCATATTAGCATGTTTGTTCCAATTTCACTAGCCTATAGGATTCAGATTTTTGGATGCGCTGAAGTTTACAGAGGGTGGAGGATGGGAGGCCAACCAGGAGAACATAATCAAGTTTGAAGGTGACAAAGACATGGCTGAGGGTTTCAATAGCAGATGAGCTGTGGCGGGGTGAAGGCAGAAGATATTACAGAGGTGGTAGTTAGCGGTTTTTTTAATGGAGCAAAAATGGGGTCAGAAGCTCAGCTCTGGGTCAAATAGAATGCTGAGGTTGCAAACAGTTTGATTCAACCTAAGATAGTGGTCAGGGAGGAGGATGGAATTGGTAGCGAGGGAACAGAGATTGTGGTGCTGGCTGAAGATGATGGTTTCAGTCTTTCCAATGTTTAACTGGAGGAAATTGCGGCTTACCCAAGACAAGCAGTCTGACAGCACAGAGGCAGTGGAGGGGTCGAGAGAGATGGTAGAGAGCTGGAGCTGGATGTCATCAGCATACATGTGGAAGCTGACCTCATGCCTGTGGATGATGTCACCAAGGGGAAGCTAAGGAGAGGCATTGGTGGAGGAGATGATTTGATCAACTGTATCAAAGGCTGCAGAGAGGTGAGAAGTAAGGAAGGTAAAGAATGATCATTATTGGTAAGGAACTGCTGGTAATGCATAAGTGGACTGCCATCACATCCTGTGTTTTTAAATGCTGATAATGTATTAGTAATCTGAAATGTGATTGTGATCCATAGGGCATGAATGGTATTTGTTCTCTAATTAAAAAGTGCTAATTTTGGCTCACACATGCAGATAAAACAAGAAATTCTGTCCACCTTTCTATTTGTTAAACCTAAGCAATGTGCTTCCTCAAGGCCAATTTGGATTATAAAGGGTAATTTCCTGTCTTTGAGCTACTGGAAGGTGTCTTGCCTGCTGGCCATGCATGTTGGAAACTCAGACGCATGCTGTTCAGGGTTTTCCAACCATTTAAAATAATGATTGGAAAATCGAGCGCAGCACATGCCTGAATTTCTGACATGTGCTGCCAGCAAGACTCCCTGCTGTTCAGAAAATTACCCCTGTAATGCAGGAGCACTATGAGCAACTCCAGGGAACATTTCTGAGAGAAGATTGTGCTGCCCTGGGAGGCCCCGCTGAGTGGAACATATTGGCTTCGAGAACCTTTTGGAGTAGACCTGTCTGAGATGGGTAGTCAGAGACCCTGAGAAGGTAAGTGTAATATGCTGAGTAAACTGTGTCTGGGGGATAATGTTCAGGCAGCAAGTAGTGCCAAGACCCTACATTATAATACCATGCTCTTCATTATGAGTGCCGTCCTATTTGCTTTCTTCATAGTTGAAAGGTCTAGAGGCTTCCTTGGCGGCTCTTCATCAGGAAACAAAAGATGAGCACAATGAGCTTTCACCATTCCTGCACCTCACATGAAGGAAAAATATTACCTACTTCACGGATTAACAGTGTAGAAGCGGTTCAGTCGATGAAGGGAGCAGTGCTGTTGTTGAACTAGTTCACCAGGTATGTGACATTGCAGGCACTGTAAGTGTGACCATATTCACATGTGTGTGCATTTCACATGTGTACCCACACTGCAGTTATAGAAGCCTTGGGAAACAAAAATGCAAGAAGCTGAGAAGGTTTGACTTTCACAGTCTGGAGCTACACTTCAGACTATCATCAGGAGGGAATCAAGGAGCTCAAACTGCTGCGTCATTTTGGGCTCCAGCAGATCAGCATCCCTCATAAGGCCATGGCCTGATGTGATAGCACTCAAAGTTTGCCAGTTCTTCTGTTGCTCTTACATTGGCGACAAATATCAAACCCAGCACAAGCGTCACCTGAACACCCCTCCGGCTCTGCGGATGTTGGGGATTATATCTCAGCAAGCTCCAAGAGCTGATGTTGCTGCATTGTGGCTAGAGGTGGAGGGCCATTTGTATTTCCAGAAGTAAATAAGAGCAGACATGTGGTAAGCACCAACTAGAGGTAGGCCATGACCTAGAGGTATAAGAAGGAACAGGAGGACCACAAACAGTGAATTCATCACACCCATTCACTTGGTGGTACCCATTGTCGTAACACGGTACAGCAGTCCTCACAGATAAATACACTTTTTGATATCAACATAGATCTGCATGTTTAATAGTAAAGGGTACAGAGTTATCAGTTGTCTTCACAGTAAGGTAATTATTAATGTACAATAAATGTTGGCACTGACTGACATATCGTGCCATCCATACTGGTTCTGTACATAAGAGCATAAGAAATAGGAGCAGGAGTAGGCCATACGGCCCCTCGACCCTGCTCCATCATTCAATTAGATCACGGCTCATCTTCGACCTCAACTCCACTTTTCCATATCCCTTGATTTCCTTAGTGTCCAAAAATCTGTCGATCACAGTCTTGAATATACTCAACGACTGAGCATCTACAACCCTCTGATGTAGAGAATTCCAAAGATTCACAACCTTCTGAGTGAAGAAACTTTTCCTCGTCTCGGTCCTCAATGGCCGACCCCTTATTTTGAGACTATGTCCCCTAGTTCTAGACTCTCCTGCAAGGGGAAATGGCCTCTCAGCATCGACCCTGTCAAACCCTCTAAGAATTTAATATGTTTCAATGAGGTCACCTCTAATTCTTCTAAATTCCAGACAATATAAGCCCATTCTACTCAATCTCTCCTCATAGGACAACCCTCTCATCCAAGGAATCAATCTAGTGAACCTTCGTTAGACCCTCTCTATGGCAAATATATCCTTCCTTAGGTAAGGAGACCACAACTGTACACAGTACTCCAGGTGCGGTCTCACCAGATCCCTATATAATTGAAGCAAGACCTCCTTACTCTTATACTCCAGCCCCCTTGCAATAAAGGCTAACATACCATTTGCCTTCCTAATTGCTTGCTGTACCTGCATGTTAACTTTCTGTGATTCGTGTACAAGGACACCCAAATCTCTCTGACTACCAACATTTCTTGGTCTCTCACCTTTTAAAACATATTCTGCTTTTCTATTCTTCCTACCAAAGTGGATAATTTCACATTTCCCCACTCCCCACTCCATCTACTACTTTCTTGCCCAATCACTTAACCTGTCTCTATCCCTTTGCCAACTCTTTGCATCCTCCTCACAGCTTACTTTCCCACCTAGCTTTGTATCAGCAAACTTGGATACATCACACTCAGTCCCCTCATCTAAGCTATTGATATAGATTGTAAATAGCAGAGATCCCAGCACTGATCCTTGCGGCACCCACTAGTTACAACCTGCCAACCTGAAAATGACCTGTTTATTCCTACTGTCTGTTTTCTGTCCGTTAACCAATCCTCTATCCATGTTAATATATGATCCCCAATCCCATGAGCCCTATTCTTGTGTAACAACCTCTTATGTGGCACCTTATCACATGCCTTTTGCAAAACCAAATATACTACATCCACTGGAGCCCCCTTATCTACCCTGCTCGTTACACCCTCAAAAAACTCTAATAGATTGGTCAAACAGGATTCCCTTTCATAAAACCATGTTGACTCTGCCTAATCATATTATGATTTTCTAATTGCCCTGTTACTACATCCTTAATAATAGATTCTAGCATTTTCCCTACTACTGATGTCAGGCTAAGTGGCCTATAGTTCCCTGTTTTCTCTCTCCCTCCTTTCTTGAATAGTGGGGTTACATTTGCTACCTTCCAATCTGCTGGGACTGTTCTAAAATCTAGGGAATTCTGGAAGATCAAAACCAATGCATCTACTATCTCTGCAGCCACCTCTTTTAGAACCCTAGGATGTAGGCCATCAGGTCCAGAGGATTTGTCGGCTTTTAGTCCCACTAATTTCTCCTGTACTTTTTCTTTACTAATCTTAATTACTTTAAGTTCCTTAATCTCATTAGACTCTTGGTTCCCCAATACTTCCGGTATGTTTTTTGTGTCTTATACTGTGAAGACAGATACAAAATATTTGTTTAACATCTCTGCCATTTCGTTATTCCCCATTATAATTTCTCCTCTCTCTGCCTCTAAGAGACTTACGTTTACTTTCTCTAATCTCTTCCTTTTTATATACTTGTAGAAGCTCTTACAATCTGTTTTTATATTTTTTGCTAGTTTACTCTCATATCCAATTTCCTCCCTCTTATCAATTTCTTGGTCATCCTTTGCTAATTTCTTAAACCCTCCCAATCCTCAGGCTTACTACTCTTTTTGGCAACATTGTAAGCATCTTCTTTTAATCTAATACTATCCTTAACTTCTCTAGTTAGCCACGGTTGGATCACTTTTCCTGTGGAGTTTTTATTCCTCAAGGGAATGTATATTCGTTGAGAATTATGAATTATTTCTTTAAATGTTCACCATTGCTTATGTACCATCATATCTACCGTACAGACTAAATGATATCAGTACATGCTGATTAGTAACCATTACGGAAAAGATGTAGGGCAGCAGTAATTGCAACAGCCACATGCAATTTTTGTCACAAATGAAATAGGGCAGAGATTCTGTGATGCCATTGTGATTGCGCATGTGTGGTTGGATAGAAATTCCAACCACCGCTTTGACCTGTCGCTGACCCTGTCCCAAATCCCGGAGACAGAGACATTTAAATAATCTGGGCGGGTGTCTGCATCTATAGTGGCGCTGTGGGGCATCCAACCCATGGAGGTGACGGAATCCATGGAGGTGAGGGGGAGCTGAGGCTGAACTGATTACCTTTATATTTGCTATTCCTGGGACCTCCAGTAGGCCCAGAATGGAACCTACATCTGCTCTCAGCACACAGGGCCTACTGGGCCTACGAGGTGCACTTCGGACAGAATTCCCAGGGTACCCTGGGAAAGCCCCCAGAAATCCCCCCGAAGTGGCGGATAAATGTAATGGGGCTGGGCAGAAAAAGCCCTGTCCCTACCGAAGCTAAATTTGTTGGGGACCCCAAGAGGGGTGGAACCATGGTGTATCCTGGTTCTGCCCCAAACAGTGGACTCCCTCCCCCCAGAAAAACTACAGCCCACTTGTGCAATCTCTGGGCTAATAAATTTAACTCAGCAAAGGCTATGGGCCCCGACAACATCCCAGCTGTAGTGCTGAAGACTTGTGCTCCAGAACTAGCTGCGCCTCTAGCCAAGCTGTTCCAGTACAGCTACAACACTGGCATCCACCCGACAATGTGGAAAATTGCCCAGGTATGTCCTGTCCACAAAAAGCAGGACAAATCCAATCCGGCCAATTACCGCCCCATCAGTCTACTCTCAATCATCAGCAAAGTGATGGAAGGTGTCGTCGACAGTGCTATCAAGCGGCACTTACTCACCAATAACCTGCTCACCGATGCTCAGTTTGGGTTCCGCCAGGACCACTCGGCTCCAGACCTCATTACAGCCTTGGTCCAAACATGGACAAAAGAGCTGAATTCCAGAGGTGAGGTGAGAGTGACTGCCCTTGACATCAAGGCAGCATTTGACCGAGTGTGGCACCAAGGAGCCCTAGTAAAATTGAAGTCAATGGGAATCAGGGGGAAAACTCTCCAGTGGCTGGAGTCATACCTAGCACAAAGGAAGATGGTAGTGGTTGTTGGAGGCCAAGCATCTCAGCCCCAGGGCATTGCTGCAGGAGTTCCTCAGGGCAGTGTCCTAGGCCCAACCATCTTCAGCTGCTTCATCAATGACCTTCCCTCCATCATAAGGTCAGAAATGGGGATGTTCGCTGATGACTGCACAGTGTTCAGTTCCATTCGCAACCCCTCAGATAATGAAGCAGTCCGAGCCCGCATGCAGCAAGACCTGGACAACATCCAGGCTTGGGCTGATAAGTGGCAAGTGACATTCGCGCCAGATAAGTGCCAGGCAATGACCATCTCCAACAAGAGAGAGTCTAACCACCTCCCCTTGACATTCAACGGCATTACCATCGCCGAATCCCCCACCATCAACATCCTGGGGGTCACCATTGACCAGAAACTTAACTGGACCAGCCATATAAATACTGTGGCTACGAGAGCAGGTCAGAGGCTGGGTATTCCGCGGCGAGTGACTCACCTCCTGACTCCCCAAAGCCTTTCCACCATCCACAAGGCACAAGTCAGGAGTGTGATGGAATACTCTCCACTTGCCTGGATGAGTGCAGCTCCAACAACACTTAAGAAGCTTGACACCATCCAAGATAAAGCAGCCCGCTTGATTGGCACCCCATCCACCACCCTAAACATTCACTCCCTTCACCACCGGCGCACTGTGGCTGCAGTGTGCACCATCCACAGGATGCACTGCAGCAACTCGCCAAGGCTTCTTCGACAGCACCTCCCAAACCCGCGACCTCTACCACCTAGAAGGACAAGGGCAGCAGGCGCATGGGAACAACACCACCTGCACGTTCCCCTCCAAGTCACACACCATCCCGACTTGGAAATATATCGCCGTTCCTTCATTGTCGCTTGGTCAAAATCCTGGAACTCCCTTCCTAACAGCACTGTGGGAAAACCGTCACCACACGGACTGCAGCGGTTCAAGAAGGCGGCTCACCACCACCTTCTCAAGGGCAATTAGGGATGGGCAATAAATGCCGGCCTTGCCAGCGACGCCCACATCCCGTGAACGAATAAAAAAAAAATGATGGCACAGCAGAATGTAGCTCTATTAGGCATTTATAGTCCTTGTGACAAATGGAGAATTTCTGTATTATATTTTATATGACTTTAGATAGACAGGATCATTGGGATTTATGAGGTGTTACTCTGGCCAAAGGGCGGGTGGACAACTTGCAATGTTGCTCTCAAAGGAGGTAATTTTGACTTTGTGTGATAGTGTAAAATGGCTGATAGTCCATTTTACATTATCGCACAAAATTAAAATTACCTCCTTTGAGAGCAACATTGGAAGTCAGTGGAAATAAAAATGTATAATGAACTGCCAGTTGCCTTTATTTTATATTATCGCACAAGGTCAAAATTCCCTTCAAGGTGTGCCTAGAGTGGTTGTCCCACCAGCTCTCCATCCCTCCCAGACCATGTGCCACTGGCTTATTGGAACATGGATTTCAATGGATGGAAAATCGTGTGCTGCGCACCTGTGATTTTCCAAAAAGCTGGCCACCACTTTCAAGACTCTACCGGTGGTGTGCGGGTCTCTGAAAATGTCACCCTTGATCTCTACTTAGTGTTATCTTGAAGTAGCAGCACTGGAGTTTCGAACTCAGTGTTTGGGGAATTGTGTGGGTGTACGCCTGCATCCAGCTGCTTTATGGCGTAGTATGTTGCCGTTCCAATATGCTTCCTCATATTTTCTTTCACATTTTGAAGTCAGTCCTGATTCATTGGCCTGAGAAGGTAAAGGAAATCTACCACGTAGAGTCTTTAGATATAGAGGATTTCAATACAGGGTCAAACACCTCTTTTATTTCCTCATGCTTCAGATTTGCTTCCGTGCTCAAATCTATGGGACAAAGTGAGTCTCATAAGATTCAGTCGTATGGAGTTCATCAGTTCATTAGGTTTATTTTACAAAACAGACTTTGGTCATGCCTGAATTAACATAGGCGTCTGATGTGTGACTAACACACCATCTGGTGCTCCTTATCAAAAAAGTAATAAGGTGCATTTTACTTCTTTTATTTCTTATAATTATTCTGCTTTGAGATATTTCAACATGATAAGGGACTATATAAGTGCAAGTACTATTTATTACATATTTTATTTTAAGTGGATAAATTCATAATCCAGAAACTGCTGGCATTATCGCATCTTTTCAAATGCTAATCTATTAATTCTTCCTCCAACTGGGTCAGTTGAACACTTCATTATTCATTAACTATTGGAGTGTAGCCAGGTTACTGTCACACTGACTTGGAAAATCTTTAAGCAGTCTTAAATATTTGTATTATTTGAACGACAAAGCAACTTTTCCCTGAAAATATATTATTTTTAGTACTATGGCACACTTTCCATTTCTTGCGGTGTTTTTAAGTGTCTGATCCAGATAAATGTTCACAAAATAACAAAGTGGTTATACCTTTCAGTGCAGTGCAATGTACTTGGCACCTGCTTAGGTCACATGTGCTGTGAATTACCAAATTGCTGTGCAGTGTTGGCACTGAACCCACACCTTTGCTTTCATCTGTTCCGTACAGATGCCGTCTCTATACCTGAAGACCATTTTGTGCAATTGTACCTAACCTTTCTCGGCAGAGTCAGTCATTAACATCTGGCTTCATCGGGAAAGCAAGTAAGGAGTGAATTTCCTTGGGGAATCTCTCCTTATGCCATAACTTCGGCAAAAGAGTCACGGAAACCTCAGAAGACAGTGTAAATGACGGACGAGCAGGAGAACCCTTGTGGAAATTTAACCCCCCCCCCCCCTTCTGTCTTATAGGGGAATGATAAGGCATAATTTAGGCTGTGCTTTCAAACAGTCTCCAGCAGTTTTAAGCTCACTACCTAACAATGAAACTGATTTTTTTAATGTTACCACATGTACACAGTGTGATGCAGTTACTCAGTCAGGACTGTTTTTATCTAATACTAATTCTAAAATATATATCTCTGCAACTCTATGCCCTTTTCCCCTAAGACTTGGGCCAGTTAGTAAGCTCACTGCATACTGTGACACTGAGCCATTCAGAGTAGGAGGGTCCCAGATAGGATCCTCGGTCTATGTTAAGTTAGCTGATCTCAACTAACTCGTAATAGGGTGTTCCAATTGACCACAGCATTTCCTGGGTTAGTTAGGGAGAAAATCGCCCATAGTTCATTCTGCTGATCGATAACTTGTGACCCCTATTGGAAATGTATATATGGATACACGGGTCTCTGATTAGGATAGGATCAGGTTCAGCTGTGATGGTCACAATGATTGAATTACTTGCAGGCTTATAGTTGAACACTGGTCATTGACTGCTCCCTAAATTGATCATTGTCACTCCCCAAAGGTTCAAGCACCATGACAGGCGGTTGTGACCAAAGCGAACAGGGTCCTAGGCTATATTGCCCAGACTGTTCAGTACAAAACTAGGGCCACAACAGTCGAGTTATATAAGGCTTGGTGAGACCTGTGGAGTATTGTGCATCATTATCGTCCCTACATGTCAGGAGGGCATTGTGGTGGTGAATTGCCGTTGGGGTTCCCCTGCTCGTCCACCAAAACTCAGGTGGAAGAGCTACGGAAACCCCGAAAAACAACATCAATTAAGTTATGGCAGATGGGTGGAGGACGGGAGCCCCCCCACAAATGGATTCACCCTCTTTGGCTCTAGAGACTGTACAGAAAAAGGCAACAATTATGTGTGGCCTAAGTGCATTGGGCTACAGAGATAGACTTTGTGCCTCGGGATTGGATTTGCTGGACAGGCGGAGACCTAGAGGGGATCTGATTCAGGTCTTTAAAATAATTAAGGGCATCAATAAAATACAAGTGGATAAATTGTTTGCGGTGTTGGAGTCAGGTAGAATGAGGGGACATCCATTTAAATGACGAAAGGAGGGAGTGAGGTTAAATGTCCGCTGGTTTTATTTTCTCAGAGGGTGATTGACCTGGAGAACAAAATTCCAGAGGTGGTAGTGAGGGCTGATTCTTTGTGACCATAAAAGCAGAAGCTGCCAAAGTGGGACTTTGTATCAGTATGCAGAGGACCAAGATCATGGATAGAGGCGAGAATGCTGTCAACACTGGTGGATGTGTGATTGATGGAGAAGAGTACGAAAGAGTCGATTACTTCATCTATCGTGAAAGTAGAATATTTCCTAACGGGTGGCTCGCTAAAGAATTGGTAAAACCAGAGGATAATTCATACATCTGAAAAAGTAAGAAGATACATCTACACCCTAGAATGAGTTTGTACAATGCCAGTGTCTTCCCCAACATTATTGTATGCCTTGGAAATGTGGCAAATGGTGGATATGCACAATAGGAAGCTCGATTCATTTTGCCACCTTTGGTTAAGAAGAATCTTGGGAGGTCACTGGAAAGATCTTGTGACCAACGAAGAAGTGTTGTGCCACACAGGTCAGCCAACTAATAATCAAACAAAGGCAGTTATGGTGACTCGGTCATGACATTAGGCTAATCTGTGGCAGAAACACAAGGTATTTCTTAGACTGGATTCCACCTGGAAAGAAGAGAAGACATGAAGGACAAAGGATAACCTTTCACAGGACGATTGAAAAGGATACTGCCATCATGCAGACAACTTACAATGGAGTAAAACCTTTTTGCTCTGGACAGACAGCAGTGGAAGAAATGGGTTGCCTTATGTGCTACAGCAGATTAAAAACTAAGGGGGTAATTTTAGCACTCGCTATCGGGTGCGTTCTCGGCGGGGGGGCCCCGAAAATCGGGGAATCCGGAGCGGGACCGGATCCCGTCTCGATCCCGCCCACTTCCGGGTTCCCCACGGACGCGCCGGCGTGCGCGCGCAGCCCCCGCTGGTGGGAATCCCGCAGGCAATTAAAGCCAGCGGGATGCCACTTGACAATATTTATTTAGGTATTTCAGGTCATTAACTGACCTGATTAAGGGATTATGTGGGATTTTAGAACAAAGTGGGACTGTTTCCCACACTGGGGGAAACACTCCCAGGTCAAATGGACGTGTTGCAGCTGTCAGCCTGTGGCAGCTGCAAAGGTCCATTTGACAGGTGGTGGGGGGGGGAGACCCTCACCCATTGCAGGAGGCCACTCTGTCACTTGGGACAAAGTTTGGCCTCCACCACCCTCTTCCTGACAGTCAAAGTCACCAACTTGCACACTTACCCCGGGGTCCAGAGTCATGTACCTACCTTGCGGACCCCCTCAGATGTACATCTTGCAGCTGCAGTCATGACCTCCTCGGAGGGCGAACAGCATCACCAGCCTCACCAGCCTCGCCATCCACGCCGTCCACCTCTGACACGTGGAGCTCCACAACACAGTGCTGTGACACATCCACCTGCACAGCAGGAGGGAGGGCAACCGCAGAGAGAGATGCGTCGCAGAGGGCACTACCCTCGCCACAGGGTCCACAGACCGAGGCTCAACCTCCTGGACCTCTCTGAGCAGCAGTGCACACAGAGGCTCAGAGTCACTCGACATGTAGTCGTGGACATCTGCAGCCTCTTTCATACCGAGCTGCTCCCGGCTGGCCCGAGCACCATCTTCTTACCTGTCACTGTCAAAGTCACCACTGCCCTCAACAACTTCTCCTCCGCATCCTTCCAGGGTGCAACCGGGGACATCGCCGATGTCTCCCAGTCGTCTGCGCAGAAGAGCCCTGCAAATACACCTACACCCACTCTGCAGTGACACAATGGGTGGCATCATTTGTGGATCCTCATAGTGATACCCAGGAGCGGGCATTATTGCACAAACCAGACAAGATTCGCAAAGACGTGGCAGTAGTGGTGACAATATAATATGTAATGTGAGTTGGTCAGAAATTCAATATAAGTAACACCCATGACAAACTCTCAAACACCCTTGTGCATCCCCTTCATGCTCATGACATGTTTGCCTTACGCTGCCTACTGCACATATCTGATGCATGCCCTGTGGCTGCAGCACAGGTAGTGGCAGGTTGAGTGAGGCTGACCGTGAAAGAGATGCACGAGAGGGTGAGTATGAGATAGAGCCATGAGATTGTATGAGGATTGGGTTGAGTGGTAGTGGCGGGATGAGTACTGGCGAGGTGAGTAGGTGCAGGTACGATGAGGATGAGGTTTGAGTGGGTATGAGGGGTGATGTGACAGAGTAGTGTTGGCAGTGCCGAAGGAGATGTGGGGTGGGGGCAATGATGTGGCAGACAGAGTATAGGGGAAAGACTACGTGTACTCACTTTGGCTGACGTACTGAGGTTATTGGAGCGCCTCCTGCACTGTATGCAGGTGGGCGATATGTTGGTGGTGCTGGTGACCTCCTCTGCCACCTCGAGCCAGGCCTTCCTGGTGGCAGAGGCAGGCCGCTTCCTCCCGCCCGCCGGGAGGAAGATCTCTGTCCTCCCCCTCCTCCTCACCCCATGTATTGATACCTGGAGTGAGGCATCATTAAACTGGGAGCAGCCTTCCCCCGGGCTGCTCCATGCTGTAATTTTTTCTGTTTGTTGCAGCATCAATCAGTGGAGGACTGTCCCTTTAACTAGAGCGCCTCCAGCTGACAGGTGTTACTGCGCATGCGCAGCCTGCCCGACGCGCAGATCAGCAGTGGGGAACCCGGAGGAGCAGGTAAGTGGCTCCAATTAGTGGATTATCTGCTACGATCGCGCGGGAAACTGACTAATTTCACCGGGCGCGTTACCCACGCGCCCGATAGCCCCCCCGCCGAGAACCCGCAGCCCTGCTAACATCGGGCCCTAAGTGTTGGTCCCTGTTAGGAACTTTTGTTACAACGTGAACAGTGGAGCATTAGTCTTTGAAAATGTCTGAGCTTTGAGATGTCTGATGAACAAGCAGGGTTATCAAATTCCAGACCAAGTGGAGGGGCGAACCATTCTGTTCAGTCTGGGAATGCAAATATCATTTGTATAACATGGTGTAAACTCAACACTGAAACACCAGTAATCAGGGAGTACAAGAGGTGCTGAGCAATAGTACTTAGGTATTATGAAAAAAACTCAAGTGAAATTGTTCAAGAAGAACTAAAAATAGGTATGTTAGTCCCAGAAATCAATATTAACATCAGGTAAAACTGTTAAAATAAGAAGCTGACACACTGGAGCTGCCTTCAAGAAGGAAATCAATAAAAGACCACAGAGCCCTATAGCATCTTTTCTTTTGCTAAGACCAATTGTAGGTTAGTGGTTAACCTTCAGATGACCGTAAATATTTATGACGTCTTTGGTTCTCGGCCAAATACCTTCTTAGGTACATTTTTAAATGTGTACATTTGACCAACTTTATGATCCAGCTCAGGAGTAATTTAAAGCTACTTTTGAACAGCAAACCAATTTACTGTTGATGCCATTTTTTTGCATGGCACAAGTCTCCTATAACATATCAGCTCAAGAGGGACTGACATTACATTTCATATTCTGGTTTGGTTGTTGCACCGTAACTAAATAATTTGGTGACATACAGTGTCCAATCAACAATAATCAAACATCAGCTCGTATAAGAATCTCTAAGAGATTAAGTTAATTTCAACAAAACACTTCTCGTGTGATATAATTACCAGAGTCACTGAGCTTAATTAATTTATAAGATTGCAATTCCCCCAGAGTTTATGCACGTGTGAATTGCTTTCGGTCGAACTGCAAACATAATTAAGATCCAGAAAAAAATAACATTTTTACTTGTCTTCTGAAGGAATCTTTACAAAACATATGAGATCATTAAAATGTATTTTACTGTACAATAACATAATTTAGGCAAAACAATCAAAATTATTTGTAATACAAAAATCAGTATTCGACAGGAGAGAGCTGCACTAATGTTCATTTTTAATATTAACAGAAGAGATATCAAGTGTACTATCTATTACTGCTATGTGATTAAAATGCATGAAAATTTGGGTACGTCAAAATGAATGATGAAGAAAGGTCTTGCGTATAGGGACAGCTATCATTCTCATAGGAGTACCAAAAGCACTGCTGGATTGGCACTAGGGCTAGCAGTAGTAATCCAAGTATTAGTTTACATTTTCAGCTGCACTGTTTTGAATATAATGAAAGTTATGGATGGCTCCTAATAATTTTCTACTGACTTTATATTGCTGGTAAACTTTGCAATGCACAATCATATTTTCCATAACCTAATGTGTAACAAAATACTGTAAACCAAAACATTTTTGAAGAGCGTTCAAACGAAAAGCCCTAGTCTGGCAACTGAAATTTCGCCAGGGTTCTCCCAGTCTCCTGCTGTAACTCTGGTGGGAGATTGGCAGAACCCACAGGGAAATGGAGTAAATGGCTGAATATGGTTAGTCATGCAATTTCCCTGGGGGTTTGTCGATTTCCCGCTGAAGTTAGAGGGAGACCGGGAGAACCCTGTCGAATTTCAGGGCCAAATTTATGCCTAATGATGTGATTTGCTGGTTCTGATTAGTGCAAATATTTTCAGACATGCAAATCGCTGGGTTTATATTATTTGCTAATTATTTTTTTGGTGACACGAGGGAGACCAGTCGAGAGTCGGTGTTACAAATTTCAGATCTGGTGTAGATACCTTCTCGAGTTCAGTGATGCCACTCACTTCTGTAAGTACACTTCATGGACTCGATTTTAACCCCCACCCCCAACTGGCAGGAGAGGGTTGGGGGTGGCGAGGGTTACGATGTCAGGATCGGGCAATCCGATCCCAACCTGACCCCATTACTGCCCCTTTAAATTTTAAAGTGCAGGAATCAGGAAATGGACGAAGCTCCTGCAGGCGGGGGCCTAATTAATATTCTAAAGTTGTGCCCTGATGACATCATCTGTGCTGCGACTTAAATCTTGGAAATATATCGCCGTTCCTTCATCGTCGCTGGTCAAAATCCTGGAACTCCCTAACAGCACTGTGGGAGAACCTTCACCACACGGACTGCAGCAGTTCAAGAAGGCGGCTCACCACCACCTTCTCATGGGCAATTAGGGATGGGCAATAAATGCTGGCCTCGCCAGCGACGCCCACATCTCATGAATGAATAAAAAAAATCTAACAGTACGTGAGGGGGAGGCCCGACCTGTGGGATTCTCAGAAGCTGCCAGCTCCCCAAGGTATGTGGCTATTTTAGCACTCCTTGTGGGCCAGGAGGAGCAGGCGTATTCCCTCCAGGAACCTCGAAGAAGCCTTCGGCCTCCTCCAGCCACAATCTCCAGCCTCCCCCCCCACCCCTCCCGATCGCTGACCTCCCCCACCGCCCACCCCTCCCAATTGCTGACCTCCCCCCCCACCCCTCCCGATCGCTGACCTCCCCCCCACCCGTCCCGATCGCTGACCTCCCCCCCACCCGTCCCGATCGCTGACCGCCCCCTCCACCCCTCCCGATCGCTGACCGCCCCCTCCACCCCTCCCGATCGCTGACCGCCCCCTCCACCCCTCCCGATCGCTGACCTCCCCCCCACCCGTCCCGATCGCTGACCGCCCCCTCCACCCCTCCCGATCGCTGACCTCCCCCCCACCCGTCCCGATCGCTGACCGCCCCCTCCACCCCTCCCGATCGCTGACCTCCCCCCCACCACCCCTCCCGATCGCTGACCGCCCCCTCCACCCCTCCCGATTGCTGACCTCCCCTCCACCCGTCCCGATCGCTGACCGCCCCCTCCACCCCTCCCGATCGCTGACCTCCCCCCCACCCGTCCCGATCGCTGACCGCCCCCTCCACCCCTCCCGATCGCTGACCTCCCCGCCCACCCCTCCTGATTGCTGACCTCCCCCCCAACCCCTCCCGATAGCTGACCTCCCACCCCCACCCCTCCCGATCGCTGACCTCCCACCCCCACCCCTCCCGATCGCTGACCTCCCCCCCACCCGTCCCGATCGCTGACCTCCCCCCCACCACCCCTCCCGATCGCTGACCTCCCCGCCCACCCCTCCTGATTGCTGACCTCCCCCCCAACCCCTCCCGATAGCTGACCTCCCACCCCCACCCCTCCCGATCGCTGACCTCCCCCCCACCCCTCCCGATCGCTGACCTCCCCCACCCCTCCTGATCGCTGACCTCACCCCGACCCCTCCCGATCGCTGACCTCATCCCGACCCCTCCCGATCGCTGACCTCCCCCCCACCCCTCCCGATCGCTGACCTCCCCCCCACCCCTCCCGATCGCTGACCTCCCCCCCCCACCCCTCCCGATTGCTGACCTCCCCCCCCACCCCTCCCGATCGCTGACCTCCCCCCCACCCCTCCCGATCGCTGATCTCCCCCACCCTTCTCGATCATGGCGTGGAACTGATGCTACCTTCCCTGTGCCGGGGGCTGTCCCCAAAGGTCCCCGGCTGCGACTTCCTGCCGCTGGTGTCCCCTTCTGCCCACCGGCCAGGCCGTCCATTTGGTCGTCCGCCAGGCGGGAGACGCAGCTACAATATGTTAATGAAGCCCTGAGTGATGACCGGCATGGCCTCCACGTCCCTGGCCTTGATAGGTTCTTTGGCCGATTTTAGCCTCCCTGCTCCCTCCCTGACTCCCCTTTAATATTAGGCCCCATGTCTCTCATATTCAGAATTGAATCACTCTGCCCAATATCTTCTTACACAAACACTGTGATCCACGGCATTTAACGATACATCCTCCTTGACATATGAACTGGATATCGTAAACTCACACGTTTTCCTCTCCAATCCTTCGTTAGGCAGAATGATGAACACTCTGGTAAGATGAGATTGATCACAAATCTGGAAGCAGGTTTATTTTGCAGAATACACATGACTGAACAAAAATAGCAAAACTGCACTTCTGCATTGAAACTTCTACAACGCTTCCCATAACAATACAAAACGACAGAAAATATACTATGCTATCCTGAATAATGGACAGAATATTCACATTTAAAACATTTCCTACTGGGTCAGTTTCTAGCTGGGAAAACCAGTCTGCTGACTCTTAATTCCCAGCGCAGGCCTGGACCTGCCTTCTCGCAGCCTTTGTTACACCTGACTGACCCCAAATATGGGTTTATTTCTCTCTATTTTTGTTAATTCTCACCCCAGATGGTGGAATCTCACCAGCCGGCCTGTGGTAACTACCCCTGATGAGCTCATATGAATCACATCAGGGGGAATTTTAACCCCCCAGAACAGGTGGGATGGGGGTGGATGGGAAGTTAAAATAACAGATTTTTCCAGCATGACCACAACCCGACTCCAACTTTCAGGTTTAACAGAGGCTCATTTGGCTGCGTGCGAGTAACCTGCTTACCAGAGGCGGGTCGATAATCAGTGCAGGCTGGTGGGTAGTTAACAGAACAATTAATGTGATTCTGAGGTGTTCAGTAGGTGTTTTTAAATTGAATTTAAGACACCTTTGAATTTAAAGCATTCAGCAGGGGTTTCCCGGGGGAATCAATGCAGGTAAAAGGAGGCGAGAAGGGCCGGATCCATGAGGGAAGTGCATTTATTTCACTGCATGTGGGCCAGGAGCAGCAGGAATGCTTCCCCGTGGCTCACCAAGCTTTCTTGCCACATTTGGACCCCCGTGATCGGCTGACACCCCTCCTCCCCCGCAACCTCCAAAGTCCAACACTCCCCCCCCGACCTCCGATGTCCAACCCTCCCCCCCGACCTCCGATGTCCAACCCTCCCCCCTCCGACCTCCGATGTCCAATACTTCCCCCCCCCCCGATCTCCGATGTCCAACTCTCCTCCCCGATCTCCAATGTCCAACTCTCCTCCCCGACCTCTGATGTCCAACACTCCCCACCCCGACCTCTGATGTCCAATGCCCCCTCCCCGACCTCCGATGTCCAACTCCCCTCTCCGACCTCTGATGTCCAATACTCCTCTCCCCGACGTCTGATGTCCAACTCCCCTCCCCGACGTCCGATGTCCAATACTCCTCTCCCTGACGTCCGATGTCCAACTCCCCTCTCCGACCTCCGATGTCCAACTCCCCCTCCCCGACCTCCGATGTACAACTTCCCCTCCCCGACCTCCGATGTCCAACTCCCCCTCCCCGACCTCCAATGTCCAACTCCCCCTCCCCGACGTCCGATGTTCAACACTCCCCTCTCCGACCTCCGATGTCCAACTCCCCCTCCCCGACCTCCGATGTCCAACTCCCCCTCCCCGACCTCCGATGTCCAACTCCCCTCTCCGACCTCCGATGTCCAACTCCCCTCTCCGACCTCCGATGTCCAACTCCCCTCTCCGACCTCCGATGTCCAACTCCCCTCTCCGACCTCCGATGTCCAACTCCCCTCTCCGACCTCCGATGTCCAACTCCCCCTCCCCGACCTCTGATGTCCAATACTCCTCTCCCTGACCTCTGATGTCCAACACTCCCCTCTCCGACCTCCGATGTCAAGTACTCCTCTCCCTGACCTCCAATGTCCAACTCCCCTCCCTGACCTCCGACGTCCAACTCCCCCCCGACCTCCGATGTCCAACATTCCCCCCCACGACCTCCGATGTCCAACTCTCCCCACTCCGATCACCGATGTCCAACTTCTTCCCGACCTCTGTTGTCCAATAATCTCTACCGGTCCTCCAGTGTCCAACTCCCCCCCGACCTCCGACATTCAACTCCCCCCGACCTCCGATGTCCAACACTCCCCCCCACGACCTCTGATGTCCAATACTCCCCTCCCTGACCTCCGACGTCCAATACTCCTCTCCCCGACCTCCGATATCCAATACTCCTCTCCCCGACCTCCGATATCCAATACTCCTCTCCCCGACCTCCGATAGCCAACACTCCCCTCCCCGACCTCCGACGTTCAACTCCCCCCCGACCTCCGATATCCAATACTCCTCTCCCCGACCTCTGTTGTCCAATAATCTCTACCGGACCTCCAGTGTCCAACTCCCCCCCGACCTCCGACATTCAACTCCCCCCGACCTCCGATGTCCAACACTCCCCCCCACGACCTCTGATGTCCAATACTCCCCTCCCCGACCTCCGATGTCCAATACTGCTCTCCCCGACCTCCGATGGCCAACACTCCCCTCCCCGACCTCCGATGTCCAATACTCCTCTCCCCGACCTCCGATGTCCAATACTGCTCTCCCCGACCTCCGATGGCCAACACTCCCCTCCCTGACCTCCGATGTCCAACTCTCCCCACTCCGATCTCCGATGTCCAACTCCCTCCCAACCTCTGTTGTCCAATAATCTCTACCCGACCTCCAATGTCCAACTCCCCCCCCGACCTCCGATGTCCATCTCCCCCCGACCTCCGATGTCCAACTCCCCCCGACCTCCGATGTCCAACTCCCCCCGACCTCTGTTGTCCAGTAATCTCTACCCGACCTCCAATGTCCTCTCCTCTTCACCTCCGACGTCTAACTTCCCCCCTCCCCCCACCCCCAATATCCTTCTCCCGGCCTGTGACCTTCTCCTCGGCCACCCACCACCCCCCCCCCCCGCCCCGATGTCCTCCACAGCCCTCTATCTCTCCCTCCCTCCCTCCTCTCCGATCCCCAGCAAGGGACTGCTATTGCAGGTTTTCCCGCCCGACAGCCTCTCAATATGGTTCGCTGCAGGCGGGAAAACGATTTGAAAAATTTAGAACAGGTCCTACCATTAAATTCGGTAGGATCTGCGGGAAACCCTTACTTCTGGGTTTCCCGTCGGCAAAACCACCCCCCTTCCCCCCCGGCTCTCTTCCCAGCCCCAAGTTAAAATCCAGGCCCCATTGTCTGAAGCGCACTGGTCCAGATTCTCTGTCTGAATCTTAACAGCCCCGCCGTACTGTGAATTTAACCCCTTGAGAGCTCAGCTTAACTCAATTGTAGCATTTTTAACATATATTACACCCAAGGCCCTCCTGTGACGGTATAGTCAGAAATCCTGAAACACGACAGGCAGTGATACAATAACTAATAGTGCAATCATTTTGCACGTTTTCTGTTACTGCAAAGCAGCCTCTGCTTCATAAACACATAAGAATCACAGCATAAATGTAGTCACACTCATGGTGGTTTGGCATTTGATGAGACGACCTCAAGGAGATATTGTCACCATTTCAAGTTCAAAAGATGTAATGGCAACTTTTAAATGCTGGACCACCTTTAAGTTACCAATGTTTGATTCTAATGGAAAGCAGCCAATTGTCTTTTTGTTCATTTGTAACCGTAGAAATTTCACTGAAGTCAGGCAAGTTCTACAATGGGCAGGCAATTTGCTTTACCAGATTACTACCCATTTATTTTTTTTTGTGTGGGAGGAGAAGGATTCTGTCTTCGCTCCTATTATATTTGCTTTTGTTCCCTGGGATTCATGTGAAGGTTCCCCATCCTTAGCTTCACTGCCTGAGCATTTAAATATCACACCCGTTCTCCCACCATGGCAAATGTCTCCTTCTAATGTCATTAACATTACACATCTCATTGGTCTGTTGTCACACCAAATGGTCTTTAACTCTTCCATAAGTTCAGTGAAAATGAGGAAATGCAGTAAATATTGTGTGGCTTAGGGACAAGCCACATGAGAAAAACCTGATTTTTATTTGTCAAAAAAAGTCCAAACCAAATAAAAAAGACAGGCAGAACTGTAGGAAGATACATAAGAGATAATGGACCCCACTGAACATGTAAGGTCTCACTTAAGATAACCATGACAACAACAACTTGCATTTACATAGCACCTTTCATTTAGTAAAACATCCCAAGATGCTTCACAGGAGCGTTATCAAACAAAATTTGTCACTGAGCCATAACCATAGCCACAGTCACAAAGTGGAGGATGCAAAACACAACAAACCATTTTATAATGTCTGATAACACACTGAGCAATGGAATTGCATAAGACTGGGGAACTTATGCTGTTAAACTTTAACCTGATCATGTGTGTAAACTACCCCTATTAAACAGAGCAATGTAGCCAATGCCTGATACTAATTTTAATGCAATTAACATGGAAACATTAGTGAGACAGATGAAAGAACAAATGGCAAATTGTATCAACATGTTATCATTTATTTGTTTGAATAATAGTTTACATTGCTATCTTTAGAACACATTTTCACTTAAGTACTCATAGTGAAACTATTTAAAAAATGTCGAGCTAATGACTTCAAGGTGAAGCTCACATACGTCCCACACATGTAAACAGCTAGTAAGTTACAGCCATTAACTTGGTCCCCCTTGGTTTTAGTCTCCCTCCAATCTGGAACAAAGGTCTACAAATTACTCTTAGCATGCAAACAATGTGCTGACCCAGTTATTAAATGAAATTGCTGCTTCTTACAGTCATGAAGTTGCAGCTGCTTCCTATTTTGCTCGTAGCATTTTCCACGTGTTCTGCTTTGTTGCTTGTCATGACGTTTTCTGCAGCCAATGTGAACGTTTGATGTACATACTGTAACGTACATCTGTAAATGGGAACTTATTGTTGGCACACACGTTCGCTGAGTATAAATGGTGTTGATTGCAAATACCATTTAATCTGCAGCTATTTATTCAAACCCGTGCATGTTCCATATGTTGGAAGCTCATCTGGGTAGCGTGGGGGCGCCTACAGGGTAGATTTTCAACTTGTCGATGGACGTAGAATTGGCCGTGCATTATAGAAATCGCCTGATTTTCATTTCCATTGAAATCAATCTGAGGTCGATCTGCAACGGCAGCTTTATGCCTGGGCCGCAAGTTGAAAATCTATCCCGACCACTCAGACCTATGCTTCTCTTTGCAATGTGGGTGGTGCTTTGATGGATCAGTTGTCTGCCTTATACATTGTTGTTAACTGGCAACATTAGTGGCACTTATAAGCGAGACCTCTATTATGCTTTCAAGTACTGAAGAACGGGCATCTCTCATGGATAATGTCCCTGCTGTTTTTGAGGGGTTAAAGGTACTTCACAGGAGCATAATCAGACAAAAATTGATGCTGAGCCAAAGAAGATATTAGGATTGGTGAATAAAATCTTTGTTAAAGAGGTAGGTTTTAAGGAATGTCTTAAAATAAGAGAGAGTGGTAGAAAGGCGAATAGGTTTAGGGAGGGAATTCCAGAGTTTAGTGCCCATCCCTAGTTTTAGTTAGTGGTTGTCCTTCTCAATCCAGTTACTGTATGTAAACAGATTTTTAAAAAATTGACTGCAGTTCAGATCCCTGTACCAAACATATTTTGATATGTTGTGAAGTCAGTTCAAACTGGGTTTTGAACTATAGGCTTGTGGGGAGGAGCCAAGATACTTTTAACAAACATAGAAGGTGTGATTTGTTCAGTTAAGTGCATAACAACAAATTGTTTTGAATCTGACTGTCAGTTATTAAAAATCCAAACCAGCCATAGCAATGAGTGAAAGGCTATTTAACTGCCTGGATCTGTTTGTTAAGTTGAGTTATTGGAAGGGAGTCAAATCGATTGAAAACTTCACAGAAAAAGATGAAATAGACTAGCTAACTCTCAAAGTCAAAGACGATTATAAGAAAGACAGGAACGGTGGGCGCTAATTTGGGCCGTGTAGCGCCCATTGTTTCAGCGCTACACGGCCTCTCCGACATCCAAGATGGCGCCTTGGATGCGCACGCACGTTTCCTGCGTGACGTGTGCCAGACGCCATCTTGGTATAGGAGTTAGAGCAGGCACAGATAACGAATGCTGGAATCATGTAAAGTAAGGAGAAAATGGCTTCAATCAGCGTGCAACACTGATTTAAAGTGATAGACACCATTTTGGGAGTTAACGCTTAACTCAACGCACGGTCTTAACCCCGACCATCTGAACGTGTCTTAGAATGCCTGGAGGATCCCCCATCAGCGCTATTTAAAGGGACAATGAAGGATTTACAGGTTAGTGGCTGGATTATTGCTTCTGGCTGCTGAGACATTTGTAAATGTTTTTGGAGGTCTCCTAGACTTCAATATTAGGACGCGGGGACTTAGCCTAACATTTAGAGCCAGGACCTGCAGGAATGAAGTTAGGAAATGCTTCTACACGCAAAGGGTGGGAGACATTTGGAACGCTCTTTTGCAGATGGTAGTTGATGGTAGCTCACTTGTGAGTATTAAATCTGAGACTGATAGATTTCTGTAAACCAAGGGTATTGAGGGATATGGGGCTAAGGCGGATGTATGGAGTTAGGTCACAGTCCACCATGATCACATTGAATGGCAGAACAGGCTCGATGGGCTAAATGCCACTGCCACTTGCTGCTTTTTGATATGCGCCACCTTCTCCTGCAAGAAAGCGGGACGTGCGTCTTGGTGATGTGCCTGTATTGGTTGAATAGCTGCCAGTGTGTGTGGCCTGTGAGATGTGGGTGGGCGGCTTGAAACAGTGGTAATGTGTAAGGGTGAGAGGAACCATCTGATTGGAAGAGTTGAGTACTGATGGAAAGAGTTTATTGGTATGTGGGGGATGGGGGATGTAGTGTGTGGTGCAGTTGGTAGGAGACGCCACTTGACAGTTGACCTCACTCACCTTGACCACTCGTGTCAAAGCATTGAACTTCTTCCTGCACTGCATCCATGTTCATGATGCTGTGAACCTGGCATTGAATTCATCCCCCGCTGCCTCCCACTGTCTTTTGATATATGTCTGGAGGGCCTCTTGCCCCCCCCCCCACCCCACCGCGGATATAGGATGCCCCTCCTTCTGTCCACTTCTCGCACCCAAGGTCTCTAGTGCATCAGCAGAGAACTTTGGTGCACGCATTCTCCCAGGCCTGGTACCAACTCAGATCGGCAGATCGGTGAGATCTGGCATGCAGATTGGAGGATGTGGGATTTAGTAGTGCGCAACCTTTATTCAATATTTTAACATAACTCATCAGCGTATAAACATAGGGATGGGACCGGCATCTGTGTTTTACATGTGCAAAGTCTTATCTCCGTTCAGACTCCATACAGACAGTAGACTGTTATTTTCAGCAAATGACAGGTACCAGCTACCTTTAAGAGATTTCTAAGAAACATCCTCCCTTTAAGAGATTGAGCTCCCTCTAGTGGTGGAAAGTGCAAATTACATTGATTCCACATGCAAGGCCTGGAAAGGAAGGCTCATTGCAGGTTAGTGCTCCAGTGGGTCCAAACTTGCGTCCTGCCTGCATAGGGTCCATCGGCCGCAGGGTACTAGCGCATTGTGCTACCCCCGCCCAAAACGGACTCTTATCCAATTTTTCCCCCTATGTTTATAAAAGTAATCTATAAAAGAATAGCTTAGTTTCGGTAGTGACTTTTAAAATTATTTTATCAATATGAGCAATTAAAAATAAGCTTTTCTGCAGTAAACATGTGACTGCATTATATCACTGTTAGATTATTCACTTGTTCATTCTTTATTAAATTCACTTGATACCTTAAACTAAAAAATGAGGTAGGTATGATGTGATTCTCTGCTGTTTTTGAAGACTTCAAAGTGAGATTTTATGGAGGCATATGATAGTATAGAAACCTTTACCAATCACCAAACAGTTACAGTAATTCGGGTATGTTACTGAAAGCTGATCTAGATCTCATGACAGGGACAGATGCTCTCAAAAGTCGTATGAGTTGGGACTCACCCATGAGTGATCTAAGATGAAGGCCAAAATAATCCAGGGTAAGATTTTAAAAGACCCAGAAATGTTACAGCCACCATCACAGCCCTAAGGCTATTGAGGTGTTTTCTAGATGCATGTTGATTTTTAAAAATGTTGTTAATTTTTCTGGTAATCATTTCAGCCCTTACATTTTGTTGGCCACTAAAAGGCCAATAGAGGGCCAACATTCTTTTCACAACAGAGAAAGGCATGTATTTTGCTAATGTCAATGAGATGCTAACAAAATTGCAGGAATGTCTGGATTTTAAATATGTAATTTGTGAGAATGTGATTTTGATAGCCAATGAACATGTAATCTGCACACAATCTGTAATAATGATTCTTTAAAGCTTCTTAAGGAGCTAATGACCCACTTAGGCACTCTACTAAATATCAAAAGAATGCAATGAACCAGTGGTGGAGTGTGCAGTTAATGGACAAAATGTCTGGATCCCAGCAGAGACCCTGCAATTGCTCTTAAGCACAATAATAGAGTTTTTCAAGCACGATTTGATGAGGGTGGACATACAAAGATACATGCAAAAAGTAGTGTACTAACACAGAGAAATGCTAGCAAGGGTGCAGCAAGGAAGATATTATGGGGTAGATTATCATTTTTACCTTCTGAGCGTTAAGCTTTACCTGGGTGGAGCACAGAGAGAGGAAAATCAGGTGGGAATGATTGCATTTACATTAATGGAAGATGATTGAGTGGGCTCTGTTACAGGCCTGCAATCCTCCCCGCCTGATTTTCCTATCTGTATTCTTTCCAGGTGATATTTAACGACCAGGCATTAAAGACTAAAATCTACCCCATAATTGAAAGTAGCAGGGTTACACAACTTATATTATATATGCCATGATGGAGGAGAGGATATTATGCAGGAAATTTCTATGGACCAAATCAACATGTCTCAATCCTCCTTGTTATGTTTAAAGCCACATAATAGAAGAGTTGTTTGGATGGGAGAGTTCAACAGTGTGCTGTGGAGCCATCCCGCTAGTGGATACACTGATTAGTATAGTGCAAACGGAACCATCATGGAAAAATTCAAGACACATAGGAGGTAAATTTAACTTTTGGAGATAGTGTAAATAGGGCAATATCAGATCGGCCGCTTGTTATACACCTCTCCTGATTTTTGTTCCCATTAACTTCGATAGAAGCAAAATTTGGGCAGGGTATATAATAGATGCCGGTCTGATACCCTGTTTACACCATCGCCAAAAGTTAAAATTACCCCCATAAGGAGTAAATGCAGCAGTAAAACATATTAAACAAATACAACGCTAGCACTGCACAATTTAATTCACTTTCAATATACCTTGCATTCTGTCATTTGTTTAATTAATGTGTCAATTGCTCAAAGGCCAAACAAACAAAAGATACAAAATATGCATCAAAAACTAAACAGAGGTGGAAATAGCAATACCATTATTGTAATAATGTGCAAAAGAAAATAGTAGTTTTTCAATGGAAGCACTAACTGGACAATGGATTCTTGCATACCTGCCTCCCAGCAGCAGTTGAACTATTGCTGGTTCTTGTTGAGGTAATGATATTGGGTTTCAGGTACCTCCTTACAGGAGCTCCACAGTGCAAAGTGACTGATTCCTGAGATGGCCTCTGACATTGCCTGCAACGTCTCTGCGCTATAAATGTTGGGGGGGAATGGTGATTTTCACTGCCACTGGTAATGCTTTGCAGATAGTAAACTCTTCTTGAAGGTTTTCATGGACCAGGTGACTGGTACTGGTAAGTTTTAGCACCCCAATGAGCCTGAGCACACTCACGAATTGCTCTTTTGCAACACCCAGTTAGCTGGCGTTGTTGTGTTAAACCGACTGTCTGGAGTAGTACCTGTTATATACTGAACTCCTGGATTGCCCTTTTCTCCTCCATACCTTCCTGCTGCACTAGACCTGCCCGTGGGGATTCACTGGACCTGCCCGTGGGGATTCACTGGACCTGCCCGTGGGGATTCACTGGACCTGCCCAGGGGGATTCACTGGACCTGCCCGTGGGGATTCACTGGACCTGCCCGTAGGGATTCACTGGACCTGCCCGTAGGGATTCACTAGACCTGCCCACGGGGATTCACTAGACCTGCCCACGGGGATTCACTGGACCTGCCCACGGGGATTCACTGGACCTGCCCGTAGGGATTCACTAGACCTGCCCGTGGGGATTCACTAGACCTGCCTGTAGGGATTCACTAGACCTGCCCGTGGGGATTCACTAGACCTGCCCGTAGGGATTCACTAGACCTGCCCGTGGGGATTCACTAGACCTGCCCGTAGGGATTCACTAGACCTGCCCGTGGGGATTCACTAGACCTGCCCGTAGGGATTCACTAGACCTGCCCGTAGGGATTCACTAGACCTGCCCACGGGGATTCACTGGACCTGCCCACGGGGATTCACTGGACCTGCCCGTGGGGATTCACTGGACCTGCCCGTGGGGATTCACTGGACCTGCCCGTGGGGATTCACTGGACCTGCCCGTGGGGATTCACTGGACCTGCCCGTGGGGATTCACTGGACCTGCCCGTGGGGATTCACTGGACCTGCCCGCGGGGATTCACTGGACCTGCCCGCGGGGATTCACTGGACCTGCCCGCGGGGATTCACTGGACCTGCCCGCGGGGATTCACTGGACCTGCCCACGGGGATTCACTGGACCTGCCCACGGGAATTCACTAGACCTGCCCATGGGGATTTTACAATTTGGGACTTTTGTATAACTGCTCTCAACAATTCAGCAACAGTTCCTGTGAGCCGATCTTGTCCATTATGGTTCAGAATTGTAATCTGACCTCGCAGATTAACAACACTCTACTGTACTACTCACTTTGGAATGGTAGATATTAAACGTGGACCAGATTTACAGATTACAGTAGTATTCCATTTACAAATAAAATAGAAATAGGAGGGATAATTTTCTGACTTTGTGCTCCCAGTGGGGGAGCTTTGTCTGCTGGGAGTGCACAATTTTCTGTCCATTAATTTAAATAGTTGAAAAATGATGTGCAGTGTGAACCGAAATTGCTGGTACACAGTGCTGGCAGGCAAGGCTCCCTTGGCAGGAGGGCAACGTTAGGCAATTAGCCCCTTGATAGCTCAAAAGATCAGCAAATACTAAAAATGTATAAAAAAGCTAGAGAAAGCCCCACAATCGGTCAATTACCTTTCACATCAACATCTTAAAATGAAAAGGAATGTCTCTTCTATTTGTTGAATAAAGTTCTGGTTCAGTCTGTTTTGACCTTTTGGTGCATTTTTGTTAATGGCATACTGCTTTGTATTCTAAAGGAACCAAGTGGAATATTTTATACTTTATCTGATTATACACCAGGACTTGAAGGAGGTTAAACTGGAACAAAGTCCCACTCTTAAGCTAATGATTCTTTTGAAGTAGAGATTTTCAAACAAACTTAATGATATTCAAATCAAATATACAATGAGCAATGCTAAATATAATATGCAAATAAAATACATTGTATAAATATGGAGCTAGACAGAATTCACACCATATACAGCAGGAAGATACATTTGTATGTGCAAGATGCAAATAGTTTTAACAAGTCCCCATCATCCAATTCATCCATTAATCCTGTCCTGGGCAAGACACTTCTCTATACTATTCATTCGTTTAATTTCTGCAGTGATACTTTGAAATTTTTCCTTTTGTTAAGCTCAGTAGTGCTAGGTCTGACATGGTGTAAAATGCTCAATTTTTGATGTGACTGCTGCTGTGGAATGCTACGTGATTTTTTTTTAACAAGGTCATAACAACTTAAATTTCACTATTCACTAGGCTTTTTTACTGCTTTTTTAGGGCACATGGAATGCTCAAAGGAGGGCTAAACATGGATAAATTGCTCATTGGTACTTTCTTATGACATTTCACTACTCTTTATTCCTGTATACTTTTTTCCAAGATCAGCCATCCACCACTGCCCCCTTTGACTTTGCAAGCAGATCAAAAATCACTGCTGCTCTCTGCATTTTCCTCCAGAATGTCCATTCATTCATGAATAAGGCCCTTGCTATCATGACCTTATTGTGGATGATTACATGATTACATTGACATCATGGCTTTGACAGATACCTGGCTCATGGGTGGTGACACCTTGCCCCTTAAGGAAGCTTCCTGCCTGACTATACCTTCCACCATTTGCCCCACCCAAACCAATGCGGTGGCAACATGGCCATTATCACCAAATCACACCTTGGTCTCTCTTCCTATTCTTCTGGCACTTCTTCCTCCTTTGAGTACCTCACCTTGTTCTACTCCTCCCACCTCTCCTTTAAAATCCTTGTTCTCTACTGCCCCCCACCTCCTCCCCCCTCCCCAGTTCAAACTTGTGTTTCTCACGCAGAGATGTAACAGAAAAGCATCTACAAACTGAAAATATAATAAAGAGTAGTCAGTACTGATTTCAAAAGAGAAGGTCATGCTTGACCAACCCTTCTGAATACTTTGAAGAAGTAACAGAAAGGGTAGACAAGGGTAATGTAGTAGATGTAATATATTTGGATTTTCAAAAGGCCTTCGATAAGGTACCGCATAGTAGACTCATGACTAAGGTCAGAGACTAAGGTGGAGTCAGGGGACAAGTAGCAGAATGGATAGCAAGCTGGCTACAAAACAGAAAACAGAGAGAGGGGTTAAAGGTAATTACTCAGACTGGCAATAGGTGGGAAGTGGTGATTCACAAGGATCAGTGCTGAGACCACTGGTGTTCACCATTTACATAAACGATTTGGACTCAGGAATCGGAAGTATAATTTCAAAATTTGCGGATGACACCAAATTGGGTGGTACAGTTAATACCAAGGAGTACTGTGACAAAATACAGGAAGATATTAATAAACTTGCAGAATAGGTGTGTAATTGGCAAATGAATTTCAATATAGATAAGTGTGAGGTATTATATTTTGGTAGGAAGAATAAGGGGGCCACATACTGCTTGGAAAATAAGAGTCCAAATGGGGTAGAGGAGCAGAGAAATCTGGGGGTACTGATACACAAATCACTAAAAGTAGCAACCCAGGTTAATAAGGCCATAAAAAAAGGTAACTCCCAAGCACTGGGGTTAATTTCTGGAGGGATAGAATTGAAAAGCAGGGAAGTTATGTTAAACTTGTATAGAACCTTGGTTAGACCACACTTGGAGTACTGTGAACAGTTCTGGTCTCCATATTATAAAAACGATATAGAGGCATTGGAGAAGGTGCAAAAAAGATTTACTAGGATGATACCAGAACTGAGAGGTTATACCTATCAGGAAAGATTGAGCTGGCTGGGGCTCATTTCTCTTGAAAAGAGAAGACTGAGGGGTGACCTGATAGAGGTCTTTAAGATTATGAATGGGTTTGATAGGGTACAGGTAGAGAAGATGTTTCGACTTGCAGGGGAGACCAGAACTAGGGGCCATAAATATAAGATAGTCACTAATAAATCCAATAGGGAATTCAGGAGAAACTTCTTTACCCAGAGAGTGGTTAGAATGTGGAATAGTTGAGGTGACAAGCGTCGATGCATTTAAGGGGAAGCTAAATAAACACATGAGGGAGAAAGGAATAGAAGGATATACTGATAGGGTTAGATGAAGTATGGAGAGAGGAGGCTCGTGTGGAGCATAAACACTGGCATGGACCTGTTGGGCCGAATGGCCTGTTTCTGTGCTGTACATTCTATTTAATTCTATGTAATATCCTCACTCCTTTCCTCCCTCAGCCTCTGCACTGAGTGATTTAAATCTCCATCTCAACTCACCTTGCCCTCTCACCTCTCATTTCATTGCATTCCTTCCTCCCTTCACCTCTCCCTCCATATATACTATCCTATCCATACTCACAACCACCCCCTCGACCTTGCCATCTCACATGGCCTCTACTTCCATTGTCTTGATCACAGAGTAGGTCATCTCTGAACATTTCCTTATATTCCTCACCACTCACATCTCCCAATCCCATTTCTTTCTGTGTCCGCCCCTGGAAACAATTCTCCCACAAATCTCACTTTGGAACTCCCAGCTGTCTAGCGTTTGGTCCTCCAGGAGCATTCCTGCTCCTCCTGGTCACACAGGAAAGTGTTTTTAAAAAAAAATCAAAAATTTACTTTTGTTTAGAGGCCGCAGGAGCTACTGAAGAATCCTGAGCAGGGCAGGCCCGATGCCTGACCCACTCATCAGGTGACCAAATTGTCAAAGGAGTCCTTTAGCAGGCATTAGGCCCCTAATTTACACATTTAAGAGGGCAGACACCTAAAAAATCAGCCCCACAAATTTGGCAGTGGGACCAATGCTTGGGCAGATTGGACGCAGGCCGTTCCACTGCTAAATTGATAGCGTTTTACCGGTTTTATGCCCAAAAAACGAGTACAACGCATACCAGTATCTACCCCACATCCCTTCAGCTGTCTCTGGCACCTTCTCCCCTTCTCCTTGCCCTCCAAACTAAACTTCCCCCAAGGTTTCCTCGCCCTAGCCCTGAACCCATGTCTTTCTCCAGCTATCTCCCCTCCTGCCCTCTCCAAGCTCATCTTGTCTATGCAACCCACCTCCTGCTCCCTTCACCCCATTCAAAGTAAACTGCTGAC
Source organism: Heptranchias perlo (assembly GCF_035084215.1). Lineage (NCBI taxonomy): Eukaryota > Metazoa > Chordata > Chondrichthyes > Hexanchiformes > Hexanchidae > Heptranchias > Heptranchias perlo. The sequence continues at coordinate 106,646,236 of NC_090325.1, read as the reverse complement.
CACCCAATTTTCCTTCCTAGACCCCATGCTAACTGACATTACACAAGGTTCCCTCTGCTCAGGAACTGATCCCTTTTTCAAAACCGCCGTCATTACACCCATCCTCAAAAAACCCACCTTTGACTCCTCTGTCCTTGCAAAGGACTGCCTCATCTCCAACCTCCCTTTCTTCTCCAGAATCCTTGAATGTGTTGTTGCCTCCCAAATCCATGCCCATATTTCCTGCAACTCCATGTTTGAACCTCACTAATCAGGTTTCTGCCCCTGCCACAGCGCTGAAACGGCCCTAATGAAAGTCACAAATGACATCCTCTGTGACTATGATCATGGTGCACTATTCCTCCTCATCCATCTTGACCTGTCTGAAGCCTCTGACACAGTTGACCACATCATCCGCCTCCAACGTCTCTCCTCCATTGTCCAGCTGACTGGGAATGCCCTTGCTTGTTTCCATTATTACCTATCTGGTCGTAGTCAGAGAATCTGCTGCAATGACTTCTTTTCTTGTCCCCACACCGTTACCTCTGGAGACCCCCAAGGTCCTATCCTTGGCCCTCTCCTATTCCTCATCTACATGCTGCTTCTCAGCGACATCATCCGAAGGCAGCGCTTCAGATTTCACATGTAGGCTAACGACGCCCAGCTCTTCTACACCACCACCTCTCTCGAACCCTCCATTGCCTCTGTATTGCCAGCTTTCTTGTCATCCTGTCCTGGATTTCCTCCAGTTAAACACTGGGAAGACTGAAGCCATTGTTTTCACTCCCCGCCACAAACTCCCTAGCCACTAATTCCATCCCCTTGCCCAGCCACTGTCTCAGGTTGATCCAGATAGTTCATAATCTCAGCATCTATTTGACCCTGAGCTGAGCTTCGAACCCCATATCCTGCCCATCACAAAGACCACCTACTTCCACCTCCATAACATCTCCCGTCTCCGCCCCTGTTTCAGTCCATCAGTTGCCGAAACCCTCGTCCATGCCTATGTAATCTCCAGATTCGACTATTCTTTCCTGGCTGGCCTCCCATCCTGCACCCTCCATAATCTTCAGCTCATCCAAAATTCTGATGCCCATACCCTATCCTTTATCTCACATCCATCATCCCTGTACTTGCTGACCTAGATTGGCTCCAGGTCCGGCAACACCTCAAATTTAGAATTCTGATCCTCATGTTCAAATCCCTCCATGGCCTCGCTCCTCCCTAACTCTGTAACCTCATCCGGCCCTCTGAGAATTCTACATTCCTCCAACTCTGGCCTCTCGTGCATCCCCCACTTCCTTCGCCCCACCATTGGCGGCTGTGCCTTCACCCATCTGGACCGTAAGCTGTGGAATTCCCTCCCTAAAACTCTCCGCCTCTCCACTTCTCTCTCCTACTTTAAGATGCTCCTTAAATCCTACCTCTTTGACTAAGCCTCTGGTATCCTGTGCTAATATCTCCTTCTTTGGCTCGGTGTCAATTTTTGGGGTGAAAAATCATGGAGGGCATTAATTGCAAGTCCACCTAAATTTCCAATTTGTGCTCCCAGCATGCAAAGCTCTGTGCCAGTGCACTATTAATGAAAATTTACCCCACAAATGAAGTTATCTGTACGATCAGAAAATTACATCTTTTCATGAGGAAAATATAGAGCTAGTGTATATTAACTTATTCTAAACTCTTCTTTATATTTTTGTCCCTGCCTGGTGTTAAAGAGGAAGTGGTTGCAGTACGCTGGTTCTTTGTTCTTTCAAACATGTTACTCAGGGAGTTTCTTCAAATGATAGTCTGGGGCTCACTTCACTATTTACTAAAAAGCCAATATCCTGTTTGTAGCTTCACGTTAGGCTGTGCTTAATAACTATCACAAATCACACAGACTTTCATTTCTTTCATTTCTCGTTCAGCTTACCCTGCAAGGTTATTCCTATATTGGATCAAATTTTACTTCGCATTTCTATGTATCAGCACATTCAGATGCTACAATAAAACACATCATATCCTTTAGCAGGGTATAGATAAGGTTAATGTACAATCAAAATAAGACAAAAAGCTGTTAATACTACAAAGCTGACGCATTTTATCCAGTCTTTTCAAACCAAGTATATTACATTAAAACTGGTATATTTAAACAGCAATGTGAATTCTCTTGATAAGTTGGTTATATGATGGGCTCTATAGATTTCAGTTCTCTGTGTAGTGCCAAAAATCCCACGTGGCACAAATAAAATTCACAAATTCATTTAAAAAATATTATCTGATATGACCTCTAAATTGTATCATACAAATGTGCTTCACTGATTCTTTGAAAATTTATTTTGTGTGCCCCTGCTTTGTTTTACAAAGACAAACACCAAAAACACCAAAAACACCAAAACAACCTTGAATTAAAAAATAAATCTATCATAAACAGTTCCAATTTAAAGAAAGCAAATCTCATATTCATTGCCATGTTATCTGTCTCGTATTAAATGATCTTTGTTCCCATGACATGCTGAAACTCCAGAAAGTGTCTGCTCAATCTTAGAGGCTGTGTCATTTTTCCAATTTTATTATTGCATATTTTATTGGTGGAACAAAATCATTATGCAAGACTCCTCATAGCAACCTGTCCATTCTGACCCCAAGGGAGTAAAGCAATAAAGAATCCTGCTGATCTAATTGTCACTGTTACTATAGCAACTCTTATCCATCACACAAAGTAGGATTGAATTTTATACTGATGTTGCCACCTAATTACACGAAAATGTGATCTATGTTTGCGTTCAGTCGGTAGTCAGGTGGACGTGCTTTGTACAGTTCAAACAAAACCGTGTACCAAGTTCTAATTTCTCAAATGTTTAAATACACGATTTATGAATTTCATACCAGCGATGCTTTGATGCATTGTATTAGTAATCTCCATTACTGTTCATGCCATAAACAGTTATTTAACTCTGCGTTCTCAGTCAGTGCCATCAATCACTTTATTCTTGTCTGAATGCTCCAGAAATTCTCATGGAATTACTAGTGCATCTATTATGTTGGTGTGTCTTCTTAGTACCAAGCGAACAGTTAGTGGCTGATTTTTCTCATCAAAATATTCATACAAATACCTGATAAAATTCATGGTAATTCAGTGAGCATTGATGGCTTTGTTTATATAATGCAATCTTTTTTTAGAGGGCGGAGAGGTGGAGGGGTTTCCTTGTGTATTATTGAGTTTAGCTAGATAAAGTAATTAAATGTGATAGCTCCCCTGATGGCTCAGAGTGGTACTGAGCCATATAGACCTAGACATTCCTTTGGTGTGCACTGAGAGACTGCAACATTTTCAATGGTGCCATCCTTCAGATGAGACGTTAAACCAAAGTCCTATCTGCTGTTTGCATCAGGCGGCAGTATTTGTCCTCCCTCAATCAAGACCACCAAAAATAAGGATCTTGCTGTACACAAAATGGCTGCCACATCTTCCTGCGTTACAACACTTCAAAAGTAATTCATTGCAATGTGAAGTCCTTTGAGATGTTTCTGAGAGAAATTATAAGGTTGTACATAAATTTAAGTCTTTTTTTAACTGTACAAAAGATTGGATTACAACATTGCCTCAAAATATAAAATGCAATGGTATATATAAACTGTTGTTGGAGCTATTAAATACAAGATTCAAGAAAAAGAAACAAAGATGTCTTTTTGGCCAAAATATTTCTAGATTAGTTTAAACTCTTGTGCAATGATAAAATAATTCCAGCACGCCGCCTTTATGTTTTTCCATTCTGAATTTCTGAAAAATAAATGGATTGAGAAAGCAAAAAAACTGTTTGCAGCTAGAAATGAGAAAAAGAAACTGATTTATTGAATTTCTCATAAACAATTGTTTTTTTTAAAACTGTGGGTGTCTGAGGGAACGCTACTTGTGCTCATTGTACACACAAGGGAGTCATGTCTTGTATCTTTTATTTGCTCTGAATGCACAGCATTGTGATTATTCCTGTTAGTAAGTTCCTTGCACAAATCAAAGACAACTTATTTGTTACCTTCTGTTCAAGGACTCAGTGGAAAATGAAATGAAGACTGAAAGAACTCATTTATAGTTAAAATGACAAGATAGCACAATGCTATTTTCTTCTCCTCAGACCAGATGCTTGTTAGCCCTGCTAATATTTTCTGTGTATGTGAGAATGCTGACCTGTTTCCAACATAACAAGAACAGCCGTCCGAATTTATCACACTACGAGTGGGAGCCGAGGTGGAGGGGTGGGAGAGGTGTGGAAAGTCGGGGAAGGGGTGGAAAACTGTCCCGACCTAGGCAGCATGAGACCCTAGAGATTTTAACTCCCAGGCCACATCTGCACAGACTCACTCAGGTTCCTGCCCGAAACTGGCAGAAGCTGGCCAGTGGACAGGAGTGGTATGTCGGGCGGCAGGAGGTCTGGGGACTGAAGGAACTCAGGTAAGTCACCCGGAGGGGGTTTGGGAGGTTTGCGATTGGAGGGAAGGGGGTGTAGTCCAGGGCAGGGGAGGCCTAACCTTTCCTTGTAGGGGCTTGGAGGAGTGCTCCTCCAGGACCCACTCCTGAAGGTAAAGCCACAACAGTTTCCCCACACATGCCTCTGGTTAAAACAGCAGTCGGACAGTCGGGCGCTGATGATATCATCAGAGCCTGATCTGCATATTTAAAGAAGGACCTCACCTGTTTCCAGCAGGTGTCCCTCTCATCTGCTCAGGAGAGTAGGTTAAAATCAGAACCAGAGGGAAGAGAGCAGGACCTCAGCAATTAAGTGACATGGGTGATTTTAACTGCCTGACTGCGGTCAGGGTTAAATTCTGATGCTACTATGAACTGTTGTACTGCACTAAACTATTGGTAAGCATCCTTTGGGGCTTACCACCACTTCTAGGCCAATGACCCTATTTCACTAAATCCCTGCATTCAGACAGAGAGCTGTCCAGCCTCATCTTTTACTCACTGCAGTTACATTAGCTCCAGCTCCTAATTTTTTAAAATTCATTCATGGGATGTGGCCATCGCTGGCGAGGCCAGCATTTATTGTCCATCCCTAATTGCCCTTGAGAAGGTGGTGGTGGTGAGCCGCCTTTTTGAACTGCTGCAGTTGGTGTGGTGAAGGTAGAAGAAGAATCATAGAATCATAAAAAGGTTACAGCATGGAAGGAGGTCATTCGGCCCATCGAGTCCCTGCCAGCTCTATGCAAGAGCAATCCAGCTATTCCCACTCCCCTGCCCTATCACCGTAGCCCTGCAATTTTTTTCCATTCAAGTACTTTTGAAGGTCATGATTGATTTGGCCTCCACCACCCTCTCAGGCAGTGCATTCCAGATCCTAACCACTCGCTGTGTAGAAGTGTCACCTTTGGTTCTTTTACAATCACCTTAAATCTATGTCCTCTGGTTCTTGACCCTTCTGCCAATGGGAACAGTTTCTCTCTATCTGCTCTGTCTAGACCATTCATGATTTTGAATACCTCTATCAAATCTCCTCACAACCTTCTCTGTTCCAAGGAGAACAACCCCAGCTTCTCCAGTCTATCCGCGTAACTAAAAGTCCCTCAACCCTGGAATCATTCTAGTAGATATTTTCTGCACCCTCTCTAAGGCCTTCACATCTTTCCAAAAGTGCGGTGCCCAGAACTGGACACACTACTCCAGTTGTGGTTGAACCAGTCTTTTATAAAGGTTCATCATGATTTCCATACTTTTGTACTTGATGCCTCTATTTATAAAGCCCAGGATCCCGTATGCTTTTTTAATCGCTTTCTCAACCTGTCCTGCCACCTTCAATGATTTGTGCACATGTACCCCCAGATCCCTCTGTTCCTGTACCCCTTTTAGAGTTGTGCCCTTTAGTTTATATTGCCTCTCCTCGTTCTTCCTACCGAAATGTATCAATTTGCATTTTTCTGCGTTAAATTTAATCTGCCACATGTCTGCCCATGCCACCAGCCTGTCTATATCCTCTTGAAGTCGATCACTATCCTCCTCATTGTTCACTGCACTTCCAATTTTTTGTCATCTGCAAATTTTGAAATTGTGTCCTGTACACTCAAGTCCAAGTCATTAATATATATCAAGAGAAGCAGTGGTCCTAGTTCCGACCCCTGGGGAACACCACTGAATACCTCCCTCCAGTCCGAAAAACAACTGTTCACCACTTCTCTCTGCGTCCTGTGACTCAGCCAATTTTGTATCCATGCTGCTACTGCCCCTTTTATTTCATGGGTTTCAATCTTAATTCAAGCCTATTATGCGGCACTTTATCAAACGCCTTTTGAAAGTCCATATACACAACATCAACTGCATTGCCCTCATCGGCCCTCTCTGTTACCTCATTAAAAAACTCTTATCAAGTTAGTTAAACACTATTTGCCTTTAACAAATCCATGCTGACTTTTGGATTCCCTTTTATGTTGGCCGCCAGTCTATTCTCATACTCTCTCTTTGCCCCTCTTATTTCCTTTTTCACTTCCCCTCTGAACTTTCTATATTCTGCCTGGTTCTCACTTGTGTTATCAACCTGACATCTGTCATATGCCTCTTTTTTCTGCCTCATCTTACTCTCTATCTCTTTTGTCATCCAGGGAGCTCTGGCTTTAGTTGCCCTATCTTTCTCCCATGTGGGAATGTACCTTGACTGCACCCGAACCATCTTCTCCTTAAAGGCCGCCCATTGTTCAATTACAGTTTTGCCTGCAAATCTTTGATTCCAATTTAGCCGGGCCAGATCTGTTCTCATCCCACTGAAATTGGAACCTCCTCCAATTGAGTATTTTTACTTCAGAGTGGTCCATGTCCTTTTCCATAACTATTCTAAGCCTTATGATACTATGATCGCTGTTCCCTAAATGTTCCCCTACTGACACTTGCTCCACTTGGCCCGCCTCATTCCCCAGAACCAAGTCCAGCAATGCCTCGTTTCTCGTTGGGCTGGAACGTCTAGGTACTCCCACAATGCTGTTAGGTAGGGAGTTCCAGGATTTTGACACAGTGACGACGAAGGAATGGCGATATAGAAACATAGAAAATAGGAGTAGGAGCAGGAGTAGGCCATTCGGCCCTTCGAGCCTGCTCTGCCATTCAATATGATCATGGCTGATCCTCTATCTCAATACCATATTCCCGTTCTCACCCCATACCCCTTGATGCCTTTTGTGTCTAGAAATCTATTTAGCTCCTTCTTAAATATATCCAGTGACTTGGCCTCCACAGCCTTCTGTGGTAGAGAATTCCACAGGTTCACCCCTCTCTGAATGAAGAAATTTCTCCTCATCTCAGTCCTAAATGTCCTACCCCGTATCCTGAGACTGTGACCCCTCGTTCTGGACCCCCCCAGCCAGGGGAAACGTCCTCCCTGCATCCAGTCTGTCTAGCCCTGTCAGAATTTTATATGTTTCAATGAGATCCCCCCTCATTCTTCTAAATTCGAGTGAATACAGGCCAAGTCGACCCAATCTCTCCTCATACGACAGTCCTGCCATCCCAGGAATCAGCCTGGTGAACCTTCGCCACACTCCCTCTATGGCAAGTATATCCTTTCTTAGGTAAGGAGACCTAAACTGTACACAATACTCCAGGTGTGGTCTCACCAAGGCCCTGTATAACTGCAGTAAGGCATCCTTGCTCCTGTACTCAAATCCTCTTGCAATGAAGGCCAAGTCAGGATGATGTGTGACTTGGAGGGGAACGTGCAGATAATGTTGTTCCCTTGCGCATGCTATCCTTGTCCTTCTAGATGGTAGAGGTCGCGGTTTTGGGAGGTGCTGTCGAAGAAGCCTTAGCGAGTTGCTTCAGTGCATGTTGTAGATGGTACACACTGCAGCCACGGTGCATCGGTGGTGGAGGGAGTGAATGTTTAGGGTGGTGGATGGGGTGCCAATCAAGCGGGCTGCTTTGTCCTGGATGGTGTTGAGCTTCTTGAGTGTTGTTGGAGCTGCACTCATCCAGGCAAGTGGAGAGTATTCTATCACACTCCTGACTTGTGCCTTGTAAATGGTGGTTCTGCTCATCATCTTTTGTTACTCACTAACTGCCATTTCTGCTAAACAATCTGCCACAGCTGAGATGGTCCCCATGGCCCCTGTTATTTCCTTTCATCCTCAAGTTGTATCTGTCTCAATCTTTAATTATGAGAATTAGAGGATTTTAGTTGCAGAATAGATGTCATAAGGAAATGCTGAATTTGAGATTTTTATTTGTAAACCTTGTGAAAACCTAGTGCCTCATTATTAGTCTAGTGCCAAGGAGGTATTTAGCTGGGCTGGTTGAATGTGGCTGTCCAAACTTATTTCTCCACTGACCGATGGTGTGTAGAGAACTTATTTATTTCAAGGGCTGGACTATGATTGATCACAGACAACCCCCCAAACCCAGAAGTCTCCCAGCCATATGCCATTCGTTGAGAGTACTGAGGCATGTGATGAGCACGTACAATCCTTGGGACCTCGGACTCAGATATTCACTCTCTTCCAGAGGAACAACGTTCATTACTCCTCCTGGAAATACTGCGGCAGTATCTCTCTGAGGTTCCTCACTGAGCAAATCTCTCACTCTACTCACAAAATACAGATGGGGGACCATTTGGCTTATGTAGCTCATCTTTCCATAGAAACCTACAATTCTCTCCTCCACTGAATCAGCTGAGAAGATCCTTTCTCTAGACAGATACCAAGAGAGATCAACAACAACAACAACTTGCATTTATATTGCGCCTTTAATGTAGTAAAAATTCTTAAGGCGTTTCACAGGTGCGTTATCAAACAAAATTTGACGCCGAGCCACATAAGGAAATATTAGGACAGGTGACCAAAACCTTGGTCAAAGAGGTAGGTTTTAAGGAGCGTCTTAGAGGAGGAGAGAGAGGTAGTGAGGTTTAGAGAGGGAATTCCTGATCTCAGGAGTACAGTTGGTTAAACTGAGAAACTATGATGGTGGAGTGAAATGTTAATAAGGAATTACACTCTGCTCATTTCACCCCAGCCAAGCTGTTTCTCACCAGGCCTGAGCCAGTGGGGATTAAAGGGGTCCCACCCCCCCGATCACTTAGTGGTCAGCCAATTTTGTGCACAGCCGCAAAGCTTTGGGGGAGACTTTCGGGTTGGGCGTCGATAGGGTGTAATAACAACAGTGTGGCGGTGCCCACCCAAATCTGCACTTCGACCCCCACTCAGTCCTTCGACCTTAGCTCCGTCACTGTTTCTCACCATTGAAGAGAAAGAATGTTTCAAGTCTCACTTACTAAAAATGACTAAGATTATCGGTAAGAGAAAGTTCACCCCCTTAGATTAAAACTTTTTGTAGCTTTTAGTGGATCTACCAATGAAAATCAAAGAAAATTTCTGTGTTTAAAGGAAAATTGCCTGTATTCAATTATAAAAACAAAACTTTTTAATGCAGAAAAATGGTCCAAGTTGCTTCACAGAGGAGGAGGAAGAACAGCTACTGAGCCCTTGAGGGAGTTAGGAGAGGTGATCAAAAACTTAGTTGAAGAGGTGAGTTTTGAAAAAGCTTTTAAAGGTGCAGAGACGGCGTTTGCCTTGCAGGGACCTCCTGCAAAGGTTCAGTTTGGGGCCCCTACATTTTACTGGACAATGATACTAAATACTACCTACTTAATCTGGTGTCAAATCCTTACATGTACGATCGTGAAAAGACGTGTTTGCAATAGTAAATATAAAAACAGTTGACACAATGGTTAGTGATCAGCTATTACCATTGCGTAGGTGTCCTTTCACTGGATCTGCTCGGGGCCCCTGATGGTTCAGAGTCCTGTGCAATTGCACGGGTTGCACAGTCCTAATACTGCCCCTGTAAAGGTGCGGGAGTGGAGTTGGGGAAGGAGGGGCTGCACAGGAGACCAGAGAGCATGGGAAGGGATGCAAGATCAGAGAAGGTTGCAGAAGTAGAGTGGGACAAGGAAGTGGAAGGACTTGTCGAGGAGGATGGGGATTTTAAATTTGATGCATTGTGAGATTAAGAGCCAGTGTAGCTCAATAAGGATATGGTTGTTGGGTGAGCAGGACTAAGTGTGGGACAGGGTGCGAGTGGCAGAGTTTAGAATGATTTGGAGTTTACAGGGAGGTGGATGTCAAGAGGCCAACAAGGAGGACAGTGGAGAAATCGCGGGGTAGGGTATCTCTAGTGCATACTTTGGGCGGTCAGCTGGGGGAGCGGCCTGCCGGCCCGGTGGGAAACCTGGTCCATTTTGAGGATCCAGGTCTCGTTAGCATTCATGCCGGTGGGCTGTGAGTGGAAAACGAGTGCCCTGGGTCAGCCTGCCGGCTCCAGGATGGGAGAAGGTAGGTCCGTAGGGGTGGTGGGGGGTGGGGGGGGTAATCGATGTCGGGAAGGGAGTTGGAACGGCAGTAGCCCAGGCTGGTCTTATGGAGCCTGGGGAGTCTTTCTGCTCTTCCTGGCCCCACGAAAATACAGTAAAGCTTACCTGTGGGCTCCTGTTCAGAAAAACCGTCAGCCAATGCTGTACATCATTGGACCCCAATTAAAAGGGCCTGCCGCCTGACTCTGGCCACCCAGTGGTAGGCTCAGGAGAAGATTGCAATGGCCATCGCCATGGCTGGGTTGAACATACGTACAAACATACGAATTAAGAGCAATGGGTTGGTAAGTCTTTCCCTACCATTTTTGATGTGCTACCATCCTTTTTCCACCGGTCGGAAGGCCTCAAAATCTCTTTCCCACACCCTTTGCCAAATCTAAAGGTGACAATGGTGCAGATAAGGCTTTCAGCAGCAGGGGGGCAAGGTAGGAACGGAGGCCAGTAATGGTGTGAAGATGAAAGCAACTGGGGTCTCGGTGATAGAAAAGGTAGGGAGTTTTAACACAGGCTGGAAATTAAAGATAGGTGGCGATTAAGAGAAAGAATGTATGTGTTTCCTGACAGCCCAAAAATAGTCCATTAACAGGTTGTATTATTCTTAAAACAGGGACGTTGCAGAGGGTCTACAAGAAAAGGCAGGCTCTGTGCCAGGAGTGTTCATTTGTAAATCCAGCCTTATGACTCAAAAGTAGCTCCAATAATTTAAAACAAAAATTGATTGAATTAAATGTGATTTCATGGCTTTCCTGGATCAGTAGCTGCATTTGCCAATCTTTGATTTTGGAAGATATAAAACTTTGAAAGGTAACGTGAAAGTTGCAAATAGACTGCTTTTCAATACTGACATTTACATGACACTGCCAGCACTTGATTTATATCTTTGAACAAATGTGATTCATCTGTGCTGATATAGATGGTACATTTGTTGATTGCTTTTAACTGTATAATTTTTGACACTACACTGGACCTCTAGTAGTTGCAGCAAAAACGCGGCATTCAACTGTAGGCGAACTGTGCTCTAATCATGGAGCTTCTAATGCTAAGATGATTTTAATTGTTAATAATTGTTTTTTGCTGTATAGGCACTAAATCGTTGCCAAGTACTTCAAGAATACACAGGGTAGATTTGAACTCCAGGCAAAGAATGGGCGGGCAGAAGATGGATGGCCCAAGCCATTTCGTTAGCTGGACCTCGTTACTGTGTCGACGGTGAGCTGTATGCCCCGAACAGGCGTCTTGCTGTAGCTCGCCAACTCCGGTCCAATGCAATAACCCCAGCTGGGAGGGCCGATCATGGAGAGGGGGCTGGGGAGCGGGGGCGGGGGAGCGCGAAGCAGCAGCAAACCACATTATTCTTGCAAAGCACGGAAGAGAACTCCCGCTCCTCCTGACCCAACAAAAATAATTATTTACTTACATTATGGAGGCCTGTTCCTCTTCACTGTTCGGTTTGACTGGATGGAGTGTGCCCAGTCGTCTCTCTGAATGGCATCAGGCCTCTATGTACGTGATACGTTAACATTTCAAATAGCTGACAGTAATTGAAATTGCAGACCTGTCTGGTGGTTGGAATGTAAACAACATCTGAATAACCTGGTCTTTTGAAGAACCCCATAAGTTAGATTTACTTGGGGTACAAAGGCTGCTGGGTCTTCGGCCCAACCTTACTGCCTACAGCTGCCAACGCAGATCTCAAGGAACACTTGGATTTCATTTAAAATCCTAGAATTTTGAAAACTGTCTGAAATAAAGACTCAACTTTCTGTTTGACACAGAGTGAAAACTCTGCCTCATTATAGGTGGTCTTGTACAGCTAAACAGAATTCCTGGATTGACTCTGGATTCCTGGATTTCCCGAGTGCCTGGATTTACTTAAGTTATATTACACAGTTACCATCAAAGTGAAGCTGAGACCTATTTGCGTTGTTGCAAACTGTGAAATTTAACTGGCCAGTTAAAATTCAAATGTAAATCCTGTTTTATGGATCAGTGATGGTGATCCAAATTTGGGGAATGGACATGACAGCATGTTTTACTTAAATACATTGGAAAGGTTTAGTGCCAATACAAAAAGTAATTCTTACAATTTAAATAATCTTAGCATTAGAAGCTCCATAATTAAAGCTTAGTATTCTTACAGGGGATGTGTGCTTCAATGAGGATTTCCTAAACAAAGAGTGATGGACAGAAACCTGCTGCCTGTGTTTGGGAATGTTAATAAGGAATGCTGTAGCTGTCTCTGAGCCATTGTTAAAGATGAATACGTTTTTTCTCACTGAACGTATGGAAGCATTATGCTTTACCCTCCTCCTGCACATGATCTCAGACTGCATTTGTTCTCACTCCCCTATATCAGCCATCATTACTTATCCATTTCTCGTGCTATTTTTTGATCATGGTTTCTGGCTTCTTTCTTTTGACCAATTCCCTGATATGCTCAACACGGTTTATTCCTCTTAATTCAACGCTGCTTAATCCAAAGATCTGATAATTCAGGGTACTTTTTAGCACTAAGTTTCCACTTAGCTGCATAATCTACATTTCTTAATTCAAATTATTGGATAATTCAAAATGGGTCTGGCTGCAGAGGGTGCAGCAAAGAAGAATGGCCCTATTTGGTAAGGAAAGCCATCCTCCATAAAAACACAAGTGCCCACTGAACGAAGGGATGTCACCAAATGTGTCAATGCAGTCACTCTGGCTGCTACTGAGGAAGAAGTGTGCTGGTATCAGGAACAAGGCGAAGGTAAAAGTTCTCTTTGTTTTGACACACATTTCTTCCAGGGCCCATGAAGCATGGTGAAAACCTAAGTTGGGAATTCCCATCACCCTCTGGGAGGTACACGTCAAGCATTGTGCAAAACCGTTGCCCTTTTCCATGCGACCTTTCATTGTGTTAAAACTGGAGGGGAGACTTTCCTTACAGATGGAGTTGGTGGCTAAGTGCCCAGCAAACAGATTCTCAGGCTTTGAAGCTGAAGCGCTCCTCTGGTATTACCAGGTTTCTCAGTGGATTCAGAGGTCACGTCTGTTCTCCTAAGAGCCATTACCCCAGCATTCCATTTCCAAAAATACAGACACCGTGCACCGTTGCATAATGAAGGCAACATGATTGTTTCCTAGATAACTGCCATAGACATGCGTAACGATATTTCTATGGTCAAATACCACCCTTTCCCGTTCATGTAGGCTGTGGGTTGTTATGAAAGGACAGATGCACATATGGATGCCATCTCTAGATCTTTGCATTCAAGGGAACCCTGCCACCTGGTGAAAAGCTCCACACCCTGTCCAGCTGATATTTTCTTTATACAGGGGAAATTGATGACAGTGTTGCGCACTAGCTGAATATTCCATGTTAATGAGACACCTGCCTGCCTTCAGTGCAACCTCATTCCACCCCTCTCCCCGAAATTGTCCTTTGCAGAATGTAATGAGCAGCAAATCGGATGTGTGAGGTTGGTTGCTAGATTCTTTGACCTGCACCCACCCAGTCTGAGGCTCATTAAGACATGAAGAACCGTGGAAAATTGGAGCTGGTGTATCCTTTCAAGTTGCTACAGTATTTGGAGCCTGCTTTTAAGTTTTACAACTGTTGGAATCATGATATATTTCTTTTGACATGATATAACATGCTACAGTATTTTGTATTTTTTTTATAAACGCTTTTGTTTTTAAGGAAACCTTACCAGTGCTGGTTGTGAGGTAAATAACGTCCTGGATGCTTCAGTTAGTAGCAATAATTTAACAGCTGATGTTAAATCCTACTATTGGCATTTATTTTTGAAATGCAGAGAGATCCGCTGCTTTTTTTCACATGTTGCTGTAGCTGTTGTGGATGGCACATGAATACTAAATTGTCACATTTCTGTGGAGAATTAGTGGAGAGTGAGACACATGAATCATAATGGGCCTATACTGAACTGGAAGTCTTAGACTATGTCAACATGACGGTTATCAACAATTACTGTGCTTTCATTAAAACTGAGCACTGAAAGCATCTTGATCTTTTGGTAGCTCCATTTCGCAGAAGTTATAATTGCTGTTTGAAATTAAAATTAGTGCTGACATTTTTTGCAATGCATAAATTTTAGTGTTCTATCACTTCTACCAATTAGGAATTTGGCAGTGTAATAAATATTTTGAATGATATTAATCTGGAAAGACAGGTCATGATGTCTATTTGGATCAGTATGAAATTCATTACGACTCATTATTATCAATCAACATTTCACAAAACTAAAATAGAATATTAAAAAGGATGTTTTACTGTAATCACAAAAATACATTTTACTTCACCTGTTCGCTGATTTGTAAAAGAGAAACACCTAACAATTATCAGAACAAAATCTGACTTTGCATTCTGGTCTGAAAATTGCACCAAATTGTTTCCTAAATTCTTTTGTGGAAATGAGCTGAGACATTGCATTGTTGATTCCACTGGAATGGATTTTGTTGCTGTCGCTGATTTGGTGTCGGATTGGCACAAATGTCACAATAAAGAACTGCTAGAAATACAGGATCTCATACATGTTTTAGTAAAGTAGTTTGTCATGAACTTTGGAAAAATGAAGAGATAATAGCGGTTTATAATTTAAACCATCGTCCTGCATACATGCAAAATCATTGGGTGGGTGCGAGACCAATTAACTATTTAAACAACCAGTGACTGATGCATAAAAATGGGTAAGAGGCAAGGTCACTAGATTAATTTAAGAAAAAACTCGACATGGTAATGGAAGATGGTAGGAATAGTATTCTGGAGAGTTGAGATCAAAAGGCCTTCTCATTCCAAAGTTATCTTGTGATATCACAAACAAAGACCACGGCGCAGATTTTTGGCTTTACTACTGGGTAGGAACGGGACAGCACTTATACCGCTCTTGCCAATGTCTGGGCTACTGGCACTCTGGTAGGGTTCTTGTTATGGGCCAGGTGTCCACCGAAAATGGGTGGGTGCCTCATTAGCCCATGCAAATTGAAGTCCTGTGATGTCACTATGATGCTGACAATATTTTCAGCTACCAATGGATGGAGCGTGCGCCATGCATGCTTCACCCATTGGTAACAATTTTACAACACCAAGTTATAGTCCAGCAATTTTATTTTAAATTCACAAGCTTTCGGAGGCTACCTCCTTCGTCAGGTGAACGATGTGAAAATTTTCACATCGTTCACCTGACGAAGGAGGTAGCCTCCGAAAGCTTGTGAATTTAAAATAAAATTGCTGGACTATAACTTGGTGTTGTAAAATTGTTTACAATTGTCAACCCCAGTCCATCACCGGCATCTCCACATCATGTCACCCATTGGTGCTTGTGTTGAGCAGCCTCGCCGGTGGTCTTTAAAGGAACCGCTGCAGAATGCTCAGAGAAAGGTAAGCACGTTGGGCACTAGGGCCTGATGCCAAATTTAGCCCAATGGGTTCAACACCGTCCCATTGTGTCTGACCACCACAAAAATTATCTGGAGCCTGTGCACAGACTAAGTGCAAGACTCAGTAGGGCTGTAAAAACTATTTAAATTAGAGGTCTGCCCTTAAGGCGATTGGAGTGCCCGAGTAGTGCTCCAGTTGGACAAGTGCCCATTCCCAATGGGCATTGAAGGGGAAGCTCAGTAAAGAAATATTTTTGCCTGCTGGCCCTTTCTTTTCCCTAGGCCACCCAGTTTGCTTTCACTTTAGCATCAAAAAGTGTAAGGGAAACAGACATCAAGCCAGGAAGGGAGATATTAGGACGGGTGATGAAAGATTTGATTTAAAAGATGCATTTTGAGACGGTTTATCAAAGGAGGAAATGGAGGTGGAGATTTTACTTCCGGGTTTCGCGCCCGGCAACCAGCCTGATTGACAGGCTGGCTGGCGGTCGGGAAGGAAGGCCTGTGGCAGCAGGCCACAGCCGGGGATCGGAGGGAGGGATCATGGACCAGGGAGGTGATTGGGGGGCCGGGGAGGAGATCGGATGGGCCGGGATTTGGAGATCGGAGGTCGCTGGAGGTCAGGTGAAGAGTCGGAGGTAGGTGGGGGTCTACCATTGGGGGGAGGGGTGCGGTCCACCATCAGGGGAGTGGGAGGCGGCCGATCGCGGGGTTCCTGTAGTCCAGGCGAGCGTGTTGCGCCTGGGTGAAGTACTCCTGCTCCTCCAGGCCCACAAGCAGTGCAATAAAGGCACTCACCTCATGGATCCGGCCCTTCCTGCCTGCTTTCACCTGTCACGAATCGGAAGTGATGGGAAACCCAATATTTCAATGAGGTACATTGCCCCTTCGAGTAACAGCCCGTCAGCTTTAAGTGGGGGCAGGACTTCTTGCTGTCCGCTGAGCACACACACACAAACCTGCCTGAGTTAAACCCAGAAGTGGGTAAGTTGGAGCCAGGATTCGCTCCCGCTCCAAAAAGCTGTTATTTTAACCTTCCACCTGTCGCCAACCCACCCATTCTTGGGGGTTAAAATTTACCCCATGGTGTGGGATAGGATGCAGCAGAAGAATTTTACACAAATTGGAGCTTATGGAGAGTGGAAGAAGGAAAGCCAGGAGAGCATTGCAGAAATTAATCAGAGGAGGTGACAAAGGTACGAGGGTTTCAGGGGCTGAGACAAAGAGAAGACAAGCAATGTTACAGAGGCGGAGCTAAGTAGTCTTTGAGTTGGATAGGTTCTGGGGTCTGAAAGTAAGGTCAGGATTGAACAAGAAATCAAAGTTGTGATTTATCTGGTTAAGCCTGATGAGACAGTGGCAAGGAAGGAGGGAGGAATCAGGGGTGAGAGAATATGGTTTGTGGTGAGGGCCTAAAACAAAGGCTTCAATCTTCCTGCTGTTGAGCTGGAGGAAGTTATGAGTTATCCAAGACTGGATTTAGGACAGTCTGATATCACGGAAGCAGTTGAAAGGTTAATGGAAGTGATGGAGGGGGAGAGTTGAGTGTCATTGGCGTATATGTAGAAGCTGACCCCATGCCAAGCTGAACAGTGCCACCCCTGTGCAGGGAGAACATTGCTAGCCCCAGGAAAGCATGAGTTACAGCACAGAAACAGGCCATTCAGCTCCTCATGTCTACACCCGTGTTTTTTTCCACACGAGCTACTTAGTCTAATCCCACTCTCTTGTTCACTCTCCATATCCTTTCATATTCTTCTTTTTCAAGCAACCATTTAATTCCTTTTTAAAAGAATTTATATGCTGTCCTTCAACGATGCAGAAAGTTCTATATTCTAACTATCGTTTGCGTAAAGAATTTGTTTCTCACCTCCCTTATAATTCTTTTTGTGATTATTTCAAATTTGTGACTTCTTGTTACCATCTCAACATTCAGTGCAAATCTATCATTACTTACTTTATCATAACCCTCCATAATCTTGAAGACTTCTATCAGGTGATCCCTCAATCTTCTCAGCTCTAATGAATTAAGCTCTAACTTCCTAATGTCTTTTCAAAACTGTAACTCCTCAGCCCTGCTAGCATTCCAGTGAATGTCTGCTACATGTTTTCCATTGATTTTATATCCTTCCTTTTAATGAGGTGACCAAAACTGCAAACAATACTCCTATGCAGCCTAACTAAGGTATGCACAGGTTCAGATTCACTTCCTTGCTTTTGTATTTGGTTCTTCTGGATAGAAAACCAAGGATTCAAGTTGCCTTCTTTATGGCCTTCTCTACTTGAACTGCCACCTTTAATAACCTGTGTATCTGCACACCAAGTTACCTCTGCTCCTCCACCTCAGTTAAAATCTTACCATGTAAAGTGTATTTCCATTCCCAATGTACATCCTTGGAACATAGGAACATAGGAACAGGAGTTAGGCCATTTAGCCCCTCGAGCTTGTTCCGCCATTCAATGAGATCATGGCTGATCTGTGACCTAATTACATATCCCCATATCCTATCTCCTTAGCCCCATATCCCTTAATACCTTTGGTTAACAAAAATCTATCAATCTAATTTAAAATTAACAATTGAGCTAGCATCAACTGCCATTTGCAGAAGAGAGTTCCAAACTTATACCACCCTTTGCGAGTAGAAGTGTTTCCTAACTTCACGCCTGAAAGTCTTGGCTCTAATTTTTGGGCTATGTCCCCTAGTCCTAGACTCCCCAACCAGCGGAAATAGTTTCTCTCTATCTACCCTATCAGTTCCCCTTAAATCTTGAAAACTTCGATCAAATCACCCCTTAATCTTCTAAATTCCAGGGAATACAATCCTCGTTTATGTAATCTCTTCTCGTAATTTAACCCTAGGAGTCCAGATATCATTCTAGTAGATCTACGCTGCACTCCCTCCAAGGCCAATATATCCTTCTAAGGTGCAGTGCCAGAACTGAACACAGTACTCCAGGTGTGGTATAATCAGGGGTTTGGATAGCTGTAGCATAACTTCTACCCCCTTGTATTCTGGTCCTCTAGATATAAAGACCAGCATTCCATTAGCCTTTTTGATTATTTTCTGTACCTGGCCATGATATTTCAATGATCTATGTACATAAACCCCAAAGTCTCTTTGGACCTCCACTGTTTCAAGCTTTTCACCATTTAGAAAGTACTCTGATCTATCCTTTTTGAGTCCAAAGTGGATGACCTCACACTTGCCTACATTGAAATCCATTTGTCACATTAATCTATTAATATCCCTCTGTAATTTAATGCTTCCATCTACGCTTCTTACAATGCTGCCTCACTCTCTGACTGCAAATGAAATTCCCACATCGCCCCTATTTCTGAAGCTGCCTCCAAAAAACTAGTTTTTCTCTTTCATGCCAATCACATAGGCCCCAAAATTCCTGGGGATCAGCTCCTTTGGCGTCAAAGTCGAACCCCTGCCTTCCTAGCCCGAAGCCGGAGACCCCATCCAAATGCTGAAGGTGGGGTCAGTTGCACGACACATGTGGGCGCATTGTGCTTGCAAGAGTGCTTCAGTGGTGCCCGTCTTGATCTGTCTGTCAGAAGGCGGAGCTACCCACAGCCACGCTGCCTGACGTGCTCCCAGGCACTTCTGGGCTGAAGAAAAGATTGGCCAGAAAATTCTTCAGCACTCACCGGGATTGATCACTTTAGTCTCATAAAGGCTTTTTAAAGGCTTCTCTGGACTCACAGCAGTTCTTAGCAGGTATGGGTTCCACTGAGGACTATCAATATCTCATTATCAAGGGTGTAATGGGTGGAATTCCCACGGAAGCCTCGGTACTCCCCAGAACTCACCCCCTTGCAGGGCTATGGACCGGGTGCTGGATGGTGGGATTAGAATGGGCACCTGGTTGTTCTTCGAGCCGGCGCGGACACAATGGGCCGAATGGCCCCCTTCTGTGCTGTAACTTTTCTATGGTTCTATGGTTCCTTGACATGTAGGTGGTGGGTAGGAGATCCACCCATGGCTCCCACTGGAATTTAAAGGCCAGTGCAAATCGGGCAGAATCCTGGCAATACCAAGTTCCGCTCCAAGTTCCTGCCCCCCACCCTGAACTTCCCCCCGCCTCCTGCAAAAATCAGGCTTTCCAGGTTATCTCAAGCCCCAGGAGTTTTAGGGGCATATTTTATCCTCAGCAACTCTCTACTGCCTGTAAAACCATCGTTTCACATCGTTCACCTGACGAAGGAGGAAGCCTCCGAAAGCTTGTGAATTTAAAATAAAATTGCTGGACTATAACTTGGTGTTGTAAAATTGTTTGCAATTGTAAAACCTAGGTCAGTGCTTCTAACACCTTGTCATCTAATTGACATTCACTCTCTCACCTCTAGCCTCCAACTTCTTACTCTCTATCACAACGTTTCCTGTCTCTCTACTTTATCATTAGTACAGTCCAATATGCCGTCTTACACAGGCTTCCTCCTATCTACATCTTCATTCTGTTGAAATTAAAATTCATCGCATCATCCCCTACTTCATCTCATTCATTTCCATGACTTCAAAAAGATGGAATTATTTTCTTAATCTCTCCTTCCTCCTGCATTCTTCACGTTTTAAAAACCCGAGTTTAGCATCACCTAATCATAGTTTTCAGACTACCTCTTTTTTATTCTTTTAATCTTTGGTGGTGTCCTGTCCTGTGGCCTTAGCTTGGTGTCACAATTCAATGTGAGCTGACATTTGCAGATCAACCTTCCTGGAGCAATATTAGCACCAATCAGAATTTAATTTTCCACCTTTCTTTTCTGTCTCTGGCTCCTGTTCACCCCTCCCTCACCTGATTATTTCTCGTTCCAGAAATAAGAATGGATATAAATAGGATGTTAAATGCGCTGTAAGGTCACTGACATGATGAAATAGAAGCTCTGCATAAGGGCGGTTCACAATTATAGTACGAATGATCAATTGGGAGAGGTGAGGATTAGAGGTTATGCACTATACACTTTTATAAATTATGATAATTGTACCTGTCCATTGTTCATTTAAAAAAAAATTACAGTATGCTTTATGGAAGAGAATGCAAAATAAAAGCATTCCTTGTATTTTCATGAAAATAATTATGAACCACCCAACCATATAATAGAAATTTGAACAAAGGACAGTTGCAGCAGATAAAGAAACCACCACAAAAGATATGAATCACTCACTGAATTTGCAATCGTCCCCATTTTCCACATGAAGTTTAGCTGCATATGGAACAATTTTAAGATGCTGAACTCTTTAGGAGCACATCGAATCCTTCTCCGTCTCTACACCCTATACAGCAATACCCTTACTATACTATCTCCCATTTGCTCCTTTGGCCAGTGGGAGCCAAATTTACCATATTTGCCAATTAAAACTAAAAAGAAAATCCTACCCCTTTTAAATGTAGTGGACAATAGACCCCCGTTATATCTTAGGATGCTGTTTATGTCTGTCATTATACTACAACTTCTTCGTCAATATGAAATGTTTTCTCACGTGCATCGTTATAAAAGTATACAGTATAACTCAGGAGTCAGGGGGCAATTGTATAGAGTGAATCCCCCTCCAGTTTAAGAATTTACTCCTCAGGCGCCTGCTATAGTATAATATTAACCGGCCTGAGTTTGGGAGCAGACCAGCACATTGAAGGACTATACTACATCATGATTGCATGACGTCAGAAGCTTTGAAATCAATGCCCAGCAACCCAATGTTTTTCCAACTTAATCTAGTTCTGGGTGTTGGTTGTGTGAACAATTTAGCTTTGTTTCTCCTGCAGATTTTTTTCTCTTTATCACTTTCCATTGTCGATGGGTAAGTTAGCCGCCTGCATACCTGCATGAATGGACAGGCATGCGAACATCATTACACCATTGTCACTGCTTTGCATATGTCCACAAAGCCAAACACAGCTTTCATATCAGCAAATCTTTAGCTGAGCAGAGGAATGGTATAACTCCGGTCTATTTGGCTGCAGTACAAACATCTCCTGGTCTGAGAATGGTGTAATAGAACCAAGAACTATTCAAAGGCATATTACAAATTATATGCATCATATCAGAGAACATATTATATCAGAGAGCATTGTAAAAGGGATCTATATCTCTCTATTTATATCTTGATCTATATTCATCTAAGCTTTGACATGTATTTACATATTTGGTTTAGTCAATTTACATTGTATGCATAGTACTGTATACAGCTGTGTATTGAGGGCACTGTTAAGATTGTACATACTTGGGTGGCATTGTGGATCAGGGAGTTAGAAGGAATGGAGAGGTTTGCTGGTCTGAGCTGTGTGAGGAGAGCAGGTGAGCATCTTGAAATTAATTCTGCATCTCCTCCTCTTCCCCAGTCCTCCACATTGGGTTTTGTGCAGGAGAGTGCTGTTCTTTTCTGTCCCTCAGAATGTTCTGGCCAATTTTGTTATTTTTAAATGATCTGAATCTGACGGTTTAATTGGACCTCCGGGTACGGTAGCATAGTGGTTATGTTACTGGGCTAGTAATCCTAGAGGCCTGGACTAAAATCCAGAGTCATGAGTTCAAATCCCGCCACGGCAGCTGGCGAATTTAAATTCAATTAATTAAAATTCAATTAAATAAAAAAAATCTGGAATTAAAATACTAGCATCAGTAATGATGGCCATGAAACTACCGGATTGTCGTAAAAACCCATCTGGTTCACTAATGTCCTTTAGGGAAGGAAGCCTGCCGCCCTTACCCAGTCTGGCCGATATGTGACTCCAGACCCACAGCAATGTGGTTGATTCTTAATTTCCCTCTGAAATGGCCTAGCAAGCCACTCAGTTGTAAAATCTCGCTACGAAAAGTCATAATAAGAATAAAACCGGACGGACCACCCGGCATCGGACCACTAGGCACCGGACACGACAACGGCAAAACACCAAGCCCAGTCGACCCTGCAAGGTCCTCCTCACTAACATCTGGGGACTTGTGCCAAAATTGGGAGAGCTGTCCCACAGACTAGTCAAGCAACAGCCTGATGTGGCCATACTCACAGAATCATATCTGTCAGCCAACGTCCCAGACTCTTCCATCACCATCCCTGGGTATGTCCTGTCCCACCGGCAGGACAGACCCACCAGAGGTGGCGGTACAGTGATATACAGTCAGGAGGGAGTGGCCCTGGGAGTCCTCAACATTGACTCTGGACCCCATGAAATCTCATGGCATCAGGTCAAACATGGACAAGGAAACCTCCTGCTGATTACCATCTGCCGCTCACCCTCAGCTGATGAATCAGTCCTCCTCCATGTTGAACACCACTTGGAGGAAGCACTGAGGGTAGCAAGGGCACAAAATGTACTCTGGGTGGGGGACTTCAATGTCCATCACCAAGAGTGGCTCGGTAGCACCACTACTGACCAAGCTGGCCGAGTCCTGAAGGACATAGCTGCTAGACTGGGCCTGCGGCAGGTGGTGAGCGAACCAACACGAGGGAAAAACTTATTTGACCTCGTCCTCACCAATCGACCTGTCGCAGATGCATCTGTCCATGACAGTATTGGTAGGAGTGACCACCGCACAGTCCTCGTGGAGATGAAATCCTGTCTTCGCACTGAGGACACCATCCAACGTGTTGTGTGGCACTACCACCGTGCTAAATGGGATAGATTCAGAACAGATCTAGCAGCTCAAAACTGGGCATCCATGAGGCGCTGTGGGCCATCAGCAGCAGCAGAATTGTATTCCAGCACAATCTGTAACCTCATGGCCCGGCATATTCCTCACTCTACCATTACCAACAAGCCAGGGGATCAACCCTGGTTCAATGAGTGCAGAAGAGCATGCCAGGAGCAGCACCAGGCGTACCTAAAAACGAGGTGCCAACCTGGTGAAGCTACAACTCAGGACTACGTGCATGCTAAACAGCGGAAGCAACATGCTATAGACAGAGCTAAGCGATTCCACAACCAACGGATCAGATCAAAGCTCTGCAGTCCTGCCACATCCAGTCGTGAATGGTGGTGGACAATTAAACAACTAACGGGAGGAGGAGGCTCTGCAAACATCCCCATTCTCAATGATGGCGGAGTCCAGCACGTGAGTGCAAAAGACAAGGCTGAAGCGTTTGCAACCATCTTCAGCCAGAAGTGCCGAGTGGATGATCCATCTCAGCCTCCTCCCGATATCCCCACCATCACGGAAGCCAGTCTTCGGCCAATTCGATTCACTCCACGTGATATCAAGAAACGGCTGAGTGCACTGGATACAGCAAAGGCTATGGGCCCCGACAACATCCCAGCTCTAGTGCTGAAGACTTGTGCTCCAGAACTAGCTGCGCCTCTAGCCAAGCTGTTCCAGTACAGCTACAACACTGGCATCCACCTGACAATGTGGAAAATTGCCCAGGTATGTCCTGTCCACAAAAAGCAGGACAAATCCAATCCGGCCAATTACCGCCCCATCAGTCTACTCTCAATCATCAGCAAAGTGATGGAAGGTGTCGTCGACAGTGCAATCAAGCAGCACTTACTCACCAATAACCTGCTCACCGATGCTCAGTTTGGGTTCCGCCAGGACCACTTGGCTCCAGACCTCATTACAGCCTTGGTCCAAACATGGACAAAAGAGCTGAATTCCAGAGGTGAGGTGAGAGTGACTGCCCTTGACATCAAGGCAGCATTTGACCAAGTGTGGCACCAAGGAGCCCTAGTAAAATTGAAGTCAATGGGAATCAGGGGGAAAACTCTCCAGTGGCTGGAGTCATACCTAGCACAAAGGAAGATGGTAGTGGTTGTTGGAGGCCAAGCATCTCAGCCCCAGGGCATTGCTGCAGGAGTTCCTCAGGGCAGTGTCCTAGGCCCAACCATCTTCAGCTGCTTCATCAATGACCTTCCATCCATCATAAGGTCAGAAATGGGGATGTTCGCTGATGACTGCACAGTGTTCAGTTCCATTCGCAACCCCTCAGATAATGAAGCAGTCCGAGCCCGCATGCAGCAAGACCTGGACAACATCCAGGCTTGGGCTGATAAGTGGCAAGTAACATTCGCGCCAGATAAGTGCCAGGCAATGACCATCTCCAACAAGAGAGAGTCTAACCACCTCCCCTTGACATTCAATGGCATTACCATCGCCGAATCCCCCACCATCAACATCCTGGGGGTCACCATTGACCAGAAACTTAACTGGACCAGCCATATAAATACTGTGGCTACGAGAGCAGGTCAGAGGCTGGATATTCTGCGGCGAGTGACTCACCTCCTGACTCCCCAAAGCCTTTCCACCATCTACAAGGCACAAGTCAGGAGTGTGATGGAATACTCTCCACTTGCCTGGATGAGTGCAGCTCCAACAACACTCAAGAAGCTCGACACCATCCAAGATAAAGCAGCCCGCTTGATTGGCACCCCATCCACCACCCTAAACATTCACTCCCTTCACCACCGGCGCACTGTGGCTGCAGTGTGCACCATCCACAGGATGCACTGCAGCAACTCGCCAAGGCTTCTTCGACAGCACCTCCCAAACCCGCGACCTCTACCACCTAGAAGGACAAGGGCAGCAGCCGCATGGGAACAACACCACCTGCACGTTCCCCTCCAAGTCACACACCATCCCGACTTGGAAATATATCGCCGTTCCTTCATTGTCGCTGGGTCAAAATCCTGGAACTCCCTTCCTAACAGCACTGTGGGAGAACCGTCACCACACGGACTGCAGCGGTTCAAGAAGGCGGCTCACCACCACCTTCTCAAAGGCAATTAGGGATGGGCAATAAATGCCGGTCTTGCCAGCGACGCCCACATCCCGTGCACGAATAAAAAAAAAAGCTGAAGAAGATAAGACAATGAGTGAAAAAATCTTGGAATAACTTCCACGAGACGTGTCAGGTAGCAACTTCAATGCATCGGGCGTAATTTTTACATGCACCATGAAAGTCATATATATTTTTAAATGAGAGTATCTGTCAATCTTATTTCACCTGAGTTCAAGAGTGACGTACTTAAGTCTGAAACTAGAGTCTTAAACTTAAATAAAGCGAATTATATAGGCATGAGGGGCGAGTCGGCTAAGGTAGATTGGGAAATTAAATTAAAGGGTACGACGGTTGAAAAGCAATGGCAAACATTTAAAGAAATATTTCAATATTCTCAACAAATATACAATCCATTAAGAAATAAAAACTCCACGGGAAAAGTGATCCACCTGTGGCTAACTAAAGAAGTTAAGGATAGAATCAGATTAAAAGAAGAGGCCTATAATGTTGCCAAGAAGAGTAGTAAGCCCGAGGATTGGGAGAGTTTTAGAAACCAGCAAAGGACGACCAAAAAATTGATAAAAAGGGAGAAAACAGAATGAGAGTAAACTAGCAAGAAATACGAAAACTGATTGTAAGAGCTTCTAAAAGTACGTAAAAAGGAAGAGAGTAGCAAAAGTAAATGTTGGTCCCCTAGAGACTGAGATAAGGGAAATTATAATGGGGAATCAGGAAATGGCAGATGCGTTCAACAAATATTTTGTATCTATTTTCACAGTAGAAGACACAAAAAGCATACCAGAAATAGTGGGGAACCAAGGGGCTAATAAGAGTGAGGAATTTAAAGTAATTATTATCAGTAGAGAAAAAGTACTTGAGAAATTAATGGGACTAAAAGCCGATAAATCCCCTGGACCTGATGGCCTACATCCGAGGGTTCCAAAAGAGGTGGCTGCAGAGATAGTGGATGCATTGGTTGTGATCTTCCAAAATTCTCGAGATTCTAGAACAGTCCCAGCGGATTGAAAGGTAGCAAATGTAACCCCGCTATTCAAGAAAGGAGAGAGAGAGAAAACAGGGAACTATAGGTCAGTTAGCCTGACATCAGTCGTCAGGAAAATGTTGGAATCCATTATTAAGGAAGTGGTAACAGGGCACTTAGAACATTATAATATGATTAGGCAGAGTCAACATGGTTTTATGAAAGGGAAATTGTGTTTGACAAATTTATTAGAGTTTTTTGAGGATGTAACTAAATGATAAAGGGGAACCAGTGGGCGTAATATATTTGGATTTCCAAATGGCATTCGATAAGGTGCCACATAAAAGGATGTTACACAAGATAAGGGCTTATTGGGTTGCGGGTAACATATTAGCATGGATAGAGGATTGGTCAATGGACAGAAAACAGAGTGTAGGGTTAAACAGGTCATTCTCAGGTTGGCAAGTTGTAACTGGTGGGGTACTGCAAAGATCGGTGCTTGGGCCTCAGCTATTTACAATCTATATTAATGACTTGGATGAAGGGACCGAGTGTGGTGTATCCAAGTTTACTGACGATACAAAGCTCGGTGGGAAAGTAAGCTGTGAGGAGGACACAAGGAGTCTGCAAAGGGATATAGACAGATTAGGCGGATGGGCAAGACGATGACGGATGGAGTATAATGTGGGGAAATTATTCATTTTGGTAGGAAGAATAGAAAAACAGAATATTTTTTAAATGGTGAGAAACTATTAAATGTTGGTTTCCAGTGAGACTTGGGTGACCTAGTACAAGAAAC
Source organism: Heptranchias perlo (assembly GCF_035084215.1). Lineage (NCBI taxonomy): Eukaryota > Metazoa > Chordata > Chondrichthyes > Hexanchiformes > Hexanchidae > Heptranchias > Heptranchias perlo. The sequence goes on along the minus strand of NC_090325.1, from coordinate 106,619,053 downwards.
ACAAAAAATTGGCATGCAGGTACAGCAAGCAATTAGGAAGGCAAATGGCATGTTGGTCTTTATTACAAGGGGGTTGGAGTACAAGAGTAAGGAAGTCTTACTACAATTGTACAGGGCTTTGGTGAGACCTCACCTGGAGTACTTCATACACTTTTGGTCTCCTTATCTAAGGAAGGACATACTTGCTTTACAGGCGGTGCAACAAAGGTTCACTAGATTAATTCTTGGGATCAGAGGGTTGTCCTATGAGGAGAGGTTGAGTAGAATGGGTCTATACTCTCTGGAGTTTAGAAGAATGAGAGGTGATCTTATTGAAACATGTAAGATCCAGATGAAACAGTTACAACCTGCCAACCTGAGAAACATGGGATGCTCCCTCTGCTCCGATCCACTCCCTGAGAGGAGCGGATCGGAGCAGAGGGAGCATCGCATAAAAAGGCGGGATTTCAGAGCACTGAGAACAGCTGAGTGGAGCGGATTGGAGCAGAGGGAGCATCGCATAAAAAGGCGGGATTTCAGAGCACTGAGAACAGCTGAGAGGAGCAGATTGGAGCTGAGGGAGCATCGCATAAAAAGGCGGGATTTCAGAGCACTGAGAACAGCTGAGAGGAGCGGATCGGAGCAGAGGGAGCTGCGACGGAGTTTGAAGTGACGTCAGGAATCAGAAAGGGACGCGACACAGGGGAGGCACCTGATTGGTGAGTAGGTTCAGGTGAGTATTTCTACTTATCTACAGTAACTAAAGTAAAAAGAAAGGTAAGGCCTGCAGGTCTAATAGCAAGTAGCGTTTTTTTAGTGAATCAAGGTCCCAAGTGCAGTTAACATTCTCTAAATTAAGAATAATTTAAAGGAGTAAACTCCTTAAGGGAGTGGTAAGTAGATTTTCTTTCCTTTTTTTTCTCTTGACATTGTAGTTGTTGTTAAGCTAACTTAAGGGTTAAGTCATAGAATCATAGAATCATAGAATCATAGAAGTTACAACATGGAAACAGGCCCTTCGGCCCAACATGTCCATGTCGCCCAGTTTATACCACTAAGCGAGTCCCAATTTCCTGCACTTGGCCCATATCCCTCTATACCCATCTTACCCATGTAACTGTCCAAATGCTTTTTAAAAGACAAAATTGTACCTGCCTCTACTACTGCCTCTGGCAGCTCGTTCCAGACACTCACCACCCTTTGAGTGAAAAAATTGCCCCTCTGGAACCTTTTGTATCTCTCCCCTCTCACCTTAAATCTATGCCCCCTCGTTATAGACTCCCCTACCTTTGGGAAAAGATTTTGACTATCTACCTTATCTATGCCCCTCATTATTTTATAGACTTCTATAAGATCACCCCTTAACCTCCTACTCTCCAGGGAAAAAAGTCCCAGTCTGTCTAACCTCTCCCTATAAGTCAAACCATCAAGTCCAGGTAGCATCCTAGTAAATCTTTTCTGCACTCTTTCTAGTTTAATAATATCCTTTCTATAATAGGGTGACCAGAACTGTACACAGTACTCCAAGTGTGGCCTCACCAATGCCCTGTACAACTTCAACAAGACATCCCAACTCCTGCATTCAATGTTCTGACCAATGAAACCAAGCATGCCGAATGCCTTCTTCACCACCCTATCCACCTGTGACTCCACTTTCAAGGAGCTATGAACCTGTACTCCTAGATCTCTTTGTTCTATAACTCTCCCCAACGCCCTACCATTAACGGAGTAGGTCCTGGCCCGAATCGATCTACCAAAATGCATCACCTCACATTTATCTAAATTAAACTCCATCTGCCATTCATCGGCCCACTGGCCCAATTTATGAAGATCCCGTTGCAATCCTAGATAACCTTCTTCACCGTCCACAATGCCACCAATCTTGGTGTCATCTGCAAACTTACTAACCATACCTCCTAAATTCTCATCCAAATCATTAATATAAATAACAAATAACAGCGGACCCAGCACCGATCCCTGAGGCACACCGCTGGACACAGGCATCCAGTTTGAAAAACAACCCTCTACAACCACCCTCTGTCTTCTGTCGTCAAGCCAATTTTGTATCCAATTGGCTACCTCACCTTGGATCCCATGAGATTTAACCTTATGTAACAACCTACCATGCGGTACCTTGTCAAAGGCTTTGCTGAAGTCCATGTAGACCACGTCTACTGCACAGCCCTCATCTATCTTCTTGGTTACCCCTTCAAAAAACTCAATCAAATTCGTGAGACATGATTTTCCTCTCACAAAACTATGCTAACTGTTCCTAATCAGTCCCTGCCTCTCCAAATGCCTGTAGATCCTGTCCCTCAGCATACCCTCTAACAACTTACCCACTACAGATGTCAGGCTCACCGGTCTGTAGTTCCCAGGCTTTTCCCTGCCGCCCTTCTTAAACAAAGGCACAACATTTGCTACCCTCCAATCTTCAGGCACCTCACCTGTAGCAGTGGATGATTCAAATATCTCTGCTAGGGGACCCGCAATTTCCTCCCTAACCTCCCATAACGTCCTGGGATACATTTCATCAGGTCCCGGAGATTTATCTACCTTGATGCGCGTTAAGACTTCCAGCACCTCCCTCTCTGTAATATGTACACTCCTCAAGACATCACTATTTATTTCCCCAAGTTCCCTAACATCCATGCCTTTCTCAACCGTAAATACCGATGTGAAATATTCATTCAGGATCTCACCCATCTCTTGTAGTTCCGCACATAGATGACCTTGTTGATCCTTAAGAGGCCCTACTCTCTCCCTAGTTACTCTTTTGCCCTTTATGTATTTGTAGAAGCTCTTTGGATTCTCCTTTGCCTTATCTGCCAAAGCAATCTCATTTCCCCTTTTTGCCCTCCTGATTTCTCTCTTAACTCTACTCCGGCAATCTCTATACTCTTCAAGGGATCCATGGCAGGAGATCCCAGAGCCGTGTCATGTTCCTCTTGTGGGATGTAGGAATTCAGGGATCCTTCCTGTGTCCCTGATTCCTTCACCTGCGGGAAGTGTGTCCAGCTGCAGCTACTGTTTGACCGCTTGACGGCTCTGGAGCTGCGGATGGACTCACTCTGGAGCATCCGCGATGCTGAGAAAGTCGTGGATAGCACGTTCAGTGAGTTGGTCACACCACAGATAAAAATTACTGAGGGAGATAGTGAATGGGTGACCAACAGACAGAGGAAGAGTAGGAAGGCAGTGCAGGGTTCCCCTGCGGTTATCTCCCTCCAAAACAGGTATACTGTTTTGGATACTGTTGGGGGAGATGGCTCACCGGGGGAAGGTGACAGTGGCCAGGTTCATGGCACCGTGGCTGGCTCTGCTGCACAGGAGGGCAGGAAAAAGAGTGGCAGAGCTATAGTGATAGGGGACTCGATTGTAAGGGGATTAGACAGGCGTTTCTGCGGATGCAACCGAGACTCCAGGATGGTATGTTGCCTCCCTGGTGCAAGGGTCAGGGATGTATCGGAGCGGATGCAGGACATTCTGGAGGGGGATGGTGAACAGCCAGTTGTCGTGGTGCATATAGGCACCAACGATATAGGTAAAAAAAACGGGATGAGGTACTACAAGCTGACTTTAGGGAGTTAGGAGTTAAACTAAAGAGTAGGACCTCAAAGGTAGTAATCTCAGGATTGCGACCAGTGCCACGGGCTAGTCAGAGTAGGAATGACAGGATAGCTAGGATGAATACGTGGCTTGAGAGATGGTGCAAGAGGGAGGGATTCAAATTCCTGGACCATTGGAACCAGTTCTGGGAGAGGTGGGACCAGTACAAATTGGACGGTCTGCATCTGGGCAGGACTGGAACCAATGTCCTAGGGGGAGTGTTTGCTAGTGCTGTTGGGGAGGGTTTAAACTAATGTGGCAGGGGGATGGGAACCGATGCAGGAAGTCAGTGGAAAGTAAAGTGGTGACAGAAACAAAAGGCAGTAAGGGAGAGTGTACAAAACATGACCGAACAGATGGTCTGAGAAAGCAGGGCAAAGACCAAGGGAATTCTAGATTAAACTGCATTTATTTCAATGCAAGAAGTCTGATGGGCAAGGCAGATGAACTCAGGGCGTGGATGGGTACATGGGACTGGGATGTTATAGCTATTACTGAAACATGGCTAAGGGAGGGGCAGGACTGGCAGCTCAATGTTCCAGGGTACAGATGCTATAGGAAAGATAGAGCAGGAGGTAAGAGAGGAGGGGGAGTTGCGTTCTTGATTAGGGAGAACATCACGGCAGTAGTGAGAGGGGATATATCCGAGGGTTCGCCCACTGAGTCCATATGGGTAGAACTGAAAAATAAGAAGGGAGAGATCACTTTGATAGGATTGTACTACAGACCCCCAAATAGTCAACGGGAAATTGAGGAGCAAATATGTAAGGAGATTACAGACAGCTGCAAGAAAAATAGGGTGGTAATAGGAGGGGACTTTAACTTTCCCAACATTGACTGGGACAGCCATAGCATTAGGGGCTTGGATGGAGAGAAATTTGTTGAGTGTATTCAGGAGGAATTTCTCATTCAGTATGTGAATGGCCCGACTAGAGAGGGGGCAAAACTTGACCTCCTCTTGGGAAATAAGGAAGGGCAGGTGACAGAAGTGTTAGTGAGGGATCACTAATTCCATTAGTTTTAAGATAGCTATGGAGAATGATAGGTCTGGCCCAAAAGTTAAAATTCTAAATTGGGGAAAGGCCAATTTTAATGGTATTAGACAGGAACTTTCAGAAGTTGATTGGGAGAGTCTGTTGGCAGGCAAAGGGACGTCTGGTAAGTGGGAGGCTTTCAAAAGTGTGTTAACCAGGGTTCAGGGTAAGTACATTCCTTATAAAGTGAAGTGCAAGGCTGGTAGAAATAGGGAACCTTGGATGACTCGGGAGATTGAGGCCCTAGTCAAAAAGAAGAAGGAGGCATATGACATGCATAGGCAGCTGGGATCAAGTGGATCCCTTGAAGAGTATAGAGATTGCCGGAGTAGAGTTAAGAGAGAAATCAGGAGGGCAAAAAGGGGACATGAGATTGCTTTGGCAGATAAGGCAAAGGAGAATCCAAAGAGCTTCTACAAATACATAAAGGGCAAAAGAGTAACTAGGGAGAGAATAGGGCCTCTTAAGGATCAACAAGGTCATCTATGTGCGGAACCACAAGAGATGGGTGAGATCCTGAATGAATATTTCACATCGGTATTTATGGTTGAGAAAGGCATGGATGTTAGGGAACTTGGGGAAATAAATAGTGATGTCTTGAGGAGTGTACATATTACAGAGAGGGAGGTGCTGGAAGTCTTAACGCGCATCAAGGTAGATAAATCTCCGGGACCTGATGAAATGTATCCCAGGACGTTATGGGAGGTTAGGGAGGAAATTGCGGGTCCCCTAGCAGAGATATTTGAATCATCGACAGCTACAGGTGAGGTGCCTGAAGATTGGAGGGTAGCAAATGTTGTGCCTTTGTTTAAGAAGGGTGGCAGGGAAAAGCCTGGGAACTACAGACCGGTGAGCCTGACATCTGTAGTGGGTAAGTTGTTAGAGGGTATTCTGAGGGACAGGATCTACAGGCATTTGGAGAGGCAGGGACTGATTAGGAACAGTCAGCATGGTTTTGTGAGAGGAAAATCATGTCTCACGAATTTGATTGAGTTTTTTGAAGGGGTAACCAAGAAGATAGATGAGGGCTGAGCAGTAGACGTGGTCTACATGGACTTTAGCAAAGCCTTTGACAAGGTACCGCATGGTAGGTTGTTACATAAGGTTAAATCTCACGGGATCCAAGGTGAGGTAGCCAATTGGATACAAAATTGGCTTGACGACAGAAGACAGAGGGTGGTTGTAGAGGGTTGTTTTTCAAACTGGATGCCTGTGTCCAGTGGTGTGCCTCAGGGATCAGTGCTGGGTCCGCTGTTATTTGTTATTTATATTAATGATTTGGATGAGAATTTAGGAGGCATGGTTAGTAAGTTTGCAGATGACACCAAGATTGGTGGCATTGTGGACAGTGAAGAAGGTTATCTAGGATTGCAACGGGATCTTGATAAATTGGGCCAGTGGGCCGATGAATGGCAGATGGAGTTTAATTTAGATAAATGTGAGGTGATGCATTTTGGTAGATCGAATCGGGCCAGGACCTACTCTGTTAATGGTAGGGCGTTGGGGAGAGTTATAGAACAAAGAGATCTAGGAGTACAGGTTCATAGCTCCTTGAAAGTGGAGTCACAGGTGGATAGGGTGGTGAAGAAGGCATTCGGCATGCTTGGTTTCATTGGTCAGAACATTGAATACAGGAGTTGGGATGTCTTGTTGAAGTTGTACAAGACATTAGTAAGGCCACACTTGGAATGCTGCGTACAGTTCTGGTCACCCTATTATAGAAAGGATATTATTAAACTAGAAAGAGTGCAGAAAAGATTTACTAGGATGCTACCGGGACTTGATGGTTTGACTTATAGCCAAGTTCCGCACCCATGAGGACGGCCTCAACCGGGACCTTGGGTTCATGTCACGCTACACGTTACCCCACCAGCGAACAAATGTTATCTGTTTTTAATATAACGGGTCAGTTGCTGTCTTTTCTATGTTTCTACCTCTCTATCTCTGTTTTTTTTGTTTGTTGTTTTTTTTTTTGTGATTTGTATATTCGGAGACCTTGCAGGTAACACCTGTCTGTCTGCACACTGATTTCCTTGGCAACGGGCAGTTGAAAAAACTGTCTGTAATCACCAAGCATTGTTCTGTGAATTATAAATGCGATTTCATTTCGAGGATTTCATTTCCAACAAACGTTCACCTGAGGAAGGAGGAAGCCTCCGAAAGCTTGTGAATTTAAAATAAAATTGCTGGACTATAACTTGGTGTTGTAAAATTGTTTACTTTTGACTTATAGGGAGACGTTAGATAGACTGGGACTTTTTTCCCTGGAGAGTAGGAGGTTAAGGGGTGATCTTATAGAAGTCTATAAATTAATGAGGGGCATAGATAAGGTAGATAGTCAAAATCTTTTCCCAAAGGTAGGGGAGTCTATAACGAGGGAACATAGATTTAAGGTGAGAGGGGAGAGATACAAAAGGGTCCAGAGGGGCAACTTTTTCACTCAAAGGGTGGTGAGTGTCTGGAACGAGCTGCCAGAGGCAGTAGTAGAGGTGGGTACAATTTTGTCTTTTAAAAAGCATTTGGACAGTTACATGGGTAAGATGGGTATAGAGGGATATGGACCAAGTGCAGGCAATTGGGACTAGCTTAGTGGTATAAACTGGGCGACATGGACATGTTGGGCCGAAGGGCCTGTTTCCATGTTGTAAACTTCTATGATTCTAAGATTCTATGATTCTATCCTGAGGGGGCTTGACAGGGTAGATGCTGAGAGGTTGTTTCCACCTGGCTGGAGAGTCTGGAACTAGAGGGCACAGTAGCAGGATAAGGGGTTGGCCATTTAAGACTGAGATGCAGAGGCATTTCTTCACTCAGAGGGTTGTGATTGTTTGGAATTCTCTATCTCAGAGGGCTGTGGATTCTGAGTTGTTCAGTATATTCAAGGCTGAGATAGATAAACTTTTGGACTCTAGGCAAATCAAGGATTATGGGGATCGGGCAGGAAAGTGGAGTTGAGGTTGAAGATCAGCCATGATCTGATTGAATGGCGGAGCAGGCTCGAGGGGCCATATGGTCTACTCCTGTGCCTATTTCTTATGTTCTTATGTTCTACCTCAAAATAAAAGGTCTGCTTCTTAGATTAAAGAGAACCATTGCTGCAGGAGTTCCTCAGGGCAGTGTCCTAGGCCCAACCATCTTCAGCTGCTTCATCAATGACCTTCCCTCCATCATAAGGTCAGAAATGGGGATGTTCGCTGATGATTGCACAGTATTCAGTTCCATTCGCAACCCCTCAGATAATGAAGCAGTCCGAGCCCGCATGCAGCAAGACCTGGACAACATCCAGGCTTGGGCTGATAAGTGGCAAGTAACATTCGCACCAGACAAGTGCCAGGCAATGACCATCTCCAACAAGAGAGAGTCTAACCACCTCCCCTTGACATTCAACGGCATTACCATCGCCGAATCCCCCACCATCAACATCCTGGGGGTCACCATTGACCAGAAACGTAACTGGACCAGCCATATAAATACTGTGGCTACAAGAGCATGTCAGAGGCTGGGTGTTCTGTGGTGAGTGACTCACCTCCTGACTCCCCAAAGACTTTCCACCATCTACAAGGTACAAGTCAGGAGTGTGATGGAATACTCTCCACTTGCTTGGATGAGTGCAGCTCCAACAACACTCAAGAAGCTCGACACCATCCAGGACAAAGCAGCCCGCTTGATCGGCATCCCATCCACCACACTAAACATTCACTCCCCTCACCACCGGCGCACTGTGGCTGCAGTGTGTACCATCCACAGGATGCACTGCAGCAACTCGCCAAGGCTTCTTCGACAGCACCTCCCAAACCGGCAACCTCTACCACCCAGAAGGACAAGAGCAGCAGATACATGGGAACAACACCACCTGCACGTTCCCCTCCAAGTCACACACCATCCCGACTTGGAAATATATCGCCGTTCCTTCATTGTCGCTGGCTCAAAATCCTGGAACTCCCTTCCTAACAGCACTGTGGGAGAACCTTCACCACACGGACTGCAGCGGTTCAAGAAGGCAGCTCACCACCACCTTCTCAAGGGCAATTAGGGATGGGCAATAAATGCCGGCCTCGCTAGCGACGCCCACATCCCATGAACGAATAAAAAAAAATTTTGGCTATTTTGATTGTTAAACCTAAAAGTGGAAGGGAAGTGGAGGATGAAATATGTAGACAAATGTAGGAAATGAGTAAAAAACATTGAATAATAATCATGGGAGATTTCAACTATCCCCAAACAAACTGGCAAGAAGAGGTTCGGAAAGGAGAAAAAGGAATGGAATTTTTACAGCGTGTACAGGACTCCTTTCTTACCCAATATGCGAGAATTGCAAGAAGAGAGGAATCACTGCTCGATCTAGTAATGGGAAATGAACCAGAACAGATAAGAGAAGTAAGCATCGGGGAACATCTAGGCAATAGCAATCATAACATAATTTGGTTTAAAATAATGGTTGAGAAAGACATAGGTAAGACAAAGACCAAAGTAATAGATTGGAAAAAAGCTAATTTCGAGGACATGAGAGTGGAAGCAGGGAAGGTAAACTGGAAAAAAAATTGATGGACAAAGAGATAGAATAGCAGTGGGAAATATTTCAAACAGTGATCAATAGAGTTCAGGAGAAGTATATTCCTCTAAAAAGCAAGAACAAACTAGCCAATAATGAAACACCATGAATGAATAAAGAGATAAGGGTAAAATTGAAACTTAAGAAAAAATCATACTCTAAGTACATAGACAATAAAGGAGAGGGACAAAAGGGAATACGAAGAGATTAGAGAAGAAGTCAAAAAAACAAATAGGAAAGCATAGAGGAATTATAAGATTAAATTATCAAGGAAGATAAAAAGAAATAGTAAAGTATTCCACAGACTTATAAATAACAAAAAAAAAATCAGAATAGGGACAGGGCCACTAAGGGATGCACACGATAAACTCACGGGTAATGACAGCAAAACGGCAGAAATATTGAATACTTACTTTGCCTCCGTATTTACCAGGGAGACTAACATGGTGGGCATGACATTAGAAGAAGAGATCAAAAAAGATATTAAAATGTTTAAGATAGAAAAAGGGGAGATAATTAATAAACTAATCGAACATGGGAGGATAAGACCCTTGGTCTGGATGGATAGCATCCACGAATATTAAAATAAATTAGACAGGAGATAGCAGAGGCTCTATTACATATATATAAACATTCACTAGAAAAGGGAATAGTGCCAGAGGACTGGAGGACAGCTAATGTTATTCTTATATTTAGAAAGGGAGATAGAACAAGTCCAGGGAACTATAGACCAGTTAGCTTAACATTGGTGGTAGGAAAGATAATGGAATCTTTACTCAAAGATGTAATAGAAAGACATCTAGAGAATGAAAATATAATAAAGAATAGTCAGCATGGATTTCAGAAGGGAAAGTCATTCTTGATCAACCTTATTGAGTTCTTTGAAGAAGTAACAGAAAGAATAGACAAGTTTAATGTAGTCGATGTAATATATTTGGATTTTCAAAAGGCCTTCAATAAGGTACCGCATTGTAGACTCATACTAAGGTCAGAGCATGTGGAGTCACAGAACAGGTAGCAGAATGGATAGCGAGTTGGCTACAAAACAGAAAACAGAGAGTAGGGGTTAAGGGTAACCACTCAGACTGGCAAAAGGTGGGAAGTGGTGTTCCACAGGGATCAGTGCTGGGACCACTGTTGTTCACAGTTTACATTGACGATTTAGATTCGGGAATTGGAAGTACAATTTCAAAATTTGTAGACGACAAGGTATAGTTAATTCAATGCGACAAAATGCAAGAGAACATTAATAAACTTGCAGAATAGGCATGTAATTGGCAAATAAATTTCAATATAGATTAAGTGTGAGGTGGTACATTTTGGTAGGAAGAATAAGGAGGCCACATACTGCTTGGAAAATAAGGGTCTAAACGGGAAAGAGGAGCAAAGGGATCTGGGGGTAGAATAGAATCATAGAATCACAGAATTGTTACAGTACAGAAGGAGGCCATTCGGCCCATTGAGCCCATGCCGGCTCTTTGTAAGAGCAATCCAGTTAGTCCCATTGTTCTGCTCTTTCTCCGTAGCCCTGCACATTTTTTCCCTTGAAATATTTATCCAATTCCTTTTTGAAAGCCATGATTGAGTCTGCATCCACCACCCTTTCAGGCAATGCATTCCAGCTCATAACTACTCACTGTGTAAAAAAGTTTTTCCTCACGTTGCCTTCTTTTGTCAATCACCTTAAATCTGTCTCCTTTGGTTCTCGACCCTTCCGCCAATGGGAACAGTTTCTCTTCATTTACTTTATTTAAATCTGACGCCCTAGTTAGGGAGAGACTGCCATTGGCTGCAGTCCGACCCCCAATCAGATTTGAACTGAGCTCTGACACTCAGAAGGAAATGGCGGGAATTATTGGGCCCTGATTGGCTGAGCTGAAATTAAACATCAAATTCAAAAAGCCCGTAAATTTCAGAGCCTCCTCACAGTTTACTTTCCCAACTAGCTTTGTATTGTCAGCAAACTTGGATTCATTACACTCGGTCCCTTCATCTAAGTCATTGATACATATTGTAAACAGCTGAGTTCCAAGCACTGATCCTTGCGGCACTCCACTAATTACAACCTGCCATCCCGAAAATGAACCATTTATTCCTACTGTCTGTTTTCTGCTCGTTAACCAATCCTCAATGCTAATATATTACTCCCATGCTAATATATTATCCCCTCTAAGAAAGAGAAGGCTGAGGGGTGACCTGATAGAAGTTAATGGTAAAGTTTGATAGGATAGACGTAGAGAAAATGTTTCCACTTGTGAGGGAGTCCAAAACAAGTGGTTGTAAATATAAAATAGCCGCTAATAAATCCAATAGGGAACTTGGGAGAAACTTCTTTACCTAAAGAGTGGTAAGAATGTGGAACACGCTACCACAAGAAGTAGCTGAGGCAAATAGCATAGATACATTTAAGGGGAAGCTAGATAAGCACATGGGGGAGAAAGAAATAGAAGGATATACTGAGAAGGTTAGATGAAGTAGAGAAGGAGGAGACTCTGTTATTGTTTCTAACCTGTGATAGATGCAGCATCATAGCCATTTGTAATACCTCAATAAAATAAAATTAGTTTGAACTCAGTAATGTAGGAGAATTAAGTTGCTCATTTGGAGACAAAGATACACCACCTTACCTACTGTGCGTGTTAAGCTGGATGATGAATGTGGTGACAGCTCTGATGTTTATTTCCTTCTCTCCAATCTTTTTAGTAAGAGCGAATCTTCAAAAATATATACAGAATTTGTGTACTAATGACAGCAAGATAATTTGGTAAGTCATGACCAAAGGCAGATCATAGTTAGCACAAACATTATCTGTTTGATGGTTCATAAATTATTTACTGATACCTGGATCTTTAGTCTAAACAAAGGAATTCTGTAAATTGGAACTGAGGGGCCAAAATTCTTCAGTATACAATCCGAGCAGTTATGCTGGGATTGTGCCCAGCCTTGGCGACCAGGCTGACCACCCTCAGAGTTTACGAGGTCAGTGAGAGGGTAGGTAAGCACAAGCATCAACACGGGCACATCTCCAGTGCTTGCCTGCCATGTGGCCAGAAACTCCAGCACCCGCCCAGCACTGGGGGGAGGGGTTGCTGAGGCACCCCGTTCCAACCCCAACCTTGTTCTACTCGACCTTCTGTGTAAGAGGCCAGTCGGGCCCGAATCCGCCAATTTGTAGGCTGGTATGCCTCACCTCACTGGGTGCACTGAAGTCCCAGGTATGCTGAGTCCCTGGTTTGTCATACCCAGTGTAGAGAATCTCTGGCTTCTCCCCTCTGACTTGTAGGAGTCTCTGCCTGGGGGTTCTGTCAGTCACCCATCAGTTACTGGTGGAAATCTCAGGGAAGTATGGCTCCTAAGTTGCTTATAATTGTAGTTGAATTTAAGTCAGTATGTTTATAAAGGAGAAATATCAGATTTGTAAAGGTCAATTTTAATCATGTGCCGTATAGTTTCTTTTATTTCCAATATCAATAGCTCACATTAAATGCCCACGTTGTATGATATTCTGTGTCTATTAATATGTCTTTCTAACAGTTGCAGGTTAAGGTGGACAGATGGTCGTGCTTCACCACATTACCAAATAAACTAATGTGCTTTCATTGTTAATGACTTAATGTGTGAAAATAAATTGCTGTAATTTAGATTTTGTGCAGCTGAATTACTCTAAAAAGGATTTTTGAGGCTTTGAGGTAATTAACACCTACGAATAATTTTCTCACCACAGGATGCTCCATTCAAACAGTGGGCTGATATTGAATTTTCTGAGACATTCACAAACACAGACACCTCTGATCAGATTATTATTAAACTCCTTAATGTCTTAGTACTGTTCTGTGGAGACATTTCACTCCACAACTTCTACATCGAGTGAGGATGTTTCTGGTTTGCTGAATAAAATGTTGCAAATGGGTCCAATTAGTTTCTGATGAGCGGTGAGCCCAGAATTGCTCTCTGGTCCGCAGTCTATACTCTTGGTTACAAGTAATACTTAGTTAAATGGCTTGCTCATCAGGATACCTCAAGGTGGCATCAGCATCACTACCCAGATTTTCCTGTTGGTTTTGGGAATCTTTGGGGCAGATGGGAACAGAAATTGTGGTGGGGAGCCCACCCACCACCTACCTCCCTGCCATCTGCTGCCATTTCTGAGATCCTGCGCTAGAATTGATAGCCAGTGAAAGCAAATTACAGATTAATGATGGGGAGATGTCATTTGACACATCTCCTGTCATTAGTGCCATAGCAACTTTGGAGATCGGGAATGTCATTTTGTTTCTGGTGTCCAGCATTTGCTAAAGGGGCAGAAGGAGAATGGTAATTCCAAAATAAAAGGTTGGAACATTTGAAATCAATTAAAAAAAAAAATGAATTTTCGTCAGCCAGCAGCACTAGCCATGCTGCACTGTGGCAAGAGGCACAGCTATTTTCTCTACCTCCTCTCCCACCTGAGGTGGATGGTCCTGGAAATATCACTGGGGTCAAAGTGCGGGCACACCTGTGGGTCGAAGTCCCCCCACCCCAACAACTTCCGGTGGGAACCTTGCCACAGAGGAAAATCTAGCCCAAATATCTCTTTGATAATGTGCTTATTTTCCTGTTGTTGGGTACATTCCAAAGTATGAAGCAACTAGTGAGGATGTTTCTGGTTTGCTGGATAAGATGTTGCTGTAGGGAACCGACAGCATTACAGAACCACGATAATGTGGGTCTCAGATTGAGATCAGATTAAGATCCCCACTATACCAAGCTGAATGTACAACAGGTCCCACACATTTACACAGAACTGAGAGTTGAGTTTCTGTATTTTACTCAAGTGGTCCACAGAGAATGGAACCTAAATAAAGGAGAAACGCAGAGCGGGCATTCTCACAAGGTGGAAACAAGAGGCTGCCCATCCTTGTCCTCAATCATGATGTTTGAATCCTGGTTAGATGGTGCTTTTATAAATATGAAAAGGGCACTGCTTATACTTTTTTTATGCTAACGGTCTAAAGAAATTATCTACCACCTCCTTTGAGAAGGTTGCTGACGTGTTCAATAATTAACGATGTCTCTGTTGAGTATAGGTGAATGAACCATTATTAAAGATACATTAATATTGCCATTAAAATATACTTGCAGGTCAAAATGTCTGTTTCATTGTGCTAATAATCTGCAGCTTCCTGTCCACTTGGCAGCTGAGAGGACAGCTACATTGAATTTGTTATTACAATGGCCTGGAGGAAGAATTCAAAAGCAAACAGTGGATCAAAATCAAGTCACTACTCAACTGGAAATGGCAATCTCAGAGAATTCTGTTAGCTATATTTCTCTGTAGAAAGGGTAACCAATGAAAGCAATGATTTGTAATGATTCTCACAAATTGTTGGGCTAGCATCTAAAAATAATGAGCTACAAATATCTATGACTCTTCAGTGGTCTGTACAGAAGGTCTGTTCAACGTGTGCCAGACCTGAGAGGGACTTTTTCCCTAGTAAAGAGTAATTTCAGGACAAGGATGTTTAGTAAATTAATACTGAATGCTGCAATGTAGTGATAGAAGACCTTTTCATCTTAACTTAAAGACCTGCAGGTAATTAGAAAATTGTGTATTGAAAATCAATGACTTGGTACATTGAAACAATTCATCGTGAACTTTCAGTACCAGTAGAAGGCATGTTTGAAACAGTAAGTCATCAACCTTCCTAGCTGTAATGGAGCAATGCGGGGCGATCAACTGGAAATTTATTGGTCAAATGAACTGTGCAAAATTACTATAAAGGCAAGGGGGCAGATGTTTGGATTATCAGTAATTTTATCGTCCAATTATTGCCAACCAGTCCAGATGTTAAGGGTACTATGAATGGTATTAATGCTACTGCCCACAATTTAAACTAATTTTAAAATAAACTGGGACATTAATGCCAGCGAAATAAAAACATTAACTGAACGATTTATGAGGTGGAGCATCCAATTAATTTTATCGATGTTATATGTTTTAAATTTTCAAACAACCTCTCCCACCCAACACTACAAGACATACTTAGCTTTATTACTACTGACGACTTAAGTCAATACATTTCAGTTCTATTTCCCATATCTGACAGATTTTGCAATGTGAAATGTATGTGCATTTGATACTAATGTGTGTGGAGAAATCACACAGCCATACCAATGAACTTGCCCCACATTGTTGCGTGCAATAATACAGCGGACAACAAATCTATTCGCATCACATTAGTGCAATATTCTCAATGGACATACAGGGAATAGGTATAAGTGCCACACTTACGTGGAAGAAATAACTCATCTGTAGCAACTAGTACGACAAGCCATCCTCTAGATGAATATATTAACAATAGCAGGACCCAGAGGATAATGTGACTGAATATTCCAGAACCCAGTATGTTTACACCCAGAAAGTGGACATGCAATTTGTTCAAGTTTCAAATGCATAGTAAAAAATATGAAATGGGATTGAAACACTGGCATGGAGGAGGAAAGAAGATACTAGAGAGATAATTTACTGACTTTGCAGTTGTGGTAGGAGCCTCGCCCACTGGGAATGCCTATCATAAATTCAAACATACGCCGCACAGATTTTCTTACCGTTAATTTAAATAGTCAGAAAAGCATGTGCCGTGCATGCTTAAATTTATAATATGTGATCCTGACGGGCAAGACTCACTGCTGAAAGCACAAAGTCTGAAAATTATCCCTTCGATCCAGAAGGGAGAAAAACAAATCCTTTACTTCAAGGACCAGTTAAATTTATAGGAAAAGTACATGTTTATTGTACTATTCTAGGTGGCTAGGTGGCATGGATGGAGAGTTGTCCCGAGAGACTGCTCCTTCATCCATGCTACTATTGTCATGTCCCTGCTGTTCAGCGCTCCCTCTGCATGTCCTGCGATCTGCATGGGAGCAGGTTGCAGAAGAGCAATGAAGTAATGCCTCCTTCCTCGTTGGGCCGGAAATATACTGGTTAAGAAAGTTATCCCGAACACATTTCAAAAATTCCTCCCTCTCTGTGCCCCTTATTATTATTATTGTTATCCCAGTCTATATCAGGATAGTTGAAGTCCCCCATTATCACTACTCTATAGCTTTTGCACCTTTCTGTAATTTCCCTGCAAATTTGCTCCTCTATATCCTTCCCACTAGTTGGTGGTCTATAGAATACACCCAGTAGTGTAATGGCACCTCTTTTATTTCTTAACTTTAACCAAATAGATTCTGTCCTTGACCCATGCAGGACATCCTCTCTCTCCAGTACTGCAGTATTCTCCTTAATCAATACTGCCACCCCCCCCCCCTTTCTTTCCTTCCCTATCTTTCCTGAACACCATGTATCCAGGAATATTTAGTTCCCAATCCTGCCCTTTTTTGAGCCAGGTCTCCGTTATCGCCACAACATTGTATTCCTATGTGGCTATTTGTGCCTGCAGCTCATCAACCTTGTTTACCATACTTCATGCGTTTACACACATGCACTGTAAACCAGTCTTAGACTTTCGTGTACTCTCTCTTAGACTGATCCCACCTAATACGGTACTATTACTTGCTCTGGTGCTATCTTTATCCCCATATCTTTTGTGCCCTTTGTTTCTCCTTTCCATTGCTACATCCTGGTGCCCATCCCCCTGCCAAATTAGTTTAAACCCCCCCTCCCACAGCACTAGCGAAACTCCCCGCGAGGATATTGGTCCCAGCTCAGTTGAGGTGCAACCCATCCAGCCTGTACAGGTCCCACCTTCCCCAGAACTGGTCCCAATGCCTCAGGAATCTAAAGTCCTGCACCATCTCTCCATCTGCTCTATCCTCCTATTTCTATACTCACTAGCATGTGGGAGTAATCTGGAGATTACTACCTTTCCTAACTCCTTAAAATCTGCCTGCAGGACTTCTTCCCTCTTTCTACCCCTATGCCGTTGTATGCAAGTCCTGGATGGCACCAATCCCAGACCTTGGCAGCTGAGCGTGGCCCAGAGCTGGCCTTCTGGTCTACTTCTTCCTGCTGTTGCCACCTGCACTTGTTCCTCCATACTCATGCTGTGTGTTTCACCCAGTGCTCCCTGCTGTAACCGTAACTTTCAATCTAAGTCTCCCCCTCCCCCCACCAACGTGGAATATTCTTGGGCTGAAGTTTGCTCCTATGTTCCTATGTTCCTAATGCTGCTGTGTGATGGAGGGCCTCACTTTCTCTGACCCTGCAAATGCTGCTCCTTAGCAATGTCTATGGAAATACAAAGTAAAAAAGAATTTATTGCAAACTTCAAGATGCTCCTTGTAACACATTTCATTAACTAATACATGCCATCCTATGCTGATATGGTGCCTGCTAACTTGCCTATTGACAGAATGCCCGAGTGTCTAAAAAACGCAGTGAAGGTAGGAGAAGCAGCTATAATGGGTACTAGCCAGGAGATGCAGGTTGGCCATCAGCAGGACTCTCTCCAATGGGTTGCAAGGATAGACGACTCACAATCTACAAGGTTAATTCTTTCACACAGGTGATTTGCCACCAGTTGCTTTCCCTTCAGGTGTATTTCTTTTTCCTGCAATCATAGAGAGTGCTGAGAATTTTCTAGCCCTCCTATTGCTACCCACTGTGCCTTTCAAAACAAGAGTGCAAGAATAAGAAGCATGCTAGTTGGTGTTGGCGCAGTCTTTATGGCCAACAGAGAATCTAGCCACCTCCCCTTTGACATTCAATGGCATTAGCATTGGTGAATCCCCCACCATCAACATGCTGGGGGGAGGGATCACCATTGATCAGAAACTCAACTGGATCAGCCACATAAATGGAGTGGCTACTAGAGCAGGTCAGAGGCTGGGTATTCTGTGGCGAGTTATTCACCTCCTGACTCCTCAAAGCCTTTCCACCATCTACAAGCACAAATCAGGAGTGTGATGGAATACTCTCCACTAACCTGGATTGGTGCAGTTGCAACAACACTCAAGAAGCTCGACCCCATCCAGGACTTATCCACAAGATGCACTGCAGCAACTCGCCAAGGCTTCTTCGACAGCACCTCTCAAACCCGCGACCTCTACCACCTAGAAGGACAAGGGCAGCAGGCACATGGGAACACCACCACCTGCACGTTCCCCTCCAAGTCACACACCATCCCGACTTTGACATATATCGCCGTTCCTTCATCGTCGCTGGGTCAAAATCCTGGACCTCCCTACCTAACAGCACTGTGGGAGCACCTTCACCACATGGTCTGGAGAGGTTCAAGAAGGTGGCTCATCAACACCGTCTCAAGGGTAACTAAAAATGGGCAATAAGTGCTGGCCTTGCTAGCAATGTCCATATCTCAAGAATGAATTTAAAAAAAATCTCTCCCAATCATTGAACATTTTCCTTGGAATATGAAAAGGGTGTCACACTTAAGAATAGGTTGCCTTGTGTTGTTGCATTAAATTTAAAATCCTTATCCCTGTCTTAAAATCTCTCCATGGCCTCTCCCTATCCTATTTCTGCTACCTCCTTTGACCTTATATCCCCTCCTACATCCTTCAGTCCTCTGAATCTGGCCTTTGTGCAATGTTCCTCTTTAACCCACCATTGTGGCAGAGCCTCCAGCTGTCTCGAGCATTCTCTCTGGAACTCCCTCTCTAAACTGCTCCACTTCTCTACTTCTCTCTCCACCTTTAAAAACCTCTCCAAAACCAATGTTTCAACCAAGCTTTTGGACATCTCTCCTAATCTTTCCTCAGTGGCTTGATATCTGATTCCTTATCTATTCCTATGTATTTTTTGTCTCCCCTATGTAAAGCACCATTGGACATTTTCTGCATTAAAGGCAGTATATAAATGCTTCTTGCTGTTGTTTTTGTTGTTGTAGTAGTAGTTGTAGTCATTATGGTTGTAGTATAAGATATGCCAAAGGGTTCCCTAATTAGAGCAAGTGTCCCATGTGAGTTGCTGTCATCCCATACAGTAGCATCGGAAAGAGGTACATTCAGCAAACACTAACCATGGAAAATTTCTTCAACGTGTTAAACTTCTTGGTTTCTTCTAGCCCCTGCAATGCCCTAGAACATCCTCAAAAGTTCTACAAATCACTACTTGTTAAGTAGTGAACTTTGCCACCACATTGTGCAGGTGTCCCTTTAAGGCACAGCAGCTGCTTTTTTATACTGCTGGCCTGTATATTCCATTCCACCATCCTCGCCTCCCCAGCGTCCTCACTCACAGTGCATGGCCCAATCAATAATAATTTAAATGAGGGGAGCTCGGAAAGTAGTGGGAGGTTCCTTCTCCATGGCCTGTTCAAGATGGCCGGTGCACTTCCGAGTGTAGTGCCTCTGTATAAGTGACCCGAGCGTTTTGTGATCATTCCTTCTGTCCAACTACATATTTTCTTTAATGCTACGTGACTCTGTTTGTTGGCCTTTTTAGATTGGGCTCAGTTATCGATTTGCACATATTTTAGATTGCTAATTTTTTTTTACACTAATCATTTCATTTCATTCTATGTTGCGCATGGTAAGTAACAGAATATGGTCACTCTATTACCTTTCTCTGATGTTTGTAGTGTTGCAGTTCCTCTCTGTCTCTTCTGCTTCAGTCTCTTACTCTTCTCTGCACCCTTTTGCTTTTCTCTCTGTCCTCTTCTCCTCTCTTTTTCTTCTTTTCTTTCCTTTCTGATGGGAGGTGGTGGGCGGTATGATGTGTTCTGGCAGGGAAAGGAGTCACCAACAGCTGGCCCTCAGTGGTGCCCTTTCCATCCCACTCATAATCATTCGTGCTTCTTCCCATCCCTTACCCCTTCCCTTCCTTACTCCATCAACAGATCAACAACCTCACCAAGCACTAAAACACTCCACAAAGCAAGGCTGACAAATTCAACAAGATTTGTCCTTTTCTTAGTGTGTCTTCTTCTACAGGTTTAGTGAGTAGAGTCACTGATCCCTGGTCCCCCCCTGATGTTTAGAGGGTAAAGGCACTGATCCTTCGTCTGTGCTGAGTTCCCGATGGTTTACTGGGTAAATTTAAATTGATTTTTCACAGAAAGAGTTGTTATCTGAATGTCTGGCATCTGTAGAATTTATTATCTCTGCAGTTCTATTAGCTTTGGATCAGGAGGCCGACGGCAGTCTGGGCTTCCATCTTCGTCAAGAAAACAAAATAAAACAGGTGTAGAATCAGATGACTATCATTCTCTCTGTCTCTGTCTCTCTCTCTCACACGCACACACATACACATACACACGTATATACGCACCCGCCCTCTTTAAAAAAAACACTCAATATAAACTTTACGTCATTAAAGTTTTTGAAACTTATTCTCTGGCTTTTTTTCAACTAATTTTGTATTAAAAATGTCATTAGAATACCTAACTTAATGGTACTGATGCAGCCTAAGAAACTAGGTACATTGCACATGCCTGCACAATCCAAATTCAACTCACAGGTCCCGATTTTAAACAGGGGGTAGGAACGGTGCGAGCAAGCCTCAAAGTGGGCGGCGCACTGGGGGAGGTCACGGAAGTGGGGGCCGATCTTAATGGCTGGGCCTCATTTACACAAATGCTCCTGGAGCTAGGCCTGGGTGGCGGGAGAGGACCCCTGCTCCTCCTGGAGCTAGGCCTGGGTGGCGGGAGAGGACCCCTGCTCCTCCTGGAGCTAGGCCTGGGTGGCGGGAGAGGACCCCTGCTCCTCCTGGAGCTAGGCCTGGGTGGCGGGAGAGGACCCCTGCTCCTCCTGGAGCTAGGCCTGGGTGGCGGGAGAGGAACCCTGCTCCTCCTGGAGCTAGGCCTGGGTGGCGGGAGAGGACCCCTGCTCCTCCTGGAGCTAGGCCTGGGTGGCGGGAGAGGAACCCTGCTCCTCCTGGAGCTAGGCCTGGGTGGCGGGAGAGGACCCCTGCTCCTCCTGGAGCTAGGCCTGGGTGGCGGGAGAGGATCCCTGCTCCTCCTGGAGCTAGGCCTGGGTGGCGGGAGAGGACCCCTGCTCCTCCTGGAGCTAGGCCTGGGTGGCGGGAGAGGAACCCTGCTCCTCCTGGAGCTAGGCCTGGGTGGCGGGAGAGGACCCCTGCTCCTCCTGGCCTGCAAGGAGTTCTGACAGAAGTAATTTTTTGAAACTTACCTTGCTTGGCCTCTTCTGGCAAGTCGGCACCTCCCACTGTTCTTCGACTGGCGGGTTCTACACAGTGCGGGACTCCCCCTGATTGAAGGTGAAGATCACATCGTCAGGCTGCGACTTTTGAATTTAAAGTAGGTTCCCACCTGCCTGTAGCGGGACCCTCAGACAACTTGTGAGTCGGCGAAGAAGAAATGGTGCCGAGTGGGAACAGAGTGACCTCAGGCTGCTAAATTGACGCGGCCTAATCTTAATCCCTCCCACGGACCATTCTCACTGGGCGAGGAGGGTGAAAATCGAGGCCACAGAGTCACAGCTCTGGGCAAAAATATCAAATCAAGTCAAGGGTGACATTGGTCAAAGCCGAAGAGCCCACTCTATCAGGGAATGGACTTTATAAACATAGGAGGCTTAATAAAAGGAAAGGACCATAGAAGGGAATAATAAAAATAAAAATATAAATTTGGAAATCTATTGCAATATAATTTGTAGTTTAATCCTAATGTTATATCTTTTTACCAAAGTATTACTGATTGGCTAAAAATGGAGAAAATAATTTTCACTGTTGTACACTAGATATGTCAGTGGGGAACAGTTTTTAGTGATGATGTCAATGTCATCAGAGACCATTGCCCACTAATATCGCAAAACATCACCAATAGCTGAATATCTAGTGAAAACGTGTCCTGTTTTTCAAATAAATTTAAGTTCAAGTATATAACAGGTATAATAGACATTAATGCAGTGCAGGCTACAAGGTCCACAATAGTCCTTAATTACTGGTAACATCTGTATAATATAATATAGCAGATCAGACCTAACATTTGTATAAAGCAATGCTTATCAATATTCTTTTTCAAAAGGCTTTACTACTAAGCTTGCCAACCTGAGAGCTGTGCTTTTTTGTCCAAATAAGGAAATGGCAACAAGCAATCACACAGTGAAATCTATTCTGAGCTGCAGAAGAAGTCTGCAGTCTGAAGGATTAGCTCGCATATTTTTGGAATACAGTGTGTGAAAAAATGATAACAGATTTTATTTACAATAGAACATTGACATCCTTATGTTTAAATTTATCCATGGCTTGGACACTCCTTACCTCTTTAACCTCCCCCAGGGAACCCCTCCATGCCCTGAACTATCTATTCGTCTGACTTTGTCTTCTTGTGAACTCCACCATTGGTGACCATGCCCTTAGCTGCATAGGCCCCATGCTCTAGAATTCCTTCCCTAAAGTTTTCCAACTTCCTCTCCTGTTGTTAAACACTCTTTAAAACCCACGTCTACCATCAAGCTTTTGGTCACCCCGTCCAATTGCTCCTTTGGCTTGGTGCCCATCTTTGCTCATGCCACATGGTGATACACAATTTGCACATTATTTTTCCAATCCTGTTCCCACTTTTGAATTTATTTTGAGACAGTTTGCTTCCTTTATTTCATAAGTTGGCTATAATTATTGATGTTTCTCTCTTTATCTAGGGTAGTTTTATTTATTTACTCCCCTGCTTCTTTTACCTCCCTGCAATGTATTACTTATTCCTGCTACTTTATTTATTGATTGAATATGCTGTGGCAAGACTATGGAGAGATTTGACAATTACTAGAAACTCTGTGTGCTGCAGGAATACGAGTTTGCCTGCATGAGCGTGATCAGGGGTGATGGTAAAGTGAGGGTTAGTGTGGGGTGGAGTATGGGACATCTGATTTTTGAATGGGTTGGAGTTCATGGGCATAAATGGAGGGTTGGCAAACCTAGATGCGAGGCCACGTAACATATAAATTGGAGTCCTGTGATGTATAAATGACCCCGATTGCAATTTTGAGGTACAAATGGGTGGAGTGTGGGCCATCTGCTGGAAGCCACCCACAAACCAGCTCAAGCAATGTTTAATTTGTTTTGGTGGGGGTGGGATGAATAGGAATGCTCTTCTTGGGCCCACAGAAAAGCTCCGGGTCACTGCTGGCCCATCTGTGGACCCCCAGGCTTTGACTGTCGGCCCGCTCAGTGTGGGAGTTCCCATTGATCTTCTGCTGAAGTTATGGTGGACGATTCAGAATTCCTGCAGAAACCCCAGGCAAATGTTTGAATCACTAAAGCCTTCATGTGTCACTGCTCTGCTTATCAAAAAAGAACATAACAGTTACTGATACGATGCAGTTGTTTTTATGGAAATATGTTTGTACTAAACGCTTTTACATTTCTTTCTTGGAAATTTTAGCAGAACAGAAATGACATGTTTTATTTACTACTTATTGTTTTCAGTTCATTTGCTTCCTATGTTATATCTATTTATCTACCACCTCACAAACATGCCAGAATCTTTTGCAGACCTTCTCTCAGATTGATAGCCAACATTAAATGTCACTGGGGTTTGATATGTCAGAATGAATTAGCCAACTGCAATGTAAGTAAAGCAGGAAGCATCTAGGATGCAATTTTTTATACAGATATTTCCTTAGCTAAATCGTGCAACGTTTAAAGAAAGGGGCTCCTTCAGGGGATTTTTCTCCCTGAACTGGTGTAGGACACTGGTGTAAACGTTTAGTATGGCATAACCAGCGATTCAGTGAAAGCTTTGTAATATCACTTTCTTCAGTTTTTATCTTGCCCATATCAAGCATTGCACAAAGAGTGGGGGAGGTGGTGGTGGGGAGGGGAGTGCATTTTGCTTTCAGTGTTTAGTTGTCAAAAAAACGGACATATGGCAAGAGACACCTGAGCCTCTTTACACAAGATAAATGTCTAATTTGCTGCTAACATACTTCACTGCACATTTGCCTCATCAATAACTGAATAGTGGATATAAATAACTGATCATTTTGTGACAGGACTAAATTCACATCATTCAATAAGAAAGTGGTAGGGTTATATTTTGTTCTCTGTGTTCACAATGCTAATCAGAATACTAAATCGTGCATGTTAGTGAATGGTGCACAGATGGTTGAAATACGGTCTTTTCCCCTGTGGTGGTGGAAACCTGCAGTTGCAATAATGTTTGAAAGGTGTTCAAAATATAAAATGTGATTTTAATGCAAGATAGACTGCGCACGTGATATAAGTGTCTTCCACAGTGTAGATTGACCTAAAGAGGATGGAAAAATGGGAAAGGGAAAGCCAGTATGCACCGTAAGATATTAGCTCTCCCTTATTAGGCCATGCAACCTGAGCAACTCATTAGGGGAGATTTTAACTCCCTCTGCCCCGCAGAAATCAGGCGACTTTTTTTGCTGCTCCAATACCACTCTGCAGCGATTTAAATGCCGGGTGGTTGAGGCACCCTCCTGACTCAGACGAATGCCTCATTAACATATGCTAATCACTCAGTTAGGACTGTGAGGCAATTTTAATGGACTACTGGCAGGATAGACCTTTGTGGTCCCTCCGATCAGTGAAATGTGCCAACACCCAGTGGAGGCCTCAACAGATGAGTAAAAAACTTTTTTTTTGTGTAGAGTGCTCCTCTGGCCCCACAAGGGAAATCTGTGCCTTTCCTGCCCTGGGCACCCCTTCTCCCTTTCCCTGAGACCCTGCCAAATCCCACCCCACTCCCGTGGCTTACCTGAGTGCCGGCGATCGGCCTCCAGGCTGCCTGATCTTCACCTGCTGGTAGCCGGTCAGCTGCCTCTTTATGTCCGTTTCAGGCAGTCAGCTGGCCGGTGGGATGTTAATGAAGCCTGGTCATTAAAATTGACCAGGTCTCCCGGGTGGGAATTTTATCGGCTTCCCCTGGCTTTTTGCCCAGGAGTTAAAATCCCTGCTGTTGTGTATTGTTAAAACATTCTTCATATTGTTCTTTTGGGCAGAGTGGTGAAGACAAAAATCTTGGAATTATTTAAGAAACAATCAGATGCAGTGATGGGGGTACTAGTGATGGGGGTGCTGTAGGATTGTTCTGGATGGAAGATTAAGATGGGCTGAATGGTCCTCATCTATAAGTATCTTGTGGTCCAAGTTGTTCTCCCCCACTTCAAAGGTCACTGTTTCCAGAGGCTAAATGGGGTACTGACACTCCCCTGTAATTGATACTCCCCTGTAATTGCCACACCCAAGGATGTGATTCAACATGATAGGCTCAGAAAAGCAATTAGACTTTTAAAAGAAAAAAACACATAATAGCTTGTTGGCTCTGTGAAGGACTGAAAAAGATACTTGGACTGCGAAATGCAATCGCTGGTCTAAGTTTCAGGCCCAGGTTATTTTAATTCCCGGGCCTCATTTAAAAGCCTCTGGTCTACTTTCCACAAGTGGGAACCGGTTTCTGCTGGGTAGTTAGGGTTAAAATGGACCCCAAAGTCATAAAACCAACCATAAACAAAGCAACTGCATGACTAAGTTCAGACAGTCGTTTGCTCCTGTGCATCTATTCTGGCATTTCTGGCACGCAAACTAAAGTGTCTGTCAGACGCAGTCTTGAAATAGTCTGAATTGAACAACTTTGGTTGTTCGTGAAATAACTGGAAATTACTGAATGGGATACTTTTAGGTTAATTTATGAATATCTGCTATAAATAATGGAAAATGGTGCCACACGGGGCCAAGGGAATTCCTAATGTTGGTGCTCATTTACTGTCTGGTGAGTTAACCAGGGTTTTCCATAATTTCTTATTGGTTTTGATGAAGTTCAGATTGTATCACTTGTTAGGTTGTAATCACTGCAGAATTCGTTTCTGTATTAGTCCGAAAATTATCCAAACAATTGTTTAAATTGCCATTCTCAAGAGACTTGCATATCTGTGTTTTCCATACAGCTGATTAAACCTGGTAAAAGTAAATCTTAATTGTATCCACATCACATGACTAGAAAAGAACCAGAAAATAGCGAGTGGAAAGAAAAATGGTTCTGTACCCTAGTAAAGCAAACAGATAGATGTGAACTCCAGGAAAATCAAGGATAAGCACAGTTTTAATTGCTTTATTGTGCGAGCAAATGTAAAATTGTTTCGCAGCTTATTTTATATTTGCTTGCTGCGTGAGACAAGCTCACATACAAACAGTAATTGCGCAGCAAGCACCAGGGGAAACTCCAGTCCTATGTGTTTTCTCACTGTCTCCATGTGACGGCCCCTTTGTGTTCGTTTTTCTGTGCTTGTACCCCTAAGGCAGGAGGTAATTTGAAAAGTTTTTTTATTTCCTTTTAAGTTTCTCTTCCCAAGGGAAATATGCGCAGATTGTCTGTTTGTTTGCTGTTTACAAGTTATTCATGATGAAAATATTTTCTGTGGTGTCAAACTAGTGTAGGCCTGAATCCCACCCGAGCCTGGCAGGAATGACGTGAGGCCAGCGGGCAGGAGCAGGGCAAGGGTGGCAGGAGGTCGCCGCCGGTGACCTGCAGTGACAGTCTCCAGCAGTGAGGTAAGTGGAACAGGGGTGTCCGACAGGGATCATGGCCAGGTGAGAGGAGGAATGCCCTGAGCCAGGGAGAGGAGCGATGCCCTGGGCCGGGGAGAAGGGGGATGCCCTGGGCAGGGGAGGGGGGATGCCCTGGGCCGGGGAGAGGGGGGATGCTCTGGGCCGGGGAGAAGGGGGATGCCCTGGGCAGGGGAGGGGCGGGATGCCCTGGGCAGGAGAGGGGGGGATGCACTGGGCAGGGGAGGGGCGGGATGCCCTGGGCAGGAGAGAGGGGTCTGCCCTGGGCAGGGGAGGGGGGGATGCACTGGGCAGGGGAGGGGCGGGATGCCCTGGGCAGGAGAGAGAGGGGATGCCCTGGGCTGGGGAGAGGGGGAATGCTCTGGGCAGGGGACGGGGGGATGCCCTGGGCAGGGGAGAGGGTGGATGCCCTGGGCTGGGGAAGGGGGAATGCTCTGGGCAGGGGAGGGGGATTGCCCTGGGCAGGGGAGGGGTGGATGCCCTGGCCGGGGAGAGAGGGGATGCTCTGGGCAGGGGAGAGGGGGGATGCCCTGGGCTGGGGAGAGGGTGAATTCTCTAGGCAGGGGAGGGGGGGATGCCCTGGGCAGGGGAGAGGGTGGATGCCCTGGGCAGGGGAGGGGGGGATGCCCTGGGCAGGGGAGAGGGTGAATGCTCTGAGCAGGGGAGGGGGGATGCCCTGGGCAGGGGAGGGGGGTTGCCCTGGGCAGGGGAGGGGGGGATGCCCTGGGCAGAGGAGAGGGTGAATGCTCTGGGCAGGGAAGGGGGGGATGCACTGGGCAGGGGAGGGGTGTTGCCCTGGGCAGGGGAGGGGGGATGCCCTGGGCAGGGGAGAGATGGGATTCCCTGGGCAGGGGAGAGGGGGATGCCCTGGGCAAGGGAGGGGGTGGGGATGCCATTGGCAGGGGAGGGGGGATGTCCTGGGCAAGGGAGGGGGTGGGGATGCCATGGGCAGGGGAGGGGGGATGCCCTGGGCAGGGGAGAGGGGGATGCCCTGGGCAAGGGAGGGGGTGGGGATGCCATGGGCAGGGGAGGGGGGAGATGCCCTGGGCAGTGGAGGAAGGGGGGATGCCATGGGCAGGGGAGGGGGGAGATGCCCTGGGCAGGGGAGGGGGAGATGTCCTGGGGGGATGTTTCCTTGTGGGGCCCAGAGGAGCCCAGAGTAGGGTTAAAATCCCCCCCTTTACTGAATTGAGACACTGGCTTGAACCAATCAGCAGTTTTATTTGCATACGATATATGAGCTAGCAGTTGTACTCCTTGATATATAAAACAATAAAATGCAGCTTGTTTTCTCTCCAAACATGGACTACAAGGCAGAAGACCACTTACTGTAAACTTCCTCCAGCTGGCTCAGGATTTTAAAACATGGACATCCTTTCCACTGACAGTTTCAATTTTCAAACACTGACCGCTCTCTATCTTTTAATAAGAACTGCTAATATCAACCTGTGAGATGAAGGCCCCAATTTTAACTGTCCCTTCCTGGCGGAAACTGGGCCGGGGGGGTCCAGTTAAAATGAGGTGAGTCACTTAGCCCCTCTGATCCCGCTGCCTTCCAGCCGTGTCCCAATATTAACCTTCCTCTTTTGAGCAGGTGAGGAGGACGCCCACAAGGTGATGTCACAGGACCTGATCTGCAATTTCAACCTGAGGCCTGTGGGAGGAGGGTGGGGGGAGTGGGGGAGGGGCGGGTAGGGAAGGGAGGCAGGAGGGGTGGAAGGCGGGGCAGGGGGTGAGGGAGGAGGGCAGAAGCGATAGGGGGCACGGTGCAGGGGAGGGGAGGGATGGTGGGGGAGGGCGGGGAAAGGGGCAGTGGGAGGAGGAGGGGGAGGGGAGGGGAGGGGGCGGGGCAGATTCGGCTCCCCTGTCATGCAAAACCTGTCAGGAGCCGGATCGTGGGCCAGAAAAGGCCCAGAAGATAAGTTAAAAAGTTTTATTTTATGTTTCCTTGCGGGCCAGGAGGGGCAGGAGTGCTCCTTCTGGCCTCACAAGGTAGCTTTGGGCCTCCCTTGTAACGGGCTCTCCCCATCCCGATCTCTGCCAGAGACTTTCCCCCCCCTCCCATCACCCCCAATCCCTGCCCAAAGATATTCCCCCCACCTCCTGATCCCTGCCCAGAGCCTTCCACCCACCCCCCCCAATGACTGCCGGGAGCCCTTCACATGGGTCCCCGGTTGAGGTTTCCTGTCACCAGTTGCCCACTCCTGCTGGCCGGCCAGATAGTCATTCTGTCCGGGTGTCCACTGAGCTATCGATTACAGGGGGCCCTACCCTCTTTAGTAAAGAGTCAGAAATTGCTGTCAACGAAAGTCACTATCCCCGATTGGGGGCCTATCTTTTGATATATGACCAAAGGGTTTCTAGAAGTCTGATTGATTACATGCCACACTATGCAAATTGAATAGAATGATAGCTTAACCTGCAAGATGTTGCAATGGTACTTTTGTGGGCAATCGCAGATAGGAGCACAACAGGTCTGCTAATGTAAATGACGTTTCCCCCCTCCCCCAAATGATTTATCCAATTAACAATTCAAACCACCATTGTGTGGGCCAAAACAAAATTTCTGTTTTTCCAGACAATTGTCCAATCTGAGCTGCAAGCTTCTGCTGACAAGAATACTTTGTGTGACCTTGGATGTTAATCTCTTAAATGCTGATTCTTGCCGTACAGAAATAGCAGTTAAAACATTTAACACAGGCAAAAATCCATTTTGTCACAGGGAAGTTAAAGGGAAGTGGTTGTATCTGGTGACAAAAAAATGTGAAGCCTTTTTTGGAAAGAGCTGGCAGATTTTGCAAAGGTTGTAAAGGGGGAAAAAGTGATGGGCAAGGCTGAAAGGAAGGAAAAGCCAACATGAACGAAGGAAATGGACAAATCTTGGAGCAACCCCAATTTGGCAAAGTGTTCACACAGCTGCATGAGGTGGGTGCGAGGATGGTTACCATGTTTGTCACTCCAGGATACCCAACCCAGGAGAACAGCAGTGCATCGTACCTGGCAAGAGATGGCTACCAGCTTTAAATCTGTGTGTCTAAAGTGCCTGCCAGACTTGAGAATAGATGTGGGGAACGACAATGCACTTTAAGCGGCAGCGTTTGTTATTAAGTTCAACTCTATAACAAACTGGAAGACATTGCAGAGATTGAAAACATTTGGTCTGTAACCATCTTTAGTACACAGTCAATCATACAATCATTTCCAAGTCAAAGGGAAAGAGTCAGGGAAAATGTTGTCCTTAACTATGGATACAAAATTAAACCAATATCGATACATCTCCCTCCTCAAAAGAAATTAAATCAGGCCAGTTAGCCTGACGGCAGTCGTTGGGAAAATGTTGGAATCCATTATTAAGGAAGTGGTAACAGGGCACTTAGAAAATCATAATATGATTAATGTAAGGAATCTTACAACACCAGGTTATAGTCCAACTGTTTTATTTGAAAATCACAAGCTTTCGGAGGCTTTCTCCTTCGTCAGGTGAGCAAGTGTGGGATTCCATGGAAGGTTACAGCATTTATATTCAGAGAACAATACCTGGTAATTACAGATAATCTTTCCAACTGCCCGTTGTCAAGGCAATCAAAGTGTTCAGACAGAGCGATGTTACCTACAGGACCACTGAATACACAAACGGCCAGAACAAAAAAGACAGAGAGAGAGAGAGAGAGAGAAACATCCGAACGGAAGAGAAAGACAGAGAATGACCCGTTATGTTAAAAACAGATAACTTTTTTTTGCTGGTGGGGTTATGTGTAGCGTGACATGAACCCAAGATCCCGGTTGAGGCCGTCCTCATGGGTGCGGAACTTGGCTATTAATTTCTGTTCGACGATTTTGCGTTGTCGTGTGTCTCGAAGGCCGCCTTGGAGAACGCTTACCCGAAGATCGGTGGCTGAATGTCCCTGACTGCTGAAGTGTTCCCCGACTGGGAGGGAACCCTCCTGTCTGGCGATTGTTGCGTGGTGTCCGTTCATCCGTTGTCGCAGTGTCTGCATGGTCTCGCCAATGTACCATGCTCCGGGGCATCCTTTCCTGCAACGTATGAGGTAGACAATATTGGCCGAGTCACAGGAGTATGAACCATGCACCTGGTGGGTGGTGTCCTCTCGTGTGATGGTGGTATCTGTGTCGACGATCTGGCATGTCTTGCAGAGGTTGCCGTGGCAGGGTTGTGTGGTTTAACGGCTAGACCTCATTTGAATTTTTTTTCTCTGTTTCCCACCCAGCAGCCAGCCAGCGGGAGGGAGGGGGAGATTGTGGGGGGGGGAGGGAGATCATGGGGGTGGGGGGGAGATCACACGTCGGCATTGGATCGCGGGGGGGATCGGATCGCTGGAGGGTCAGCTTGGAGATTGCAGGGAGGGGTCTGGAGATCGCAGGGTGGGGGTCTGGAGATTACGGGAGCTGTCGGGAGATCATGGGGGTGGGGAGGGGTTGGCGGATCATGGGGAGAGAGGCCGATCGTAGCAGGTTAGCTTGAGGGGCCGAGTGGAAGCACGCCTGCTCCTCCTGGCCCACAAGCAGTGCTGGAAAAGCACTTACCTGCTGGATCCAGCAGTTCTTGCCTCCCTTTGACTGCCGGGTTTCCCAAGCCCTGGGAATCTCATAGCAGCCATAAATCTAAATGGCTGCTAAAATCAGAGGCACACAGCTTCATTAAGATATTTAAATTACTGACCCCCTCTCGAGAGCAGGTTACTCACCCACCCCCCAACCCGCCTCAGTTAAAGTGGAAGTAGGCGCGGTCCCGATGGGTTGGGGTCGGGTTTCACATTTTTAACAATTTAACTCCACTTCCCCCGCCCCTCTCCTGCCCATCCTGAGGGGGGGGGGGGTAAAAATTACCCCCAATATTTTCTTCGCTACCAGCAAAGGTCTTCTTTTTGTTGTAGGACTGTGGTTTTTTAACTATGAACTGGCAACATGGCTCCATTTGTGTTACTGAACATGCAACTGGAATCTTAGGTAGCTCCTCAAATCAATGGTTCTGTTTTCCACAGGTTTCTCCAAAACAACTTCCCATCTTCAGTTCTTATATATTAGGAATTAATATGTACTTGTCCTCGCCATCTATTTCCCTTTTCCTGTTGGCTGAATTCTCACAATTTCTTCTTGCAGCTTATGAAATGTTTTGTATCTCTATTGTAGAACTGGGCCTGTTTGGCTTTTCTGAGGGATAGCTTATCTTTTACATCACTTACTGTCCTCAGCATCAAAATTCAGCTTATCTGCCAAAGAGTCTTTGAGTTGGCGAGTTGTTCAGTATCTCATTTGGTGTATTGTATCAGTTGCGAAGAGTGAGGTAAGGGGTCTGTGACAGACGCGTGTGCTTTTTCTAGCAATTCTTTTGCAATTTTAATAAAATTCTCTGCCATTTGACTGTGGACATCTTGGTCAGCTGATGACATGGCTGAACTCGTACTGTTGTTCAAACTGTTGGAATTCCCTCCAATTAAATGTGATCTATTGTCTGATAGAATCTCATTTTGAATACCATAATATGCAAAATGAGTTTTCATCTTAGCTCCGACTTTATTCCCTTTTTAAAATCAGTCTGTTTGTTTCAAAGAAATCAGAATGATAGTCAGAACATATGAGATAATTCCTTCCATCTGC
Organism: Heptranchias perlo; assembly: GCF_035084215.1. Taxonomy (NCBI): domain Eukaryota; kingdom Metazoa; phylum Chordata; class Chondrichthyes; order Hexanchiformes; family Hexanchidae; genus Heptranchias; species Heptranchias perlo. The sequence continues at coordinate 106,586,823 of NC_090325.1, read as the reverse complement.
TTCAAACTGATCACACCCTATTTTCTCTCAGGGCCTTTCTTGTATTTGGTGGCTAATACGTGGCTCCTTTTACTGTTTGGCACATATCATACCTTGATACATTTGTCACAATGCCCTTGTTCATCACAGGCCCGGAAATCACTTATCTAGCTCTCCCTAAGACAACTGTATGGTGAGTTCATCTATAATGTTGAACTACACAGCAATCTAGGGAGGCACTTCTCTTGCGTCAGGCCATCCTTTCATTCTCAACAATTTCAGATCTTCATGTACTCTAGTTCAGATAAGAGTTATTACTGCAGAATATTAATAGTTTCTATCTCTTTTTCTGTACTTCAATTGACTTATTTTTTGTCAACCTTTCTGGTCATATGAAGTGGATATTGTATGTTCAGCGTATCACCAAGATGCATCTCCTTGTCTCTTGCTGACAACATTAAATCTGTAGTTTTGAAGATATAATATAATTCTCAGAAGCCTTTTTTGGATGTACTAATTGGTCTTTTAAAAAAATTGTTCCAAGTGGTTTTTGATCAATTCCCAAAGTAATATTCTTTCTAAAGATGAGCTATTTCAACATTTTCAACTCCAAAACTAAAGCTTATCTCTGTTTTAGTTAGAGATATTGATGCGTTATCCATAGGTTGGCCATTTTGCATGAGATTTATTCTAGGTCCTCTTTCAGATTGGTCGCATTGTAGAATAACATCCATAGTGATGCCAAAATATTTTAATACTGGCACTGGAGAGGTGATCTTCTTGACTTCACCCAAACACTTCTCATGGTGACAGTCCCATGTAAAGTCAACTTCTTTCTTCAGTAAGTCACAAAGAGAAGTGGTTATCTCAGATAATTTTGGAGTAAACAGATGCAGATAGTTGGTGATTCCAAGAATTCTCTGGATACCTTATTTGTTGGTGGGGAAAGGCATTTTAAGCACTACTTCAACGTTAGCAGGGTTTGGTTTTACTCCAGCTTCAGTGTATATCCCAAATAGTTAATTTCTCATTTCTTGAACTTCATTTTATCCTTGTTTGCCCTGATATTTCTTTGTTGGCCTCACTTCAGTAAAACTTTTAGCTTCTGATCATGGTCTTGTTCATCTTTACTGTAGACTGAAATGTCATCTGTCATGGCAGTGACTTTCTTTTAGATTTTCAGTTGCTTCACAAAGACTTCTTTGAAATTCCTCAGGAGTTGCAGAAATCCAAAAGACATTCACAAACATCTGTATCTTCCAAATCTGTATCTTAGTCCATAGGCTCAATTCTTCATCTAATACAACATGCCAAAATCCACAATTATGGATAATTTTGATTTTGTTAATTCAGGCAAAACATGGACTGAGGTTTGAAGTGGGTAGTGATTACATCTGAGGCTTTCTCAAGTGGCTATGGATCGATACACAGATGTAATGTATCATTCTCTTTCATTACCACTATTATTGAAGAGAGCCAGTTAGTTGGACACTGACCGGTGTAACAACTTCCCTATCAACAAGCTCATTAATATGCTTTTGACAAGTTATTTTACACCAGGAGATTGCCTTTGATTGCCACTTGTATAGGTGGGACTTTGGGTTCATCCATTTGGAACTATTTGAAACTCAGTGCTGTACTTGTTGTTCTTGGAGTTTCTAACACTGAATCTTCTTTTCTCAATGGCTTAATGTCTGTTTTGTTGAACATAAGTGATGAAGTGCTAGAGTCCCTAAGGCTTTCTGCCACTTGTATCATCAAACTGTCTCAGGTATTGATTCTCAGGTAGAACATTGAAAATAGCACCACAGGCTAGCTGAAATGTGATATGCTTGTTGTTTATGAGCATGTTCGCAAATTATTCTACAGATCCATCAACTTTAATTGAGAGACTGTGATCTTCATCTTAGTCACAAGTAGCTCTATCTACAGTTTATGGGGGAATATATCGGATAATCCCCAAAAACGGGTGTTGGGATTGCGGTGCGCGATTAAACAGTGCCCTTTGGTTTTGATGCAAGCAGCACGTAACATTCGTGCTGCCTGGTGACTTGAGTGATTGCTGCGTGCAGCCAGCACTACCTGCGCTGTTGATTGGCTGCATGCACCAGCGGGGGCCCCGATATCAGGAGCGGCTAGCGCGACTTAAAGGCAGCCTGCACCTCTTAAAGGGTAGGTGCGCTATGGCTGCAGGAAGTCCTTTGGGAAGTAACTCTGCTGGAAGGTAGTGAAGAATGGCTGCGCCTGCGAGAGAGCATGTACCAAGGTTCTCAGACGGTGCACTAGGGGCCTTGGTGGAAAAGGTGGACAGACAGAGGAGCATCTTATCTCCGCAGGGGGGCAGGAGGTCCTCAAGACATGTGCTGAAGAGGCAGTGGGAGGCTGTGGTGGAGAAGGTGAATGCCAGGAGCATCCACCATGTACATGGATGCAGTGCAGGAAGAAGTTCAATGATTTGATGTAAGTGGTCAAGGTGAGTGAGTTCAACTGTCACATGGCATATCCTACAACTGCACCACTAGCCTCATCCATTGCTCCACGTACTACATACGCCCCCACCCCCCTCCACAGTGGAACCCAGAGCCACGATAGCAGCAGTCTGAGCTCCAAATGCAGCAGTCAGACCTTTGATGGAAGCTGTTTGTGCTGCAATGGAAGCTTTGACATCGTTTATCAGATGTTGCATCATGGTGGGTTCCACAGGTGTGCTGATGGAGGTGACCACCCGTTCCATGTGAGAAAGGATGGGCTCCAAGCTCTGCGTAAAGCCCTGTGCCAAATTGGAGCTGGACTCCTCCATGCCCCTTGGCATTGTGTGCAGGCTTTCTGCAGACTTTCCAGTGCACCAAGCATTTGTCTGTGTACGCCCATCAGCCTTCTTCTGTAGGCTGGCCCATCGAAGTCCTCATTTGACTCCTCTGCAGCAGATCTAGTGAGTGACCTCGCACTCCAGCGAGCTGGCACCTGCGGTAACCATTCCCTCCGCCCTGGCTCCTGCGCACTTGTGCCTGGTGTCTCACGAAATGCAGATCCCTCCTCTATCCTGGCCTCTAAAGCACAGTGTCAGTATCTGAGCTGGTGGCTGCGAGTGTAAGATCAAGTGACGGTGTGTCTGCATCATCACTGTCATCTTCCTCTGCCTCCTCTGACTGGGCAGGTTCCAGTTCTTGGGTATCTGCAATGACAAAGGAACATGGGTTAATTTGTGTTGCGGGGAGAGGAGAAAGTAAGACGTGCATGCTGACACCATCTGCAGCACGTGAGTCAGAAAAGATTGTGGGATGGGGGAGAAGTGGGAAGTGAGAAGGAGGATTAGTTATGCAGAGACCCTCATCATCGATCCCTCCAGCACCGCCAGTGGCCACGGCCGCAGCAACGACCCATCCAATGATAGGCAGCACTGTCTCCTCCATGGGGATGAGGATGTGTAGGCTCGCCTGTCCTCCCCCAGGTCTTTCCTGCTGCCTGTTGTGCACCATCTTCTCCTGCAAGAAAGAGGGAAGTTTGTCAGTGAGTGTCCTGTAAGATGTTTGGGCGATATGGCTGTCATGGTTGAATAGCTGCCAGTGTGTGTGACCTGCGAGTTGTGGGTGTGCGGCTTGCAAGAATGGTGATGTGTGAGGGTGAGATGCAGCATCTGATTCGCAGGGTCACGTACTGATTGAAAGGGTTTGTTGGTAGGTGGGTGACTGGAGGAGGGGGGGTGGGGGCGTGTGTAGTACGTGGAGCAATGGAAGAGGCTAGTGGGCAATAAATGCTGGCCTTGCCAGCGATGCCCACATCCCATGAATGAATAAAAAAAAACTCTCATTAAGAATAGGAAGCTTCAAAAAACACTTCCTATTCTACCAGCAGTCAGAAGTAATAATCTAGCAACTAACCTGCAACACCCGAATGATCCCTTTAAATAGCGCTGGTAGGGGTCCTCCACATACTGTAAGACATTTTCAGGTGTGTGTGGTTAAGACGTGCATTGAGTTGAGTATTAAGTTCCAAAATGGTGTCTATCACTTTAAATCAGCATTGCACACTGATTGTATGCATTTTCTCCCTGCTTTACATGCTGCCGGTGTTCGCTCTCTGCGCATGTGCTAATACCTATAACAAGATGGCATTGGGCGCAATTCACACGAGAAACACGCGTGCGTATCCAAGACGCCATCTTGGCACTCCAGGAGGCCGCGTTACACCGAAACAATCGGTGCTACACGGCCCAATTTCTAGTCCATAGTATCTTACAGTGGAAACTTTGTTTGAGGGTGTTTCGGGGAACATGTCCCTTTTGTATCATTGTAGGCCTAGCAACGCAGGTTATCAGTACTGCCAGTGGCTCACAGCAAGACAGCACCGCACAGTATCCTGTGTAGTTCTGACTGTAGCTTGCAAACACTAACACACCTACATGCATGCAATCAAGGAGCTCGTGGATGTCACACTGAATGAGGCTGAGCGCATATGTGCGGATGAAACATCTGTCCTTATTACAGCTGCCTGTGGCTGCGCCCTCATGTTATTCCACAAAAAGCTTTCTTTGGTCTGTTTCTGTTTTTAATCAAAGATTTTTCTTTAAACAGTATGTTCTAATGAGATCAGGAAGGAACTAATTGCAGGAGTTACTAAAATCCAGTGTGCTAAATGAAGTCTTTGGAGTTCATTACTTCTGTTAGATTATGTATGATTGTATACATTTTTAATAACATTTTAAAATATCTATGCGTTAGTAGTTTCCTCCATGGGAACTGCCACCTCTGAAATCATTGCCATCATTCTGCTCCCCCTTCCAAAGCTGCAGTCATTTTGTTCTCTGAGGCTGCCAACTCCCTCCTCAAGGTCACTGCTGCAGTTATCCCCAACTCTGCTGCTAACCTCCCTTTGGCTTGGAAATAACCAATATGAAAATGAAAAATCAATTTCTATTGGTTTGCTGATGTTTCTTGAGGCATCAATTCATGTAAGAACTATGATGTGTCAGGAACATAAGAAAGCATGAACTCCTCTACAAATATTTTCATACTGAATGTCTGTCAGGGAAAATTTACTTCTTTACCTAAGCCCTAATCTGCTTTCCTTGCTCATGTGCCAGATGGCACTTGGGTGTACGTCTGAAGATGATAGATTGCCAAGTCAGAGATCGTGTTTTATATTTGTATCCATGGTGTTTCACTGTAGATATATTTTCAGCTTTAATCAGAGCTATTTTTAATAAACAGTCTATCTGCCAAAGATGATTAATTTCATAAATAATTTGCATATTAAATACATAATATTATGAAGAAACTCAAGTCAAAAATGTTTTTCTAAATGTATGAGGTAATTTGCAAAGCTGAGCAAAATGACACATTTCTAGGGTGTTTGGGGCACTGTCCTTTCACTTTTGGAATTGGGTTTCAAATTCAGCTCAGAATAGCAGAATGAAAGTCTCCTCTCTGATGAATATATGGATCAGTTTAAAAAGGCTGAACTGAATTGTCAGTGAACACGTATTGACTGTATAAAACCGTCCACAGTTCAGCACTAGTTGACATGGAATTGGCAACCTTACTCGGGCAGGCTACAGAGATGGATGTAGAAATGCACACTACTTCAGTAGGCGTGTTTTATGAGCTTGGAGTTGAGACACATTGGAGATAAAATTCAACTTTGATGGAGGCACAAATCAAAGTTGATCGGCCGCTCATTATACACATTTTGCAATTTTGCTTTTTTTAAGTGGCCACTGTACTACCATTTGAAATGTCTTTTCTCAGCTTGTTGAGTGTTACTTCTAGTCTAGGCATTCTGACAAAGTCATTGGATTACTTCTTGCACTTCTCTGATTTCTGAATATTTATGTAACTTTTTAGTTATTTCAGCCCAAACATTTTGACATGCCAAAGATGTGGAGAATTTGGTTGATGACCCTTATAATGTTCTCCTGTCTTTTTTTATTCTCCCAATTTTCATGCTGGGGTACTCTTGCTGAAATGCCAGCACCCAGATAGATAGTGAGTATCAATGAGTTCAATCATTGGGGAGAGGACCATCACAGCTGAGCCCAATCCTCACCTGACATCTTGTGACAGTAAAGAACTTGCATTCTTATAGCACTTCTCATGACCTCAAGATGTCTCAAAGCAAGGCACAGCCAATGAAGTACTTTTCAAGTATAGCCACTGTTGTAATGTAAGAAAACACAGCAGTCAACTAGCACACAACAAAGTTCCACAAACAGCATTGAGATAAATGACCAGATAATCTGTTTAAGTAAATGTTGCTTGACAGATAAATGTTGGCCAAGACACCAGGTGAACTCCCCTGCTCCACGTAAACTCCCCTGCTCCACGTAGATTAGTGCCATGGGATCCTTTATGACCACCTGAGGGTCTTCGGTTTAACATCTCATCCGAAAGACAACACCTCCGACAGTGCAGCATTCCCTTAGTACTGCACTTAAATGTCAGCCTGGATTATTTCTCAATTCTCAATCCTTACTTCATATACTAGCTACTGAAATGTTAGCATGTGAACCCTCGTTTCTTTATGAAAGACTGACTCAAATGGCACTTTACTGTGACAAGACACAGTTCAGACCATTGACTGGTTTATTTACATAAATATATAAATGAACAGTGTACAGTTTTCACAGTGAGAACAATTTCCTTGATTATGAAAAATAATAGTTGCAACTTACTCGTGCCGTATCCATGGGCTTACTTTCTCTAGCTAAGCTTTCAAAGCTAAGCTGGTTCAGGTTTTTAAAAAACAGATGGCTTCTCGCTGCTGCTGTGAAAACACGGACAAGTTTGTGTCTCAGGGAGAGAGAGAAAGGCTGCTCCTCCCTCATGTCAATGAGATGGGGCTCGACCCTCTGAGCTGTGAATCAAAGTTACTATACTGAGCTGAGAGCTCAGTCTTTGATGTGTGAGCAGGAGGCTCCTCAGCATCTGCTAAGCTGTGCAAGTAGAACGGGATGATACCCTGGACCGCAGGTGTCTCAAGGAGCCATTCTCTCACAACAGCCCACAATGTTTGTAATGTACCTGCCTTCGAATAATTAATTAACACTTCAAACCACCACTGTGAGCCTAAATAAACTTTGAGGCTGCTGGGCTATTGTTGAGAAAAAATGCTGGATCCAGTATTATAGAAATATTATAAGTTAAAAAACCCACTTCAGGCAAAATCCAATTTGCCACACAGGAGTTGTCTTTTGTCCAGTAATCTCAAGGTGGCTGACCATCACCATCCTGTCTAGATACTGGTAATGCTCTTTGTTCTTGATCTTCAGACTGGTTTGATGTTAATTGAGCCAGGAGGACCATGTTTTGGAGCTATGCATGACATTCGCTGGAATAGATTTTCAAAGAGCTTGTGTCCGGCAAGGTACTTCATGTGCAGCGAGCATGCTTCAGAAAATCCTGGGCCCGCTTGGCTTCACTTGCAGCATGCAAGGTACCTCAGTGCATTCGAGGTAAACCTACCCCATTGTTTGCATTATTTACTTTAAAACAGGTACTGCCAAAGAGACAGGCAAGCAAACAAGCCATTGTAAGACAGCAGTTCTAAGGAATGAAATGTGGCAAGTGGAGCATGTTTCAGTGGGGGAGCATTTGGGAAACAGTGATCACAATATCATTAGGGTTAGAGTAGTTATGGAAAAGGACAAGGAACAATCAAATGTGAAAATACTCATCTGGAGGAGGACTAATTTCAGTGAGTTGAAAAGGGATCTGGCCCAGGTGGATTGGAATCAAAGATTGGCAGGTGAAACAGTAAATGAGCATTGGGAGGCCTTCAAAGAGGAGATAGTTTGGGTACAGACTAGACACATTCCCACGAGGGGGAAAGGAAGGGCATCCAAAGCTAGAGCGCCCTGGATAACTAAAGATATAGGGGACAAAACTGGGTTGTGTAGTGTCTGTTTTGTAGGCGCTAAGGGACACCTAAGCCCCGAAAATTGCGTCCGAGATGCGTGCGTACACTTCTGATGCGAAGTGCGCAGGACGCCATCTTGGTAAAGGGGTTTGCATGCGCACACCTAACACCTGCCGGCAGCATGTAGAGTAGGGAGATGATGATGTGAATCATTGTACAACGATGATTTGAAGCAGTAGGTGACATTTTGGAACACCACGCTCCAGCCAGTGCACTGTCTTAATCACACACAGCTGAACAGGACTTAAACAGAATGAAGGACCCCCCCACCTGCGCTATTTAAAGTGATCATGAAGTACTTACAGGTTAGTGGCTGGATTATTTATTCTGGCTGCTGGTACGTGTTTTTGGAAGTTTACTATACTTGGATAAAGTTTCATTATTCTATAAGAGAGTGGTCTGGCCGGTCTTGCAGTACTGTTTGTGGCATTTAAAATATTGTGCTGAATAAAGTTGCTTCCATACATGGGTGGCCTGGTAGGGCTTCTTCTGGGAATTGAACATGACTGGGAGAATGAAGAGAGGCCACGCAGAGCAGGAGAAGCTGCTCGAAAAGGGAGGAGGGGGAGGGGAGGAGAGGAGGGCACTCAGCAGGAGGCCATATCCGTGGAGGGTCGTCAGGACCAATTCTCTGACCTCAACTTCAGCGATGACCAGTGCATTCAATGGCTGCGGTTCACTGAAGAGGACATGACTGAAATTTATCACCTGCTGCAGTCACAACTGCAGCTTCAGAGCAGGGCAAGGACAGCATTGCCTGTGGCTGTCAAGGTAACTATGGCGCTGAATTTTTATGGCTCTAGCTCCTTTCAGGCTGCTGCTGGAGATATAAGCAACATCTCACAGTTTACAGTGCACTGTTGTATTAGGGAGGTCACTGAGGCTCTGTACGCACTCAGAAACAGATTAATCTCATTCCCTCTTGCCAGAGACAAGCAGCAGGAGTGAGCAAGAGGGTTTGCTCACATTGCAGGCTTCCCCATGGTGCAGGGTGCCATTGACTGCAAGCACATTGCCATACGTGCTCCACGTCTGAACTCGGCCATATTCATGAACAGAAAGGGATTCCACTCCCTCAATGTGCAGCTGGTGTGTGACCACATGCAGCGCATTATGCAGGTCAATGCCCGCTATCCTGGCATCAGTCATGACTCCTTCATCCTGCGGCAGTCCTCTGTGCCACCTATATTTCAACCAGCACAGCAAGTCAAAGGCTGGCTACTGGGAGACAAGAGTTATCCCCTCATGAAGTGGCTCATGACTCCGGTCCGGAACGTATGCACATGTGCACAGCAGGCGTACAATGAGATCCATGCTGTCACGTGGAACATCACAGAGCAGACCATAGACATCCTCAATCAACGATTCCACTGCCTGGAGGAGCCCTGCAGTACTCAGCTGAGCGGGTATCGAGGTTTATTGCTGCACAACCTCGCCATTATGAGGGGACAGCCCTTTCCACCACTTATCAGGCGAGAGCCTGAGCAAGAGGAAGAGGCATAGGAAGAGGAGGACGAGACGGAGGAGGATATGGAGGAAGAGGCAGGAAGGCAACAAAGTAGACAGGCCCTGTCTGCCAGGGCTCTGTGTGATCAGATGATTAATGAGCGATACCAGTAACCTCAACGATACCTCCCCATTCACCAACAGTCCCACACTCCTTACCTTTCCTCTCTCACATGACCATCAAATCGTCCTGCTTATGATTACACATTGCTTCCTCCCTCAGCTCATCGCAGAAATAAAAACCAACACCGAATGCAAATTCAAATCCACATTTATAAATTAACACATGAATTAAAATGCAAATGAAATGAGGCTATTCACCCTTGTGCATTCCCTTAGTGCCTGTTGTTTGTGTGCCTTCACCTCTCCTAGTGCCTATACGAGGTGCTTCCCCAGTGGCTGGAGCATAGGTGGTGGAAGGCTGCTGACATTCAATTGAGGAGAATGCAGATGGCATTGGAGGACGAATTCGAGCAGCTCTGGGTCGGGAGGGCCCGGCTTCAGACTACACCATTTCAGCCTGCGCTGCAGCACTCTGGGCTGGCTGGCTGACAGGCAACAGCAAGGGCAGTGGCAGAGTGGCAGGGTGGGAGCAGGAATGCTGTGATCCTAAGAACATCAGAGCATAAGAGATAGGAGGAGGAGTAGGCCATACAGCCCCTCGAGCCTGCTCCATCATTCAATAAGATCATGGCTGATCTTCGACCTCAACTCCACTTTCCCTTCCGATCCCCATATCCCTTGATTCCCCTAGAGTCCAAAAATCTAACCATCTTAGCCTTGAATATACTCAATGACTCAGCATTCACAGTCCTCTGGGGTAGAGAATTCCAAAGATTCACAACCCTCTGCGTGAAGAAATTCCTCCTCATCTCAGTCTTGAATGGCCGACCCCTTATCCTGTGACTATGCCCCCTAGTGCTAGACTCTCTAGCCAGGGGAAACATTCTCTCAGCATCTACCCTGTCAAGTCCCCTCACTCTTCTAAACTCCAGAGAGAATAGGCCGCTCCTGAGAAAGGACAGCAGGTCCATCATCCATGACGTCACTGCCACTTTCCCGGGGCAACGTGTCAGTACTCCTGGTGATCTATTGGAGAACAGATTGCTTGACTGCTGTGATGCCCTGGAAGTCCCTTTCAACAGTGATACCTGAGCTCCAAATGTAGCAGTCAGATCTTTGATGGCAGATGTTTGTGCTGCAATGGAAGCTGTGACATCAGTTATCAGATGCTGCATCATGGTGGGTTCCGCAGGTGTGCTGATGGAGGTGACCACCTGTTCCATGTGGGAAAGGATGGGCTCCAAGCTCTGCGCAAAGCCCTGTGCGGAATTGGAGCTGGAGTCCTCCATGTTCCTTGATATTGTGCACAGGCTTTCTGGCAGGCTTTCCAGTGCAGCAAGCATTTGGCTGTGTACGCCCATCAGCCTTCTTCTGTAGCCTGGCCCACTGAAGTCATCATCTGACACCTCTGCAACAGAACTAATGCGCAACTTCGCCCTCCACGAGCTGGCACCTGCGGTATCCGTTCCCCCCGTCCTGGCTCCTGCGCACTTGTGCCTCGTGTCTCAGCACTTGCGGATCCCTCCTCTATCCTAGTCGCTAAACTACGCGCAGTGTCAGTCTCTGAGCTGGTGGATGCGAGTGTAAGATCGAGTAACGGTGTCTCTGCATCATCACTGTCATCATCCTCTGCCTCCTCTGACTGGGCAGGTTCCAGTTCTTGGGTTTCTGAAATGACAAAGGGACACGGGTTAAGTTGTGGTGAGTGGAGAGGAGAAAGTAAGACGTGCATGCTGACACCATCTGCAATACATGGGTCAGAAAAGAATGTGGGATGAGGGAGAAGTGGGAAGCGAGAAGGAGAATTAGGTATGCAGAGACCCTCATCATCAATACCTCCAGCACCGCCAGTGGCCACGGCCTCAGCGATGGCCCTTCCAATGATGGACAGCACTGTCTCCTCCATGGGGGTGAGGACGTGTAGGTGCACGCCTGTCGTTCCCCAGGTCTTTCCTACTGCCTTCTGTTTGCGCCACCTTCTCCTGCAAGAAAGAAGGAAGTATGTCAGTGAGTGTCCTGCAAGGTGTTTGGGTGATGTGACTGTCATGGTTGAATAGCTGCCAGTGTGTGTGACCTGTGAGTTGTGGGCGTGCGGCTTGCAACAGTGGTAATGTGTGAAGGTGAGAGGAAGCATCTGATTGGAAGGATTGAGTATTGATTGAAAGAGTTTGTTGGTAGGTGGGTGATGGGGGGTGTAGTGTGTGGAGCAGTGGATGCGGCTAGTGGTGCAGTTGGTAGGAGACACCACTTGAAAGTTGAAGTCACTCACCTTGACCACTTGTGTCAAACCATCAAACTTCTTCCTGCACTGCATCCATGTTCTTGGCGCTGTGCTCCTGGCATTGACCTTGCCCGCTACTTCCTCCCACTGCCTCTTGAGCATATGTCTGGAGGACCCCTTGCCCCCCTGCGTATGCAGGATGCCCCTCCTTCTGTCCACCAAGGCCTCTAGTGCATCATCAGAGAACCTTGGTACACGCTCTCTCGCAGGCGCAGCCATTCTTCCAAGTATCACAGCCCAGTTATCACTTCTCACACCATTCCCACCAGTTCCTGCAGTCACAGTGCACCTCCCCTTTAAGAGGTGCTGGCTGCCTTTAAATAGTGCTAGCCACTCCCGACATTGGGGCCCTCCACTGATGTATGCAGCCAATCAACAGGGCTGGTAGCGCTGGCTGCATGCAGCTTTAATTCGTCAGGCAGCGTGAATGTAAAGTGCTGCCTGGATCACAACCAACGGGCGTGGGTTAATCCCGCACCGTGATCCCATGATACAGGCTCATAATACAATTGAAAACCAAGCTGAATACAGAAAGCACAGAGGAGAACTGAAAAAGGAAATGAGAGAGGCAAAGAGAATGTTTGAGAATAGATTATCAGGTAACATAAAAGGGAACCCAAAAATTTTTTATAAGCATATAACTAGGAAAAGGTTAGTCAAAGGGAGGGTGGGTCCAAATAGGGACCAAAAAGGAGGTCTTCTAGTGGAGGTAGAATGTATGGCTGAGGTACTAAATTAATACTTCGTATCTGTTTTCACTAATGAAGAAGATGCTGCCAATATCACGGTAAAGGAGGAGGTAATAGAGAAATTGGATAGGATAAAAATAGATAAAGAGCAGGTACTTAAGAGGTCGGCAGCGCTCAAAGTAGGTCACCCAGTCCAAATGGAATGTATTCTAGGTTGCTGAGGAAAGTAAAGTTGGAGATAGCGAAGGCACTGGCCACAATCTTCCAACCCTCCTTAGATATGGGGATGGTGCCAGAGGACTGGAGGATTGCAAATGTTACACCTCTGTTTAAAAAAGGGGGTTAAGAATAAATCCAGTAACAGGCCAGTCAGCCTAATGTTGGTGGTGGGGAAACTTTTAGAGACAATAATTCGAGACAAAATTAATTGTCACTTAGAAAAATATGGGTTAGTAAATGACAGCCAGCAGGGATTTGTTAAAGGAAAATCATGTTTGACTCACTTGATTGAGTTCTTTGATGAATAACGCAGAGGGTTGATGAAGGTAATGCGGTTGATGATGTGTATATGGACTTTCAAAAGGCGTTTGGTAAAGAACCACATAATGGACTTGTTAGCAAAATTGAAGCCCATGGGATTAAAGAGACAGTGGCAGCGTGGATACGAAATTGGCTAAGGGTCAGAAAGTAGAGAGTAATGTTGAACAGTTGTTTTTCAGAGTGGAGGGAAGTATACATTGGTATTCCCCAGGAGTTGATATTAGGACCACTGCTCTTTTAGATATATATTAATGACCTGGACTGGGATATACAGAGCATAATTTCAATGTTTGCAGATGACACGAAACTCAGAAATGTAGTAAACAGTGAGGAGGATAGAAACAGACTTCAGGAGGACATAGACAGACTGGTGAAATGGGCAAACACATGGCAGATGAAATTTAACACAGAAAAACGCGAAATGATCCATTTTGGTCGGAAGATGAGGAGAGGCAATGTAAACTAAACAATTTTAAAGGGGGTGCAGGAAAAGAGAGACTTGGGAGTGCACATACACAAATCTTTGAAGGTGGCAGGACAAGTTGAGAAGGCTATTAAAAAAGCATACAGATCGTTGGCTTTATTAATAGAGGCATAGAGGAAAAAAGCAAGGAAGTTATGCTAAACCTTCATAAATCGTTGGTTAGACCCCAGCTGGAGTATTGTGACCAATTCTGGGCACCACACTTTAGAAAGGATGTCAAGGCCTTAGAGAGGGTACAGAGGAGATTTACTAGAATGGTACCAGGGATGCGGACTTCAGTTATATGGAGAGACTAGAGTAGCTGAGGTTGTTCTCCTTAGAGCAGAGAAAGTTAAGGGGAGATTTAATAGAGGTGTTCAACACCATGAAGGGTTTTATAGACTAATTAAGGAGAAACTGTTTCCAGGGGCAGAAGGGTCAGTAACCAGAGGACACAGATTTAAGGTAATGGGCAAAAAAATCAGAGGCAAGGTGAGGAGAAATTTTTTTACACATTGAGTTGTTTATTTTTTATTCATTCATGGGATGTGGACATCGCTGGCAAAGCCAGCATTTATTACACATCTCTAATTGTCCTTGAGAAGGTAGTGGTGAGTCACCTTCTTGACAACTGAGTGGCTTGCTAGGCCATTTCAGAGGGCATTTCAGAATCAACCACATTGCTGTGGGTCTGGAGTCACATATAGGCCAGACTGGGTAAGGATGTCAGGTTTCCTTCCCCAAAGGAAATTAGTGAACCAGATTGTTTTTTACAAAAATCTGGTAGTTTCATGGTCACCTTTACTGATACTAGCTTTTTATTCTAGATTTTTTGTTTAATTAACTGAATTTAAATTCCCCAGCTGCCGTGGTGGGATTTGATCTCACGTCTCCGGAACATAACCACTATGCTACCGTACCCAAAGAGTTATGGGGCCCGATATTACCATGGCGGCGGGGGGTCGATTGGGCGGGTGTGTAACGCGCCCGGTGAAATCAGTCTGCTTCGTGCGCAATCGCAGGCTGATTGGATCGACTTACCTGGTCTTCCGGGTTCCTCACTGCTGATCTGCGCGGCGGGCGGACTGCGCAAGCACAGTAAGGTCTGTCAGCTGGAGGAGCTCTATTTAAAGGGGCAGTCCTCCACCGACTGATGCTGCAAGAAATAGGAAAAATTTCAGCATGGAGCAGCCCAGGGGGAAGGCTGCTCCCAGGTTTAATGATGTCTCACTCCAGTTCTTATTGGATGGGGTGAGGAGGAGAGGGAGGACGGCAATCATCCCCCCCCGGCGGACGGAAGGAAGCGGCCTGCCTCTGCCACCAAGAAGGCCTGGCTCGAGGTGGCAGAGGAGGTCACCTGCACCACCAACATATCGCCCACCTGCATACAGTGCAGGAGGCGCTGCAATGACCTAAGTAGGTCAGCCGAAGTGAGTACACTTACTCATTCCCCTACACTCCGTCTGCCACATCACCGCCCCCACCCCACATCTCCTTCTGCACAGCCAACACTACTCTATCACGTAACTCCTCACACCCACACAAACCTCATCCTCATCTTACCTGCACTTACTCACCTCGTCAGTACTCATCCCACCACTACCACTCAACCCAATCCTCATACAATCTCATGGCTCTATCTCATACTCACCCTCTCATGCATCTCTTTCACAGTCAGCTTTACTCAACCTGCCACTACCTGTGCTGCAGCCACAGGGCATGCATCACATATGTGCAGTAGGAAGTGTAAGGCAAACGTGTCGTGAGCATGAAGGGGATGCACAAGGGTGTTTGAGGGTTTGTCATGGTTGTTACTTATATTGAATTTCTGACCAACTCACATTACATATTATATTGGCACCATTACTGCCACGTCTTTGCGAATCTTGTCTGGTTTGTGCAATAATGCCCTTTCCTGAGGATCACAATGAAGACCCACAACTGATGCCACCCATTGTGTCACTGCAGAGTGGGTGTAGGTGTATTTGCAGGGCTCTTTTGTGCAGACGACTGAGAGACGTCAGCGATGTCCCCGGTGGCACCCTGGAAGGATGCGGAGGAGAGAAGGGCATAGATAAGGTCGATAGTCAAAATCTTTTCCCAAAGGTAGGGGAGTCTATAACGAGGGGGCATAGATTTAAGGTGAGAGGGGAGAGATACAAAAGGGTCCAGAGGGGCAATTTTTTCACTCAAAGGGTGGTGAGTGTCTGGAACGAGCTGCCAGAGGCAGTAGTAGAGGCGGGTACAATTTTGTCTTTTAAAAAGCATTTGGACAGTTACATGGGTAAGATGGGTATAGAGGGATATGGGCCAAGTGCAGGCAATTGGGACTAGCTTAGTGGTATAAACTGGGCGACATGGACATGTTGGGCCGTAGGGCCTGTTTCCATGTTGTAAACTTCTATGATTCTATGATTCTATAAGTTGTTGAGGGCAGTGGTGACTTTGACAGCGACAGGTAAGAAGATGGTGCTCGGGCCAGCTTGGAGCAGCTCGGCATGAAGGAGGCTGCAGATGTCCACGACTACATGTCGAGTGACTCTGACCCTCCATGTGCACTGCTGCTCAGAGAGGTCCAGGAAGCTGAGCCTCGGTCTGTGAACGCTGTGGCGAGGGTAGTGCCCTCTGCGACGCATCTCTCTCTGCGGGTGCCCTCCCTCCTGCTGTGCAGGTGGATGTGTCACAGCACTGTGTTGTGGAGCTCCACGTGTCAGAGGTGGACGGCGTGACTGGTGAGGCTGGTGATGCTGTTCGCCCTCCGAGGAGGTCATGACTGCAGCTACGGCGGCCCCCATCCGGAAGATGTACATCTGAGGGGGTCCGCAAGGTAGGTACATGTCTCTGGACCCCGGGGTAAGTGTGCAAGTTTGTGAATTTGATTGTTAGGAGGAGGGTGGTGGAGGCCAAACTTTGTCCAAAATGACAGAGTGGCCTCCTGCAATGAGTGAGGGTCTCTCCCCCCCCGCCATCTGTCAAATGGACCTTTGCAGCTGCCACAGGCTGATGGCTGCAACACGTCCATTTCAACTGGGAGTGTTTCCCCCAGTATGGGAAACAGTCCCAGTCAGTTGCAAAATCCCATCCCTGCTAAAATAACAGGTCAATCAGGTCTGTAAACAACCTGAAGTACCTGTTCAATTACTTTAAGTGGCACCCCACCGGCTTTAATTGCCGGTGGGAGTCACACATGTGGAGGCTGTGAGCGCGTCAGTGGGGAACCCGGAAATGGGGCGGGTTGGAGCCGGGCTCCCGACCCGCCCCGGGAATCCCCGATTTTCGTATCCCCCCTGCCACCAACGCACCTGATCGCGGGTGCTAAAATCGAGCCCATGATCGGGAATGCACTGCCTGAAAGGGTGGTGGAAGTAGATTCAATAATAACTTTCAAAAGGGAATTGGATAAATACTTGAAGGGGAAAAATTTACAGGGCTATGGGGAAAGGGCAGGGGAGTGGGCCTAATTGGATAGCTGTTTCAAAGAGCTGGCACTGGCACGATGGGCTGAATGGCCTCCTTCTGTGCTGTAAGATTTTGTGATTCTCTGATTTTAAGATCTGCATTTTTATGTCTAGTTGAATTTGCTGTGATCTTCAAGTAAATCAAATATAAATTAAGCCCCAGGCTGGGATACTGCTAGTGGAAGAACGAGCAGTAAAGAAGAGGGACAAGACGAGGAGCATCCCTGGGGATTGAGTTGAAAATTTGTGCTGGGGCGAGAGACAGATTTGTGGCACAAAAGGCAATGGGCGAAATTTTCCGAGATGCCAAATCACCGACGGGGCCTTGCATGCAGCGGTCAGGTTACTGGGAAATCACAGGTGCATTGCCCCTGATTTATCTAATAAGCCACCTGCTGCATGTCAGGTTCGGTGAGTAGCAATCTTGGAAAATGTTGGCCTATATACCACTTAATGCTGAAGGAGCAGAGTGTATCTTCTAAGGTCTGGTAGTTTAGTAGCTGACCACTATGTAGAATTATGTTGTTCTGAACGAGTTTCTACTTGTTAAAATTACTGTAAATAAAACAGGTAACTTCAATTTGGAGCCTGAAATGAACTTGAGTGTGGTGTGTTAGTACTTCCTGTCTTTGAGAATGCCTTGGAATGAAGTGAGAGTGCAAGGTGTGTTGCTGAACTAGGATCTGTGTGAATTGTAAGGGTACGGGATCTCTGTGGGGGCAGAAATTTGAGAAGTTGCAGCTTTTGGATAGTATGAAATATAAGGCCGAATATGGGGAATGTCAAAAGAGAAAATGACTCCTTAAAATACCCTAAACTTTGGTCACAAACCCACACGTGCATTTGCAGCAGAGGTCACTGGATAGCGATTAGGAGTGGGAATTATGGTTGATGTTCCTCTCCATAGCTTGGGGACACTGAGGCTAACTTTATTGCCCACTACCAATACCCTGGGTGAAATTACCTAAATCAATGTAGATTAAGGATCAAACTTGGAGTCTTCCTGGTCTATATAGCTCAGAACTGCACCTGTGGTACAATTTCCCATTGAGCAATGGGAGCCCAGCTCATCCATCCGATGGCATTTTGGTAAAGCTTTAATTCTCTCTCCGTAAAATGTTATGTTCTGGCGAATTCAGATTTTACAGAATTAACTGCCTGTGGAAACTAAGCTTGACATGTTAATAAAAGTCAAGTCATTCATTTACAGATGCTAAAGTGGTCAATTAACATAATTTCATCTAATTTTTCCATTGGATGTTTTAAGTTACCATTGGCAGTGAACTAGTGCATAGAAATCTGGACAATCCCATTCTTATGGATCTGCAATTGTGCATATTTACTGTCAAAAATGCTGCACCTTCTCAATATGAGATGGTTCTCTCCAAACGTTTTTTTTTAAGGATTATCAACCTGAAAGTGGACTTTAGCCCGCTCTTTGCATACCTGCATTTATTTTTAGTTGAGTTTGTTTGTCTTCTAGTTTTGTTTAAGTGAGTGGGGTAGGGTCACTCTTGATTGATCATAAAGCTTCAGGGGATGAGCTAAATTCACTTGCAATCGGCTTTCCGAGTCAGTGAAAACTGAGGGAAATATTACTCTTCTTTGCTGTACAATAACCATTAAACTGAGTTTACTGGCATGGAGAGGCATATGAACAATTTAATATTTCTGCTTAAATTGGACTAGATTTAATTTACCAGTTAGTTTAATCTCACAGTACTCTACACTTTGATTTATTTAAATAAAAATATATTTACCGTCATTCCACTGAGGTGATTCAAAAGTAGAATGCTCCTTTCAGTTGTTTTTTAAAAATTAAATAACATAAAGTATATATAAGGAACTCTGTCCCAATCTTTGTGCTGTCAAGGCAATTGAAGTCCATTTTTGATTAGGCCACACATGAGGGTGAGGCTGCTGTATGTGCCAATCATGGTTTGTCATTGATTAATAAGAAGGAGTATGGAATCCAAAGAGGGAATATGAATTTATCCAAAACACAGCAATTTGTTCTAAAATAAATCTGATTTTGGTTCAATTTAGACAAGATTGGATTGCCGCCAGGCCTCCATGGCCATGCTCCTCCCTATCTCTGTAACTGTTTCCAGCCCTAAAATCCTCCGAGATCTCTGCGCTCTTCCAATTCTTGCCTCTTGCGCATCTCAGATTTTCATTGCTCTACCATTGGCAGCTGTCCCTTCAGCTGCCCAGGCCCTAAGCTCTGGAATTTCCTCCCCAAACCTCTCCGCCTCTCTCTATCTCTCTTTCTCTCTCCTTCTTTATGACGCTTCTTAAAACCTACCTCTTTGACCAATTGTAAACAATTTTACAACACCAAGTTATAGTCCAGCAATTTTATTTTAAATTCACAAGCTTTCGGAGGCTTCCCCCTTCCTCAGGTGAACGATGTGAACTCTTTGACCAAGCCTTTGGTCACCTGTCCTAATATCTCTTTATGTGGCTGGGTGTCAAATTTTGTTTGGTAATGCTCCTGTGAAGCTCCTTGGTCCATTTTACTACATTAAAGGCGTTATAAAAATGGCCCCAACTGTTGCTCTAAATTAATTCAGTTGGACCATACCATTGCCTCAGCCTTACTGTTTTGTCTGATAACACTCCTTTGAAGCACCTTGGGACGTTTTATTGCATTAAAGGAGCTATATTAATGCAAGTTGTTGTTGTTGCTGCTGCTGTTGTTGTTGTTGCATGGGCATGTACCTTAAAAGCACTCTGGGGGCGATTTTAACCCTACTCACCTAATGGAAACTGGACGGGTGGGTTGATAAAATTGCCCAAGCTACTTACCCAGCCTGGAGGCTTTGGGAGCCTACAGATTTTTTATTTTTACCAGCTCTCCCGAGCAGGTGGCAAGAACACCCACCCAAAGCCGGCAGGACCTGAATGTAACTTTTCCTAGGCGGCCTGAGCAGCAGTGAGTTTCCCGGCCAACCCAGCGGCCGAGAGGATCAGGATTGGAAGAGGAGAATTGGAAAAGGTTTACATTTTTTTTACCTTCCTTGTGGGGCCAGGAGAAGCAGGAGGGCTCCTCCAGGACCCACACGGTAAGCTTAGGCCTCCCTTTCAGTGATCTTCCCCCCCTCCCCCGATCGTAGAACCCCCTCAGGAAAGTCCGGCAGCCAATCCCACCACTTGCCTGTTGTCGGCAGGCAGCTTCCAGGCCATGCGATTTTCCGTCATTTCCTGCCGACTCCTCGCCCCCCCCCACCACTCCAGAACAAATGTGAAGTCACCCAGCAGGATTTAAAAGAAGCCCAGCTGTTAAAATCACCCAGGTCTCATTCTGCTGTGGGTGGGTGGAAAATTAACTTGCCAGAGTGGTTTCCCGCTGGATACCAATGGCAATTTAAATTTTGATCATTACTCTAGGATCATCCTGGAGGGATATTTTGTAAGTTTATCTTCTTCTGTCAATATATAACACTGTTTCATTTGTTATCCCATAAGGTTCACACAGAGGTAGGTGCTGTTAAGTGCAAAAGAGTATTTCCTTCAAAGATAGCTGTGTTTTTTTCATTTTGTTGGTGTAATGATTTGGTGACTATGTATCCATTTTGTGGTAGCTAATTGGCTGTCCATCTATTCTCCCTAAAACTCTAATCGAACCAATCACCTATTTTCCCAGGTAGGTTAGTGGTAATGAATGCTTCATGTTCCTTGATTGCCTTGTGATGAATGTGAATCTCATCCCTTATGGTCTGGGGAGGTGGGGCAGGAAATTGGTTCATTTTTCCTATTGATCTGGGTTGTGGTAATGTGTCTTTACCCCATCTCGTCAAGATGGGAAATGCACCCATTTTCTCTTTTGGTCTGGTTGCGGCTAATCACCTGGTAATTTGTAGTGCATTGTGACTGTGAGGTGGAAAATATCTCCTTTCCCTACTGGTCTGGTTGAGGATCTAATTGTGGGGGAGGAAAAATATATCCATTTATCCTATTGATCTGATCCCTTGTAGCCTGGTATTGGAAGCAAATTGGATGGAGAAGCAGAGAAGGTGGAAGTTAGAGGAACAGAACAAATAGGAAAGAAAAAATAACAAATTGATATAAATGTCTCTGATTTTATCCAGTAAAGAGTAGATTTCTTTTTGTGGTGAGGGAAAAATTCTACTTGCTTTGTATTGGTTTTAGTTAAAGAGATTTTGCTCAGATATTGACTGTTATAATCAGCCTCTGATAAATTGTTTTTGATGTTGACACAATTCTTATGATTAAAGGATTAAGCAGATTCCATACTGTACCCAAACTGTGACATGAAAATGAATTGAAATATCACAGCACTAATACAGCGAGGACAAAAAATGAATCAAAACCCAGGAGCCATTGTCAATGAAGGGAATGTTTTCAAGGTGGGGATTGCATGCATTTTTCATGTTCATTCTGGGTCTTAAGCAGAATACAATTGACTACATTGTTACCTTGAATTGGCTACTGCTGCAGTAAAAATGAATTAAATTCACTATTTGAAATAAGTCAATCTCCTTTTTCCATAACTTTCCTGCTTCTTCTTTTAACCTTTAAAGTGCAAAATGGTGACTGTGGTACCAGCTGTTAGTATTTATCTCACAGATAAACAGTTAAAGGAGCAGCACCGCATTTGGATTTTATT
The DNA here is from genome assembly GCF_035084215.1 of Heptranchias perlo. NCBI lineage: Eukaryota > Metazoa > Chordata > Chondrichthyes > Hexanchiformes > Hexanchidae > Heptranchias > Heptranchias perlo. The sequence continues at coordinate 106,565,300 of NC_090325.1, read as the reverse complement.
TTAATAAAATGTGTGCTTAAAGTCCAGTAGGAATGGATAACAAGATACAACGGCCAATTCTGTGCTCAGTTTCAAACATAATAGTGAAACTATCACATTCAATGCTAATCATTTGTCAGTAGACGAGCAAGGTTAGATTATTTGGGGCCTGGGCTCGAGAAAGCCCTGCTGTTAACAATGTAATTTAGTAGAATAGCTCCTTTAAAACTTGGGCTAGTATTTTGTTTGTGGTATCAATAATGTCTGTCTTCGGAACAGTCCAGACACAGTTAGGACTTTGCAATTGGAGTAAACAGGAAAGTAGCAGCTTATCCTTTTGTGAGACAAAAGACTTGTTACAAATCACGACAGACATAAATACTTAACTAAAAAAAATCAATGAAAGAACATCAGCCCCTGACACAACCCATGTGCCTGCGATTTTGTTTAGTTTTCTTGTTGTGTTAAAAAAACACTCAAGTTAAAAAGGATCTCGGGGCACTGCTTTTGCATCTCTGTGTAAGCTGCATCCATTGAGGGAAGTAACAGCCTTGATTCGCGTCTGGCTACAAAGGATTTGTAGTACATTCGCTCTGGGCCTTTCAATGGTACCTTTCTGAGAGAAACTTTGACCTTGGTGATTTTAAACAATAAAAAAAATGATGCCACTAAATCAACAAAAATTACATTGAGTTTGTGCATATATTCTTCAAAAGATTGGTTCTGTAGATCTTTACAGGGCAAAAAGAGGTTCAGAATAGACTGTTTCTCATAAAGAATATTGGCCGATATTTGAGTGTCAGAGTGTGTATGTGTGTTGGGGTGGTCTGGTAAGATTGCCCCATTTGTGCCAGGTGGCAAATGACCACTGGCTGTGTGCGATGTTTTGCTAGTCACCTACAGGCTTTATTGCTACTGAAACTTGGCTCATGGGTGGTGGCACCTTGCCTCTTACCAAAACCTCCCTGCCTAGCTATACTTTCCACCACCCAAACCGCGAGAGTGGTGGCATCGCCCTTATCAGCAAGCTACATCTTGATCTTGGCTTCTACTCCTACACCTCTAGCACCTTTTCCTCCTTCAAGCACCACCCTGTTCCAGACTGTTTGCCACCTTGGTGTCCTGTTTGACCCTCAGCTGACCTTCAAACTCCACATCCTCTCCATTATAAAGATTACCTACTTCCACCTCTGTAATATCAGCTACCTACCGCCCTTCTTTAGCTCACCTACTGCTACCTTCATCCATGCCTTTGTTACGTCTAGACTTGATCACTGCAATGTCTCCCATTCTCCACCCTCTGTAAACTTCAGCTCATCCAAAACTGCTGCCCACATCCGGAACTGCTTTCATTAGAACAGAAGAGATTGAGGGGTGATTTGGTAGAGGTGTTTAAAATTATGAAGGGATGGGACAGCGTAGATAGAAACAGACTGTTTTCAGTGATTAAGGGGTCTAGGACAAAAAGAAATTGATATACCATCAAATGTAAGAGATTTAGGACAAAGTGCAGGAGAAACATTTTTACACGGAGGATTGTGAGGCTGTGGAATATATTACTGGAGTTAGTGATTGAGGCAGAGACCATGTCAACATTTAACAGTAGGTTAGATAGGTGGTTGAAGGAAACCATAAAAGTACATGGGGAAGAGATTACACAAATTGGGGTTGTATTCTCTAGAGTTTAGAAGGTTAAGGGGTGATCTGATTGAAGTTTATAAGATATTAAGGGGAACAGATAGGGTGGATAGAGAGAAACTATTTCCGCTGGTTGGGGATTCTAGGAGTAGGGGGCACAGTCTAAAAATTAGAGCCAGATCTTTCAGGAGTGAGATTAGGAAACATTTCTACACACAAAGGGTGGTAGAAGTTTGGAACTCTCTTCCGCAAACAGCAATTGATGCTAGCTCAATTGCTAAATTTAAATCTGAGATAGATAGCTTTTTGGCAACCAAAGGTATTTAGGGATATGGGCCAAAGGCATGTATATGGAGATAGATCACAGATCAGCCATGATCTTATCAAATGGCAGAGCAGGCACGAGGGGCTGAATGGCCTACTCCTGTTCCTATGTTCCTAAGAGAGTGGGCACATGGGAATAGGACTACTGCTCATATGGAGGATAAACACCAGCATGGACAGGTTAGGCTGAACGGCTTGTTTCCATGTTGTAATTTCGAAGTAATTCTATCCCATACCAAGTCCCCCTCACCCATCACCGTGACCCCATTGACCTACACGTCTCACTATTCCCCAATGAGTCAAATTTAAAATTCTCCTCCTTGTGCATAAATCCTTCCATGGCATTACCCCTCCCTATCTCTGTAACCTCCACCAGCCCTACAACTCCCCCGCACCCCAGGCTCTCCATTAATCTGACTATGACCTATAATGCGTCCCCCTTCCTTTGGCTCACCATTGGTGGACATGCCTTCAGTCACCGAGGTCACACTATCTGGAATTGCCTCCCTAAATCCCTCCACCTCTCCATCTCCCTCTCCTCCTTTAAGATCCTATTTAAAACCTACCTTTTTGACCAAACTTTTGGTCACCACCCCCAATTTCTCCTTCATTGAATTCTCTGTGAAGTGCCTTGGGTTGTTTTTCTATGTTAAAGGCCCAATATAAATGTAAGGTGTTGTTGTATTGTGAATGTTCCCAGTAAATAGGGAGCACGTCAGCTGTAATTCTCATCTGATCCCAATTTTCTGCATTTAATCATAAGGCGATGTAAAAGCCAACACTGAGTAGCTTCCAAGTCTATAAAAAAATATATGTTTTTAGTTTAACAAATATAATGGAAATGGCTGGAGTCTTGTTCTCCACGGGCAGGGCTCAAGATGTTTATTTGGCCACAAATGAAGACAAGAGTGCTAAAATTTCTGCAGGGGTCCTGAAGTTACGGCAGGAGGTTGGGGAAACCCTGCAGAAATTCATAGAATCATAGAATCGTGGAATGGTTACAGCACAGAAGGAGGCCATTCAGCCCGCCGAGCCCATGCCAGCTCTATGCAAGAGCAATCCAGCTAGTCCCACTCCCCAGCCCTTTCCCTGCAGCCCTTCAATTTTTTTTCCTTCAAGTATTTATCCAGTTCCCTTTTGAAAGCCGCGATTGAATCTGCCTCCACCACTCCCCCTCAGGCAGTACATTCCAGATCATAACCACTCACTGCGTAAAAAAGATTTCCGTCATGTTGCCTTTGGTTCTTTTGCCAATCACCTTAAATCTGTGTCCTCTGGTTCTTGACCCTTCTGCTAATGGGAACAGTTTCTCTCTATCTACTCTGTCTAGACCCCCCATGATTTTGAATACCTCTATCAAATCTCCTCTCAACCGTCTCTGTTCCAAGGAGAACAACCCCAGCTGCTCCAGTCTATCCACGTAACTAAACTCCCTCATCCCTGGAACCATTCTAGTAAATCTTTTCTGCACCCTCTCCAAGGCCTTCACATCCTTCCTAAAGTGTAGTGCCCAGAATTGGGTAACGCGCCAAGTGAAATCGGGGTGCTCTGCACGCAATCGCAGGCTAATTGAAGCCACTTACCTTGGCTTCCAGGTTTTGCGCTGGAAAGCTGTGCAGCAGGCGGACTGCGCATGCGCAGCACAGGCTGTCAGCTGGAGGAGCCCTATTTAAAGGGGAAGTCCTCCACTGACTGATGCCGCAGAAAATAGGAAAAATTACAGCATGGAGCATACAGCAGGCGGGAGGAATTGGCCTGCCTCTGCCACCAAGAAGGCCTGGCTCGAGGTGGCAGAGGAGGTCACCAGCACCACCAACATATCACGGACCTGCATACACTGCAGGAGGCGCTTCAATGATCTAAGTAGGTCAGCCGAAGTGAGTACACTTACTCATTCCCCTACACTCCGTCTGCCAAATCACCACCCTCACCCCACATCTCCTTCTGCACTGCCAACACTAATCTATCACATCACTCCTCACACCCACTCAAAGCTCATCCTCATCTTACCTGCACTTACTCACCTCGCCAGTACTCATCCCACCACTGCCACTCAACCCAATCCTCATACAATCTCATGGCTCTATCCCATACTCACCCTCTCATGCATCTCTTTCAGGGTCAGCCTCACTCAACCTGCCACTACCTGTGCTGCAGCCACAGGGCATGCATCACATATGTGCAGTAGGCAGCGTAAGGCAAACGTGTCGTGAGCATGAAGGGGATGCACAAGGGTGTTTGAGGGTTTGTCATGGTTTTTACTTTTATTTAATTTCTGATCAACTCACATAACATATTATATTGTCACCACTACTGCCACGTCTTTGCGAATCTTGTCTGGTTTGTGCAATAATGCCCTTTCCTGAGGATCACAATGAAGACCCACAACTGATGCCACCCATTGTGTCACTGCAGAGTGGGTGTAGGTGTATTTGCAGGGCTCTTTTGTGCAGACGACTGAGAGACGTCGGCGATGTCCCCAGTGGCACCCTGGAAGGATGCGGAGGAGAAGTTGTCGAGGGCAGTGGTGACTTTGACAGCGACAGGTAAGAAGATGGTGCTCGGGCCAGCCGGGAGCAGCTCGGCATGAAGGAGGCTGCAGATGTCCACGACTACATGTCGAGTGACTCTGAGCCTCCGTGTGCACTGCTGCTCAGAAAGGTCCAGGAAGCTGAGCCTCGGTCTGTAGACCCTATGGCGAGGGTAGTGCCTTCTGTGACGCATCTCTCCTGCTGTGCAGGTGGATGTGTCACAGCACTGTGTTGTGGGGCTCCACGTGTCAGAGGTGGACGGCTTGGCCGGCGAGGCTGGTGATGCTGTTTATCCTCCGAGGAGGTCATGACTGCGGCTACGGCGGCCCCCATCCAGAAGGTGTACATTTGAGGGGGTCCGCAAGGTAGGTACATGTGTCTGGACACCGGGGTAAGTGTGCAAGTTGGTGAATTTGATTGTTAGGAGGAGGGTGGTGGAGGCCAAACTTTGTCCAAAGTGACAGAGTGGCCTCCTGCAATGAGTGAGGGTCTCCCCCCACCATCTGACAAATGGACCTTTGCAGCTGCCACAGGCTGCAACACGTCCATTTCAACTGGGAGTGTTTCCCCATGTCTGCGCGTCTCTGGGGAACCCGGAAGTGGGCGGGTTGGAGCCGGGCTCCGGACCCGCCCCGGGAATCCACGATTTTCACAGCCCTCCCCGACACAAACGCACCCACTCGGGGATGCAAAAATCGAGCCCAATACTTCAGTTGTGGCCGAACCAGTGTTTTATAAAGGTTCATCATAACTTCCTTGTTTTTGTACTCTATGCCTCTGTTTATAAAACCGAGGATCCCGTATGCTATTTTACCACTTTCTCAACCTGCCCTACCACCTTCAATGATTTGTGCACATATATCCCCAGTTCTCTGTGTTCCTGCACTCCCTTTAGAATTGTACCCTTTAGCTTATATTGCCTCTCCTCATTCTTCCTACCAAAATGTATCACTTCACACTCGTCTGCGTTAAATTTCATCTGCCACTTGTCCGCCATTCCACCAGCCTGTCTATGTCCTCTTGAAGTCTATCACTATCCTCCTCACTGTTCACTATACTTCCAAGTTTTGTGTCATCTGCAAATTTGGAAATTGTGCCCTGTACACCTAAGTCCAAGTCATTAATATATATCAAGAAAAGCAGTGGTCCTAGTGCTGATCCCTGGGGAACACCGCTGTATATCTTCCTCCAGTTCACCACTACTCTCTGTTTCCTGTCACTTAGCCAATTTTGTATCCATGCTGCCGCTGCCCCTTTTATTCCATGGGCTTCAACTTTGCTGACAACTTTGTGACACTTTATCAAACACCCTTTGGAAGTCCATATACACGACATCAACTGCATTGCCCTCATCAACCCTCTCTGTTACCTCTTCAAAAAACTTAATCAAGATAGTTAGGCATGATTCTACCCCAAGATTTAATTAATTTTTTTAAACCAAAACCTATCCAGCTCCCATGACCCTTGAAAAAGTTTATTCTGTGAGTAGTTGAGCCTGGCAAATCAGGAAAGACCCACATTCAACCCCTGCTCTGCGCTAAGTTTGCTGATCTCAGCCAGAGTGGTGGAGGGATTACAATTGACCTCAGTTCCTCTGGGTTAGGAAGAGGAAAATAAGCCATGGATTCCCACTCATGATTGCTATTTAGTGACTCCTGCTGGAAACTGCATGTGTGTGGATGTCAGATGTGGACAGAATCAGCTATGATGTTCCGACATGGCCAAATAGCCTGTTGCTGCTCACTGTCAAGGCTCAGACATGCTGGTCACAAAATACCTTCTGGTACCACTTGGCTGGTACCAGAAGGTATTTTGGCTTTCATGGAACCATACCCAAGCTAGGGTCAATGCCTTCAGAAGAGGGGAGAATGGAAGAAATTCTGCTGAGAAGATTCAGTTAAAATAACTGTCCGGTCCAAATGTTTTTTCTGGGTCAGACTTGTGTGCTCATCTTCATCACCAGTGGGAACCATAACTTCAGGTGTAAAATCCATGATTGAATGCTGGCAGTGAATTTACATATTTAAATAAATGGGTCAAACTGCTCAGAGAGAAATAAGGTCTTTTGCCTATTAATCGGATTCTAGGCTCTCTGTGGTCAGTTTCCTTTAGGTGCTGTAACATTGTTATGATCTTGCAAACTAGTTAATGTTTGCTAACCCATAGAACATATGCACGTGCCAAAATATTTAGAACAATTTTTATTAAATAATAGATATACAACTCAAAATATAGCTCTGGAAACAAGGGGCCAGAAACTGCTCGGAGCAGTGAGGCAACAGTCACCACCACTCCTGTGAATTAAATTAACAGAATTACTTACTTGAATTAATTGAATTTGAACTTTAAAAGAATTGTGCGCTATCAACCCAGCCTCTGAGCAGCGTGAGTTGTCGCGGCTGGAAAAGTCTGAGGAGAAGACACGCCCACAAAATCTGACAGGAAGAGAAGTCACACCTACAAATTCAGGCTGCATTGCTCAAACAGGTAAGCAGACTTCATTCATTGAAAGTTAGTATTCTGTATGTAATTGTAAATAAAAAAAATATTTTTTTTTATAAAAAGCCAAAGAAATAATTGAATTAAATAAAAGAGACAGAAGGGAAAAGTTAAAAAAAAATTAATTTTTTAGTTTCAAATTTTTTTTTAATGACCGAAACCTATTAAAATAAGGAAGAATAAGACTCCACATTTTTTAAAGTTAATTTTTAGTTGTTTGATAGTCATTAAGACTTACCGCACTGTTAGAACTTAGCTTAGACGTGTATTGTTAAGCGTACCTGTTTGGTGCCGATAGTAGTTACTTTCCAGCTGGGCAGATAAGCAAGTTTGCACTTTTACAATGATTTCTCTGATTGCAGCGTGCGATGTCCCTTTAATTCGAAGCTGTCATATCGCTGGCAAACCACTAGGAGCAAGTTCCAGGTTTCCGCTCATGTGCGAACGCCGGGACTTGCTCCTCCATTTCGCCACTAACAACGGAGAGTGCTGTTGAGCTCTACGTTATTTCACAAGCGACTTCTGCCCCAACATTTCCTAACTTCTAATTCTTAGTGGCTAGACAGTTGACAAATTGGCTTATTTTTAAAATGGGGACCGCAGAATCCTAACTTTTGAACATTAGTGTCTATTAAATGACATCTCAACCTTTAACTACGAGTTGCTCATTTTTCTCTCGTGACCAATTTTTATACTGCATGGCAGGATGGAAGAAAGCACCATTTGATAAACCAATTAGGTTTAATGTAGATGACATCGCATTTCTTCATGAATAAAGTAGGGTCATGCATGATGAAATAAGTTACAGAACAATGTGAGACATAACCTAGGTTACCACTATATGGTGTATAAAAATGAAGAACTTGCTGCTTAGAGTGTTAACATTGTTTGAGCTTGAACAACTTTTTTTGCCACAAAGAATTCAATTCAATAATAATTTAACTTGACAGCAACTACAGTTCACAGAGCAGGAAGCTGTATTCCTGCATCTGTTTATATATTCATTGCAGCTCCTACCAGCACTTGGCAGTAGTATTGCCTCTATTCCCACTTCACAGTGGATCAAGCCTGCCGTGCATTGGCACTGCCAGCTCAAGAAAATAGCCAAATATGTCAGCAAAAACTTTTAATTTGAATGTGAGACTGTTTTCAATTTCTGAAACATGCCAAATAGTATAGCTGGTAAATTATATCATTTAAAAAAAATTAAGCATTCTTTCTATAAGCTGGAAAACTTAAAGTTTGTTTCCCTAACAAACCCGAAACAGGTGTAACACTAGTGGTAATCCTATGTGACAATAAATACAATATTCGCCCTTTTGTCAGTAGCATCAATAGGAAGCTACCATGAAATTTACCATATTATGGAATAAGGTAAGATAATGTATACAGGAGAATTGTCACGGATTTTACTGATCAGTTGACTGATTTTCCTCTTCCAATGCTAACCCAACCATTAACAGAAACATGGTGGTTAGAAATTAACCATTAACCTGGGTACTACCCAACTGTTAGCCAGGCCATGAATGTCTATCCTCAAGAAAGCAGGACTTCAGCTATGTTGTTGAATAATGTTTATGGGAATTAAGCAGCCCCCTCACCCTCCAACCCAATTAAATAAAAACACAACAAAACACATTTGGTCAACAAACGTCTTAGGTTGCTGTCCAACCAAGAAAAATGTCTCCTGCACAATATAAAATCTATTGGGTGAGATGCTTATTATATTTCAATTTGGTCTCCACTGCCTTCAGGGGAAAACAAATGAATTGGGCAATGTTTTTCTGCCAGCACTAATGCCACTGGTGTAAACTCGTTACTGCCTGCCAAGACCTCAAATTGCACCCAGGAGTTTTAAACAGCAGTTGAATCTTAATAAACATGTATAACTTGGTGCCAAAGATGTTATGGTTGGTTTGAGCTCGCCACAGACTACAAAAATGAGCTGTTTGTTATGTTCATACCTCTACCTCATAATTCCTCACAATGACATTCATTTTAAATGTAAACACTTCACTATACAAAATACAATCTTCCATAAAAAAAATTATTGATGTCAGGAAGATGACCATTATGTTTTTTGGGGGCATTTTACTCTAGGTATTGTTTGGAAGTGGTGGGAGGGGGGGTGCAACATTTCAGGTCACTCCTATAGGTGCACTCATGCTTCAATCCAGAGAGTCCTTTTACTTGCCTGATATCTGGGTAGTTTGTAGCATGACCAGGCATCACTATATTTCAGATTACTGGTTTTATCACATGCCCTCATGCGATCGTTCTTGACATTGACTTAGGCTTTAACAGTCAGATGAAACAGTAAAAGAATAAGGTAAACAGTAGCAACTGTAGATTTTACAACAAATTTTATGCTTAACTACCTTGTCGAGTAAGGAGAAAATAACAAATAGTTGTGACTGCTGCCCTTACCTACAGTATATATAATATTCTCATGTAGTGGTTCTGTTTTTCTCATTGTCCACAGAAGCTCTCAGGTCTGACACCTCTCTATCTGAAAGCTTCAAACAGAATGGGAGATGGGAGATGGGAGACGTGTGTGTGCCAGGATACACCCAATTGCCTGGGCATTGTGATAGTCAAAAAATTGGGATGGTCAGAGTGCATGCCTGTAAAGGAAGCTGCCCAATTTTCTGATATTCTCTGAACCCAGGCGATCCAGTGCTCACCTTGAGTGCAGACCCAGGAAAATCTCACCTACAATCCCCAATTTGAACAAAACAGGCTGAGAAATACTTTGAAAAAAGTGACTTGGACCAAGCAAATTCAAATAATTTTCTGTTCAACTCAGAAAGAGCTGCCAATTAAACAGATATTTGAACAAATCCAACAAGATGTTTGGGTTTGAATAGTATGGTGCTGTCTCTCCCTCGCACACTTGACACAGACAATGACAGATTTGATAACTATTAGAATCAAATAGTTTAGAACATTTTTCTGTGATAGATTTTTTTAACCCCATAAATGTCATGACTGTAAGAAAGAAGCCAACACTATGAAAAATCATAGATAAAGATGCTAAATATCTGATATATACTTTATTAGTAATATCTTAAGTAATTAAAACATGAATTGGGAAGGATTTTTTCATTGGACCAGTAATATATGGGTTCAACTTTTTTAGTAATGTATTTAATGGTTTATTGCCGTGTTCTTTTGGCAACTTCCTTGAGCTGCGAGTTCTTAAAACTTCAACGTTCTTTCCCAGGCTGTGTGAGTGGTGAAAGGATCTCTAAGGCCCCTCAACCAACCAGCTTGAAGCAAGCCACGCTGTGAGAACCAGGAAGTGCAGTTCATAGACAAACAGCGCAGACTAAAAACTCGGATGTGCCCGATAAGGTATTATAAAATGACATAGAGAAAGCGAAATAAAGAGGGGATAAGATTAAAAGATTGAAATAAAAGAGACAGAAGGAAAAAGTAAAAAAAAATGTAATTAAAATTTTTTTTCAAATGTCCAAAAACTATTAAAATCAGGAATAATGAGACTCCACATTTTTAAAAGTTAATTTTTAGTGCCAGAGAGGTTGTTTGGCAGTCATTAAGACTTACCACACTGTTAAAATTTAGTTTAGACTTAAAAAACTGAGTGTACCTGTTTTGTGACGATAATAGTTAGTTTCCAGCTGGGCTGGAGAGCAAGTTGGCACTGGTCCATTGATTCTATTAATTGCAGCTGCGATGTCCCTTTAAGGCGAAGCTGTCAGATTGCTGGTGAACCAGGAAGAGCAAGTGCCAGATTTCCGCATTTGACTACACATTTGCGATTGCCGGAACTTGTTTTTCGATTTTGCCACTAGTAACGATGAGCGCTGTTAGGCTCACCGTTTTTTTGAAAGCAATTTCCAGCCCCTTGTGCCATTGGAGAGTTTGGAAAGTAGCTTGGTTTGCTGCACACTATATTTGGATCAGGGAGCCATAACCTACATCAGTGTTTGACCTATGTCAAGCATGACATGAGTGTCTGTTAAGTATATTCAATATATTTTCTCCCATAAGGTGATATGTAAAGTTGGTATGCATGATTCTTAATTTGCATTTCTTGTAAAAATTGCTCAATAAAATTCAACCTAATTAAAATGAAATTATAAGCCAGTTCATTAGTAAACTTCCTGAGTGACAGTTTTGGATAATTCTCACTGTCTCTCAGGTAATTTCATTATTTGTATCTTTCTTGCAGTCTTGCTATCACTGATTTAGCTTTAGGATGGCGAAGTTTGCTTTTGTGTTGTGTGTCCATCTCAATGACTTGACAAAATGCAAATCCGTATGGTATGATATGAAAGACCAGTTATACTTGATTATGAGTTGTGGATTGAAATCACATGGTGTAGTATTTATTATACCATTAGCACTGCTCTTGAGGACGGGGAATAGCTAGATAACTTTATTAACATGCCCCTATTTCAGAAGGCTCACTAAAAGAAAAGCACCCAAACAAGTGATCACTGTAGAGCCTTATTCCATTTTTGTGTGTTGTATCCATCCCACTTTGGATACTCCCAATAGATGGTACCTTACAAGCTCAGTGCAACTGTCTACTAATTTTGTGTGTATTACAAATTTCCCACCATCATGCTTCTAAATGCTTGTAATTCCAAGCACTTCTAATGCTTTCTCTCTCTGCATTTGTTTATTGCAAAGGGATATAGAGATTGTTCGAGTAAAAACACTTCACCAGATAATTGCGTTGAGGCTTCAAATGAGTGTAGAAATTAGAAGATTGTTTTCTCCCCAGACAGTTGTAGTTATGTGGAAAGGATGCTCAGCAAAAGTAATTAATGGTGATTAAAAGGGAATTTTGATGGTAGATTTTCCAAGTTTTCGTCTGTTGCGAGCACGTATCAGAAAATTGCAAATGTGCTGCCTATGATTTTTCAGTATATGGTGCGGCAGGAAAATGCCTGAAAAATCTACCTTCCATTTTACTGAGGTGTCACATAATCCTAGGTGTCAGAAAGACAACTATCTACATATAAATAGTAAAAGGGTAGACAAAGGAAAGGTGAGGCCAATTAGGGACCAAAAAGGAGATCTGCTTGTGGAGGCAGGGGGTTTGGCTGAGGTACTAAATGAATACTTTGCATCTGCCTTCACTAGAGAAGAGGATGCTGCCATTGTAGCAGTAAAGGAGGAAGTAGGGGCGATATTGAATAGGATAAAAATAGATAAAGAGGAGGTACTTAAAAAGTTGGCAGTACTCAATGTAGAGAAGTCACCCAGTCCGGATGGAATGTATCCTAGGTTACTAAGGGAAGTAAGGGTGGAAATTGTAGAGGCTCTGGTCACAATCTTCCTATCCTCCTTAGATACGGGGGCGATACTAGGGGCTGGAGGATTGCAAATGTTATATCTCTGTTCAAAAAAGGGGAGAGGGATAAACCCTCACAGCCTAACGTTGGTGGTGGGGAAACTTTTAGAGACAATAATCCTGGTCAAAATTGATCAGTACTTGGAAAAGTATGGGCAAAAAATGAAAGTCAGCACGGATTTGTTAAAGGCAAATCGTATTTAAAGAACTTGATTGAGTTCTTTGATGAAGTAACAGAGAGGGTTGATGAGGGTAGTGAAGTTTAATGTTGTGTATATGGACTTTCAAAAGGCGTTTGATAAAATACCATATAATAGACTTGATAGTAAATTAAAGCCCGTGGCAGCATGGATACGAAATTGGCTAAGGGACAGAAAGCAGAGAGTAGTGGTGAACAGTTGTTTTTCAGACAGAAGGGAAGTATAGAGTGGTGTTCCCTAGGGGTTGGTATTAGGACCGCTGCTCTTTTTACATAAGAACACGAGAAATAGGAGCAAGAGTAGGCCAATTGGCCCCTCGAGCCTGCTCCGCCATTCAATAAGATCATGGCTGATCCTAACCTCAAATCTAAATTCATGTCCAATTTCCTGCCCGCTCCCCGTAACCCCTAATTCCCTTTACTTCTAGGAAACTGTCTATTTCTGTTTTAAATTTATTTAATGATGTAGCTTCCACAGCTTCCTGGGGCAGCAAATTCCACAGACCTACTACCCTCTGAATGAAGAAGTTTCTCCTCATCTCAGTTTTGAAAGAGCAGCCCCTTATTCTAAGATTATGCCCCCTCGTTCTAGTTTCACCCATCCTTGGGAACATCCTTACCGCATCCACCCGAGCAAGCCCCTTCACAATCTTATATGTTTCAATAAGATCGCCTCTCATTCTTCTGAACTCCAGTGACTAGAGTCCCAATCTAATCAACCTCTCCTCATATGTCCACCCCCTCATCCCCGGGATTAACCGAGTGAACCTTCTTTGTACTGCCTCGAGAGCAAGTATGTCTTTTCTTAAGTATGGACACCAAAACTGTATGCAGTATTCCAGGTCTCACCAATACCTTATATAACTGCAGCAATACCTCCCTGTTTTTATATTCTATCCCCCTAGCAATAAAAGCCAACATTCCGTTGGCCTTCTTGATCACCTGCTGCACCTGCATACTAACTTTTTGATTTTCTTGCACTAGGACCCCCAGATCCCTTTGTACTGCAGTACTTTCCAGTTTCTCGCCATGAAGATAATAACTTGCTCTCTGATTTTTCCTGCCAAAGTGCATAACCTCACATTTTCCAATATTGTATTGCATCTGCCAAATCTCCGCCCACTCACCCAGCCTGTCTATATCCCCTTGTAGGTTTTTTTGTCCTCTTCACTCTCTACTTTCCCTCCCATCTTTGTATCATCTGCAAACTTTGATACGTTACACTCGGTCGCCTCCTCCAAATCGTTAATATAGATTGTAAAGAGTTCGGGACCCAGCACCGGCCCCTGCGGAACACCACTGGCTACTGGTTGCCAGTCCGAGAATGTACCATTTATCCCAACTCTCTGCTTCCTGTTAGATAACCAATCCTCCACCCATGCCAGAATATAACCCCAATCCAGTGATTCTTTATCTTGAGCAATAATTTTTTATGTGGCAACTTGTCGAATGCCTTCTGGAAGTCTAAATACACTACATCCACCGATTCCCCTTTATCCACCCTGTACGTTATGTCCTCAAAGAACTCAAGCAAATTTGTCAGGCATGACTTCCCCTTCATAAAGCCATGCTGACTTTGTCCTATTAAATTATATTTATCCAAATGTTCCGTTACTGTCTCCTTAATAATAGACTCCAAAATTTTACCCACCACAGATGTTAGGCTAACTGGTCTATAATTTCCAGCCTTCTGCCTACTACCCTTTTTAAATAAGGGTGTTACATTAGCAGTTTTCCAATCTGCTGGGACCTTTGCCGAGTCCAGAGAATTTTGGAAAATTATTACCAAAGCATCCACAATCCCTACTGCCACTTCCCTCAAGACCCTAGGATGTAAGCCAACAGGTCCAGGGGATTTATCCGCCTTGAGTCCCATTAATTTACTGAGTACCAATTCCTTAGTGATTTTAATCGTATTTAGCTCCTCCCCCCGTAGAGCCCGCTGTTTGTCCAGTGCTGGGATATTCTTAGTGTCCTCTACCGTAAAGACTGAAACAAAATATTTGTTCAGCATTTTTGCCATCTCCATGTTTCCCACCATTAATTTCCCGGTCTCATCCTCTAAGGGACTGACGTTTGCCTTAGCCACCCTTTTTCTTTTTATATAACTGTAGAAACTCTTGCTATCTGTTTTTATATTTTTTGCTAATTTATTTTCATAATCTATCTTCCCTTTCTTAATCAATCCTTTAGTTACTTTTTGTTGTCTTTTGAAGACTTCCCAATCTTCTATCCTCCCACTAAGTTTGGCTACCTTATATGTCCTTGTTTTTAGTCGGATACTATCCTTAATTTCTTTACTTAGCCACGGATGGCTGTCATTTCTTTTACACCCTTTTTTCCTCAGTGGAATATATATTTTTTGAAAGTTGTAAAGTAACTCCTTAAATGAACACCACTGCTCATGTACCGTCTTACCCTTTAATCTATTTTCCCAGTCCACTTTAATCAATTCCGCTCTCATACCATCATAGTCTCCTTTATTCAAGCTCAGTACGCTTGTTTGAGAACCAACCTTCTCACCCTCTAATTGGATATGGAATGTAACCATGTTATGGTCACTCATTCCAAGGGGATCCTTAACTAGGACATTATTAATTAATCCTGGCTCATTACACAGGACCAGGTCCAAGGTTGCCTGCCCCCTTGTAGGATCAGTTACATACTGCTTTTGATATATATTAATGAAGCTGGACCTGCGAATACAGGGTATAATTTCAAAGTCTGCAGATGAGATGAAACTCAGAAATGTAGTAAACAATGTGGAGGATAGTAACAGATCTCAGGACATAGACAGACTGGTGAAATGGGCAGACACATGGCAGATGAAATTTAATGTAGAGAAGTGCAGGAGGAAGAATGAGGAAAGGCAATATAAACTAAATTTTAAAAGGGGTGCAGGAACAGAGAGACCTGGGGGTGTATGTACACTAATCTTTGAAGGTGGCAGGACAAGTTGAGAAGACTGTTTAAAAGCATATCGGACCCTCGGCTTTATTAATAGAGGCGTAGAGTACAAAAGCAAGGAAATTATGCCAAACCTTTAAGAAACACCGTTAGGCCTCAGCTGGAGTATTATGTTCAATTCTGGGCACCACACTTCAGGAAGGATGTCATGGCCTTCGAGAGGGTACAGAAGAGATTTACTAGCATGGTACCAGGGATGAGGGACTTCAGTTATGTGGAGAGGCTACAGAAGCTGGGGTTGTTCTCCTTAGAGCAGAGAAGGTTAAGGGGAGATTTGATGAAGGTATTCAAGATCATGAACAGTTTTGATAGAGTAAATAAGGAGAAGCTGTTTCCAGTGGCAGAAGGGTCAGTAACCAGAGGACACAGATTTAAGGTGATTGGCAAAAGAACCAGAGGCGACACGAGGAAAAAAAAAATACGCAGCGAGTTGTAATGATCTGGAATGCACTGCCTGAAAGGGTGGTGGAAGCAGATTCAATAGTAACTTTCAAAAGGGAATTGATTAAATACTTGAAGGGAAAACATTTACAGGGCTAAGGGGAAAGAGCAGAGGAGTGGGACTACTTGGATAGCTCTACCAAAGAGCCGGCACAGGCACAATGGGCCGAATGGCCTCCTTCAGTGCTGTATCATTCTATGATTCAACATATGCAGCTGTGTTTCTTCAGGGTTATTTTTTATTACAACAAAAGCAAAATACTGCGGATGCTGGAAATCTAAAATCTAAACAGAAAATGCTAGAAAACACTCAGCAAGTCAGGCAGCATCTGAGGAGAGAGAAACAGAATTAACGTTTCAGGTTGATGTCTTTTCATTAGAACACTACTTTTTACTACCTTTAATTCTTGAAAGCCCTATTTTTGTAATGGTTAATTCTTTATAACTGGTGGTTAGAAGCAGCCTGGGAACTGACAAGTGCCCCTTCCCTACTATAATACTGTTAAGTTTCGGTGCAGGTATTTCCTTTTGAAGCCATTACAGAGAAGTTCAGTTAAGTACACATTCCCTTTAAACATTAGCACAGTAACTGAAAGTGTTCAAAAAACATGCAGATATATTCATTAAAAATGTAACTTGTCTATTTGCTTTAAGTAGCCACTGGAAATAGAAGTATTGATGCTTGTGCTGATACTCTACATCTGCATATCAAAGTACAATATGAATTCTGTAAATACAGGCATTGATTTCAATGCTGTTATTTAACAGCCTCTTGCATTTCAGAGGCACATATGGAACTAAATTTCAATTACTGGTTGTATATTATTCAAGGGTACTTCAAAACTAAAAGTTTTGAGTAGCTCCAGGACCAAACAAAAAGTGGTGTAAAATTTGAGGCCTAATAATCCAAACTGTTTAACCTAAAGCTTTGTTTATGGAATCCTCAAGATGGGAGCCAAACCTTTCTGAAGAGAAATGAAAGCCACCAGACCTGACAACAGGGAAATAGTAAAGCACGTTCTCTGCTTACCGCAGTATGATATATGTCTTAGCCCATGGAATGAATAAAGTACTTGATAGGTAAATGTGGCATGCAATTTTTGTCTCATGCCGAAAGAACATATTAATAACTTACCCATGAATTCAACACCTGTAGGATGTAATTGGTACTCTACCTACCCGCTTCCAATGTTGGAATTTAATTTGGATTTTTTTAAGTTGTCAGTTCTGTTTCAGTTTGAAAGCAAAGAGAAGCTAGCATGTGTTAGATAGCTCCACATTGTGTGGTGGCTGTTTCTCAGTTATTTCTTCCACTGATGTGTCAGGTTCAGATGACAAGCGAAAAGACGTGAACACATAGAAAGCTTCCATGAAAGCTCGGCAAAGACAGATGAAGCAGATACTAAGGAATGTCAGAGAGTTAAAATCAATCTGCCAAGTGCAGAATGAATTAAAACTTTAATATGGAAATGTCAGTAATATTGTAAATGTGATAGTAGTCTAAAATGTTGACAATATGTAGTGATTTTGTCTGAAAATGTATTTAAACTAGATGTTTCCTACTACATTTGCAATCCTATTGTGCAGCATCCAATACGGTACCACACTTGATATATTTTAATCATACATTACATCAGACAAAACTGAGAGGTATACAATGCATGCACACGTCTTACTAAAATGATTTAGATGGATTTAATCAGACTTTTCTGTAGAAAATAGGTCATTCTCCTTATAAAATGGTTCAGTATCCATGGAATAACTGTAACAGGCTCCACATCTCTGGCTTAGGATAGTAGAAACTAACTAATAATGGGATGATTTTTAATGATCTTAAAAGGTTTGAAATGGAAGTAAACTGAAGGATTGCCTATAGGATAATTTAATAAATAGTAGCCAACATGGATTCAGAATGGGAAGATTCTGCCTGACGAACCTTGTTTTTGAGGAAATTACATCGCAGGTGAACTGTGGAAAGCCGTACACCATCATGTGCCTAGACTTCCAAAAAGCATATTATGTTCTATATAAAAGTAAGTATTTGAAGAACAACTCTTCAGTGGGGTCTTTGTGTGAGATTGTGACACTCACTCTAGTAATGTTATCAAATATATCTAATTATAAGGTGTCAGCCCAGTCTCAGTGGTAGTACTCTTGCCTCTAAGTCAGAAGGTCATGCATTCAATCCCCACTCCAAAGACTTGAGCACAATCTAGGCTGACACCTCAGTGTAGTACTGAAGTGGTGTTGCACTGTCAAAGGTGCCATCTTTTGAATGAGACGTCAAACCAAGGCCCCATCTGCCCTCTCAGGTGGATGTCGAAGATCCCATTTTCAGATGGTACCAAACTGGTTGGGGTGGGGGTGGGCAGTGGCAGTTGATTCTGAGGAGACACACCAATAAATACAAAATGAGTTGACAGAATACGTAATTATGCAGTATAATTACAGATGAAATTTAATATTCACAAGTGTAAAGTACTGCATGCATGAAGAAAAAATGAATGACAATTGTACTCTTCGAGTAGTGTTCAAATAGCTACAGGTGAAGTTGAAAGAGATCCAGGAGTCTTAGTAGACTTGACACACAATATTTCCAAACATTGTGGAGCAGCAATCAATAAAGCTAATAGAATGCTGAGCTATATAACTAAAACAGTGGAATACAAGTCAGAGGAAGTAATGCTCAAACTGTGTATAATGGTCAGAATAAACCATGAATACCTTGTCCATTTCTAGTCACTGAGATGCAAGAGACTCATTTAAGTGACTGGACGACATCCAGAGAAGAGCCAGAAAGCTGATCCCTAGTGTCAAAGATTTGAGTTCTGAGGAGAGACTGGAGAAACTCGAGCTTTTCATCCTTGAAAGGAGGCGACTGAGAGGTGATTGTATAGAAGCATAAAAATCATAGAAATTTATGGCACAGCCCATTTACAGCCCATTGTGCCTGTGCCGGCCGAAAAAGAGCCATCCAGCCTAATCCCACTGTCTAGCTCTTGGTCCATAGCCTTGTAGGTTATGGCACTTCAAGTACATATCCAAGTACTTTTTAAATGTGATGAGGGTTTCTGCCTCTACCACCCTTTCAGGTAGTGAGTTCCAGACCCCCACCACCCTCTGGATGAAAAAAATTCTCCTCAACTCCCCTCTAATCCTTCCACCAATCACTTTAAATCTATGCCCCCTGGTTTTTGACCTCTCTGCTAGGGGAAATAGGCCCTTCCTATCCACACTATCAAGGCCCCTCATAATTTTATACACCTCAATTAAATCTCCTCTCAGCTTCCTATGTTGCACAGAAAACAATCCCAGCCTATCCAATCTTTCCTTATAGCTAAAATTCTCCAGTCCTGGCGACATCCTCATAAATCTCCTCTGTACCCTCTCAAGTGCAAGCACATCTTTCCCGCAATGTGTTGACCAGAAATGTACGCAGTACTTTAGCTGTGGCTTAACTAGTGTTTTATACAGTTCTAGCATAACCTCCCTGCTCTTATATTCTGTGCTTCGGCTAATAAAGGAAAGTATCCCATATGCCTTCTTAACCACCTTATCTACCTGTCCTGCTACCTTCAGGGATCTGTGGACATGCACTCCAAGGTCCTTCTGTTACTCTACACTTCTCAGTATCCTACCATTTACTGTATATTCCCTTGCCTTGTTTGCCCTCCCCAAATGCATTACCTCACACTTCTCTGGATTGAATTCTATTTGCCACTTTTCTGCCCACCTGACCAGTCCATTGATATCTTCCTGCAGTCTACAGCTTTCTTCCTCACTATCAACCACACCGAGGTTAGGCTGGCTGGCCTGTAATTACTCGGTCTAACCCTTTCTCCGTTTTTAAACAATGGTACAATGTTAGCAGTCCTCCAGTCCTCCGGCACCACGCCTGTATCCAGTGCGGATTGGAAAATGATGGTCAGAGCCTCCGCTATTTCCTCCCTTGCTTCTTTTAACAGCCTGGGATACATTTCATGTGGGCCTGGTGATTTATCTACTTTCAAAGATGACAAACCCCTTAATACTTCCTCTCTCACTATATTTATCCCAACCAATATTTCACACTCCTCCTCCTTAACTACAATGCCTGCATCATCCCCCTCTTTTGTGAAGACAGATGCAAAACCATACCCACATCTTCCACCTCCACACATAGTTTACCTCTTTGGTCTCTAATAGGCCCTACTCTTTCCTTAGATATCCTCTTGCTCTTTATGTATTTATAAAACATCTTTGGATTTTCCTTGATTTTACTTGCCAACATTTTTTCATGCCCTCTCTTTGCTTTCCTAATTACCTTTTTAATTTAATTCCTGCACTTTCTATACTCCTCTAAGCTTTCTGCAGCATTGAGCTCTCGGTATCTGACATAAGCTTTCCTTTTTTGCCTTATCCTATCCTGTATGCTCCTTGACATCCAGTGGGCTCTAGATTTGGAAGTCCCACCCTTTTTCTTTGTGGGAACATATTGGGGTCAATTTTCGGATGGCCGAGCGGGTGTGTTCGTGGTGGGGGGGCTCCTAAAATTGGGGATTTCCAGAGCTGGTCCGGAGCCCGGCTCCAACCCGCCCACTTCCGGGTTCCCCACTGACGCGAATCGGTGCGTGTGCAGCCCCCGCATGCGGGGCTCCCATCGCCAATCAAAGCCGGCGGGATCCCACTTAAGATCATTATCTGGGTACTTGAGATCGTTTACAGACCTCATTAGTTGGAGATTTTAGGAGGATTTGGATTTTGAACTACCCAGAGTGTGTTTCCCATGCTGGGGGAAACACTCTCTGTTTAAACAGATGTGTTGCAGCCAGCAGCCAGTGGCAGCTGCAAAGGTCCATTTAACAGGTGCGGGGTAAACCCTCATTCATTGCTGCAGGGCACTCTGTCACCTCAGATAAAGTTTTGCCTGCCACACCGTTGTCTCCACACTCCAAATGATTAAATCATACCCTAGACTCTGCTGTCCAAACACATTTACCTACTTTGTGGACCCCCTCACACTCACACCGTCAGGATGTGGGTGGGTTCCATTGCTGCATTCATCACTCCATTGGAGGACGAGCAACATCACCAGCCTCACCAGGCACGCCGTCCACCTCCGCCACATGGAGCTACACAACACAGTGCTGCGCAACAGGCACCTGCACAAAGTAGTCGTGCAAATACACATACACCCACTGTAGGGTGACCCAATGGGTGGCATCAAGGGTCTTCATGGAGAACCTCATGAAAGGGCATTATTGCACAAGCCAGTCAACAATGGCTAAGACATGGCTGTAGTGGTGACAATATAATATGTAATGTGAGTTGATCAGAAATCAAATATAAGTAAAAACCATGACAAACCCTCAAACACCCTTGTGCATTCCCTTCATGCTCACGACACGTTTGCCTTACGCTTCCTACTACACATATGTGATGCATGCCCTGTGGCTGCAGCGCAGGTAGTGGCAGCTTGGGTGCGGCTGACCGTGAAAGAGATGCATCAGAGGGTGAGTATGAGATAGAGCCATGAGACTGTATGAGGATTGGGTTGAGTGGTAGTGGTGGGATGAGTACTGACGAGGTGAGTAAGTGCAGGTAAGATGAGGATGAGGTTTGAGTGGGTGTGAGGAGTGATGTGATAGAGTAGTGTTGGCAGTGCAGAAGGAGATGTGGGGTGGGGGCGGTGATGTGGCAGACGGAGTGTAGGGGAATGAGTAAGTGTACTCACTTCGGCTGACCTACTTAGGTCATTGAAGTGCCTCCTGCACTGTATGCAGGTGCGTGATATGTTGGTGGTGCAGGTGACCTCCTCTGCCACCGATTTTACTGGGCGGGTTACCCACGCGCCCAGTCGACCCCCTGCTGGCAACCCGCCTCCCTCCTAATATCAGGCCCATTTGCTCTGAACCTTCACTATCTCCTTCTTGAATACCTCCCACTGCTCTGACACTGATTTACCTTCAAATAGCTGTTTCCAATCCACATTTGCTAAATCACATCTAAGCTTAGTAAAATTTGCCTTTCCCTAATTGAGAACTTTTATTCCTGGTCTATTTTTGTCCTTTTATAGTGGTATATAAGATAGTAAGTGGCATAGAGAAGGTTGATTCAATTTCTTCAAATTAAACTATGGGAGTAGGACAAGGGAACAATGGTTCAATCTAGTTAGAGACACATTTGGGACTGATGCCAGGATATATTTCTTCATACAAAGAATGATCAACACTTTGGAATGGCCTTCCAGGTAAGGTAGTGGAAGTGAAAACCCTGGAATTATTTAAGAAACATGCCATGATAGGAGACTAAGATGATCCGAATGGCCTTCCTCATCTGTAATTATCTTGTGATCTTATAGATTACATAAAACAAATATAAGATCAACAAACACACTGCTAAGGACACAAGTGTTGAATCATCAGATAAAGCTACTATTTGTGTAATTCGTTAAAAAAAATCAAGTGGCCAATACATTGGTTTTGATCATCTGGAGAACATTTCAGCTCTACAAAGTTCTGAAATCATTTATGTAAAGAACAGGAATGGGCCTATTTTTTCCTGTAGTTACCAACTTGCTATTGAAATTGCAGGAATGAATGATTTTGAAACGTACAATTTCTGAGAATACAATTTATTTGGTCAGGGAAGAGTAGGCGTTGTCTCTTTTCTCATTAAAGAAGAATTTCACCCTCCCGGTCGTAAAAGGCTTTGATCCAATTTAACACACTCCACCTTTTTTCTTATTTACGACATAAAGGTATTCAAAGCTCCTTTGCTGTCACAAAAACCTGCAGGGCTGAAATTCCATAGAGATACCACCGGTCTCCTGTCATAACTTCAGCAGGAGTCTCGCAGATCCCCTAAAGAAATGCTGAGGATTCGGTGAGAAGCCACTGGAATCCTCTCTCTGTCATAAATTATGTTTTACATCAAAATTTGTGTTTGTAAATAATTTTGGAGGGGAAAATGGGTTGGTCAGTACCAAACCTAAGAATATTTATAGTCTGTTACTTAAAGATAGCTCTTATTTTAATGCAGCAGGAAGTGAGCACATTACCATTAATGTGATATCTGAGATCTCATGATGCCTATTATCTCTTTATATAGGATTAATAGCTGTTCAGTACTTAGAAAGATCTTGTTAATACAGTCACTTTAAATGTTAATGTCAATGTATGTACGATATGCAAAAATCATTGAACAGAAATGTAAATGCATCGAAGAAAATGAGTTTCAGATACCCTAATTAATCTCAAGATACACTCAAGGGCTGGTCCGGAGCTGACTGCATTTGGTCCCCTAATCTAATTATGATGCTCATTCTCATTCATAATACAGAACCAAATTATATCAGCTCATATAATCACTAAATAGTGAGATCTACTAAGTGACAGCTGCAGGCCCCAAAAGTCTTCTTTTTTTAACAAGATGAAATAATCATGTCCTATTATCTGCATTACATTTATATATAAGAACTGAAGCAAAGTTGAATGATGGTGCCATTTATATCTTGGCAGGAGCAAAATGTACAAAAGAAGCTTGTTTCCTTCCCTTCCAGCCCATTCAGAAAGGAAAGGTTAAGGGCACCGCCACAGGCATTCTTCAAATATATTTAGCTTGTTATTAAATACATGTGTTGTGATTATGCTCCAAATGCAAAGGACCGTTTTCAACAAAGAGAGGGTTAAATTGGATAAGGCATGAAACCGGGCGTGGGTACCGCGATTCACGATTAACCCGGGCCCGATGCTTCCATCGCAGGCAGGACGAGGCATTTGACCTGTCTCAGCACTCACCCTAGCCAAGTGTTAAAAACCAGCATTGACACGAGGATGCAAGGACATTTGCACTTTCCACCAGCAGGGGGAGCCCAAATCTCTTAAAGGCTCTCTGCCAGCCTGCCAAAATCTCTTAAAAGTAGCCGGTACCTGTAATTTGCTAAAAATAATAGTCTGCTGTCTGCACGGAGTCTGAACGGAGATCAGACATCGCACACGTAAAACACAGATGCAGGTCCCGTCCCTATGTTTACAAACTGTTGAGTTATGTTAAAACATTGAATAAATGTTGGGCATCATTAAATCCCACATCCTCCAATCTGCCTGCCAGACCTCACCAATCTGCCGTTCTGAGTTTGTACCAGGCCTGCGAGAGTGCGTGCACCAAGGTTCTCTGCTGATGCACTAGAGGCCCTGGTGCAGGAGGTGGACAGGAGAAGGGCCATCCTATATCCGCAGTTGTGGGGTGGGGGGCAAGAGGCCCTCCAGACATGTGCTCAAAAGACAGTGGGAGGCAGCGGGGGACGAAGTCAATCCCAGGTGCACAGCATCATGAACATGGATGCAGTGCAGGAAGAAGTTCAATGCTTTGACATGAGCGGTCAAGGTGAGTGAGGTCAACTGTCAAGTGGCGTCTCCCACCAACTGGACCACTAGCTGCATCCACTGCTCCACACACCACACCCCCATCACCCACATACCAACAAACTCTTTCCATCAGTACTCAACTCTTCCAATCAGATGCTTCCTCTCACCCTTACACATTGCCACTGTTGCAAGTCGCCCACCCGCAACTCACAGGCCACATACACCGGCAGCTGTTCAACCATGACAGGCACATCACCCAGACACACGTCCTGCTTTCTTGTAGGAGAAGGTGGCGCATATCAGGAGGCAGCAAGTGGCAGTGGCTTTTAGCCCCTTGAGCCTGTTCCAGCAACCAATGAGATCGTGGTTGACCTGTGACCTAACTCCATATACCCACCTTAGCCCCATATCCCTCAATACCCTTGGTTCACAGAAATCTATCAATCTCAGATTTAGAATTCACAATTGAGCTAGCATCAACTGCCGTTTGCAGAAGAGCGTTCCAAACAGAGTGGGAGAAATTTGCATGTAGAAGCGTTTCCTCACTTCACTCCTGCACGTCCTGGCTCTAAATGTTAAGCTATGATTCCTCGTCATAGTATTCAAGTATTGAAGACCTGCAAAAACAGTTACAAATGCATCAGCAGCCAGAAACAATAATTCAGCCACTAACCTGTAAATCCTGCATGGTCCCTTTAAATAGCACTGGTGGGGGGCTCCTCCAGGCACTCTAAGACATGTTTAGATAGTCACGGTTAAGCCAGTGCATTGGGTGGAGCGTTAAGTGCCAAAATGGTGTCTATCACTTTAAATCAGCGTTGCACACTGATCAAACGCATTTTCTCCCTACTTTACATGATGCTGGTGTTCGTTATTTGCACATGCGCTAAACCCTTTACCAAGATGGCCTCCGGCTTAAGTGGGCACTCAAGGCGCCATCTTGGATCTCCAGGAGGCAATGTAGCACCGAAACAACAGGCGCTAGACTGCCCAATTTAGCGCCCAGAGTGAGAAAAATGCTGCACGAAGGCTGATTATCATCTAACCGTGCAGCTATCATTACTAATTTATTTTTTGGGATTTTTAAAAATGTTCTTTTTTTTCCCCTCTTCTGAAGGAATTAACTCATGCTGCTATATGGTTACCCACGTGTAACAATCCTTTGGTGCCTTGGCTAACTGCCATTCTTCATGTTGGCAGGCTACTTAAACTTGGGGAAAATCACAATTGAGCCCAATCTTGTCCTCATCCAATGTCTTCACTGTGCATTTTCTATCAATGGTCATTGAACAACTACCACCAGTGATAACCCTGGTTTCCCCTCTCTTGCTGAGGAATACTGAGGACAACTGCACCACTCCTACTGCAGCGAGCTGCTCCGGGGTGCTGGTTTTCTGCCTGCAGCCCACCGGCTCTATGTTAATCAGGCCTCAAGATGGATTAGGCCTTCCTACCTGCACTATTGGCGCTCCGCTGGCTGGCCACCCGAAAACCGCACGTAGGGAAAATTTAACAAACTGCATTCATTTGAGATGAAGTTAGATGCCGGAATGGGAAGACAGTAGGGTTGCTGTCTTGAACCGACAAGGTAAAAGAATTTTTTTCTTCCGAACCTATCTTGTGAAATTAGCCTGGGGTGGCTCACTTTCAGATTTTCCCTCCCTTCCCACGGGCAACAACAGCTTGTATTTGCATGAGCAATCACATAGCTTCCACTCAGAACATTATCATTACAATATGGTTGAGTTTGGGAGCTCAAGTCTTACTGCACCAAGAGCACTGCACAGCTGGGTATCCAAAAATTATTAACACTATTAAGCCCAGCTGCTCTCTTCTCAGTTCAATGCTGGATTCCCACAAGCTCATGTCAACAACCTACCTGTCAGTCAAACTTTGTTTGCCTCAGTCGAGCAATAGTTACCTCAGTCCTTGGCTGGGAAGTCAGGTGGAGTGGCATTGTAAAAGTGTGAGACTTTCCACTTCTGGCAAGGGAGGATAAACATATATCTTGGGGTAGAACTCCATCCAGAATTACCGATTCCACATGCGTCCTAACCATTGGTCCTTAAAGGGATCGCTGGAGGTCCCAGCCATTGCCAGCCTGCCACAAGACCCCCTCCCGTACTCCTCTTCCCCTGCCACTGCCAGTAAGGCAGCAAGTCCAAATTGGAGACTCCCAAACCGGCAAGCTGCCTCTGGAGGTGTGACAGGCACCTGCAGTTTACTGGTAATATTAAAATGAGGCTTGAGGCCTAATTTCGGGCAAACCTCGGGCCTCTGGCTTCTGTCAGCGTTGAGTGCGTGCTGGTCGTTTTGCGCCTTTAGCCCCTTCTGTCTGCCCTCACTTGAATGATATCTCCTGCTGTCCAAACAGAAGGTAACAGTCAAGACTCTCCTGTTAGAAAATGTATGTACCCGCAATCTATAACACTATTTGTAAAGAGGAGACCAACCTGCGCTAATCGAGTTCAAAAGTTCACATCTTTCATTACCCTGAGTACATAACCAGAACAAACCAGCTGACGCTACAGAGTCTGCTAGACGTGTTTAAACAAAGGTGTTGTGTAAGGGAAATAAAGAATATATGGAGTCATCGACATACATTAGGGTAGATTTTGACTGTACGATAGTGTAAATTGCGAATCGGCAGTCTGTTACACATCTCTTCCGATTTTTATTTCTATTGAAGTTAATGGAAATGAAAATGCGGAGAGATGTAAAATAGCTCACAGGTAAGTAGATCATGGGCCTTGGGAGGAAGACACTGTGGTTCTGGAGGTAGACATCGGGAGTCGGGGGGAGGGATCGAGGATCGATGGTCTGGGATCTCGGGACCAGAAGCGACAGCGATTATGGTGGGTACTTATCTTTTTTTACACATGTGAAATTCACCTCGGGGAAAAAAACAATGTTGCAGCAGGGACCTGAAGCAGGCATTCGACCCCTTATTTGCAAATGCCAATGGCCTAACACCTGCTTCAGGCGTGGGTAAAAGACGCCACTTATTTGTCCTTTCCCAATATGGTGGGTGTGCGCAATTCTGGTTGGAAGTGTGTGCACGCTTCCTGACTGCCATTTTGGGGCTTTAGGAAGCTGCTTAGCGCCTGAGAAACGGGCGCTATACTGCTGAATTTAACCCCCACAATGTGTGATGTCGGGGGTTCTAAAATTCTGGGGGTCTTATATCACCAGCACAAATGTGGTAGAGCAGTAACCCCATCTGGCCATTCCCCAAGATGCAGACACCATTCTAATTTGCAGGGCTGGGATGGGCATATCATGCTTTAGCAGCACCTGCCCTGAGCCATTGGTCAGTATGTGAGAGTGGCACCATGCTGTTCGAACAACAAAGAGGCCTGGTGAGGGCCCAATAAAAACCTTCATTTTTTAAATCTTCTGCTCTTAATGGAGTAAGTGGGCCTCTTAGGGAAGGTAATTGATCCCCTCCAGGATCAATTACCATTCCCTTGTAAAGGCTTGAAGCCTTCTTAAGGACCTCAACAGGTTTCACGCTAGCTCCCAGCTGTTGCAAGTTCCTCATTGGCCATCTGAAAGATGGCACCTTTAACAATACAGCACTTTCTCAGTATTACATAGAATCGACAGCATAGAAAGTGGCCATTCGACCCAACGGGTCTATTCCGGGGTTTATACTCTACATCAAACCCGTTTATGTCTTCCTGTATTTTGGTGCAGTCCTCCACATTATCGGCTATACCCCCCAATTTGGTATCATCTGGAAATATTGATATCATGGGGGTGATTTTAGGAGGCAATTGCGGGTGCGTTGGGGATGAGGGGGTTCCGAAAATTGCGCAAATCCCGTTCGGGTTCGGAAGCCGGCTCCAACCCGCCGGCTTCTGAGTTTCCCAGGGACCCACCTGTGTGTGCGCGGGCGACCCAAAAATGGAGGTCCCGCCAGCTTGGGTTAAAAGCCAAATGTACCTCATTGAGGTACTTAAGACACTTTACCTGTGACAGAGTAAGTGATTAGAAAGATTTTTAACTTACCTGGGCGGCTTGCCCACTGCTTCTGATTCACGCCTGGTGAAACCAGATGTGAAGGGCCGGATCAGGGAGAAAGAAACTAAATGAATTAAATTTTAAAAATGCAATGAAGTGAAAACACTAAATGTCAGAAATGGTAAGTTTGATTCATGCAGGTTTGCCACGTGCCCAATGGCCCCCCCGCTGCCAACCCGCCTCCCCACTAATATCAGGGCCCATACCTCCAATTCCTGAGTTCAAATCATTTATGTGTATGCTGAATTACAGAGGTCTCAGCACAGATCCTCCTTAGGTTTGGCCAGTTTGTCTGGTAATTCCTTTCCTTCTATCTTAATTGTTGTAATATCACTCTTGATTTCTCCTACTCTTGTCATTTTCTCTTTGTTAGCTTTTTCATTGAAAACTGAGGTAAAGTATTCAGTATCTCTGCCATTTCAGTGACATCTCCTGTGAGTTTATCTTGTTCATCCTTTAATGGCTCTATCCCTATCTTAAATTTCCTTTTGTTATTTATGTGCCTAATCAATACTTTACTATTTCTTTTTATATTCTTTGATATTTTCATTTTTCCTCTTTCATTCTTTGTTTTCTTTTTAATCTCTTTCCGAAACTCATCATATTCCCTTTTGTTATCCTATCTTTTATTTTTTAAGTACTTTGCATAACTGCACTAAAGTTTCAGCCTAGATTATATGCTGAAATCTCTGGAGTGGGGCTTGAACCCATGATTGTCTGACTCAGAGGCCTGTGTGCTACCATTGAGCTAAGGCTGATACTCTGCCTCAATTCAGCTCCAGGGTTTGGAATGTTTAGTCTTGCAACCAAAAACTACCATTAATACACAGGGTATAACACAGAGGGGGCTAAATTAAGCCGTGTACCACCCAGTTTGTAGGCGCTACACGGACTCCTACGCCTTGAAAATGGCGTTCGAGATGCGCGAGCACGCTTCCGGCGTGACGTGCGCAAGACGCCATCTTGGTAAAGGGGTTTGCTCAACGAACGTCGGCAGCATGTAAAGTTGGGAGATGATGACGTTAATCAGTGTGCAATGCTGATTTGAAACAGCCGGCACCATTTTGGAACTCCCCACTCCAGCCAACACACTGTCCTAACCTTATACAGCTGAACAGGAGTTAAAGGGCTTGAAAGATCCTCCCACCAGCGTTATTTAAAGGGAGCATGCAGGATTAATTAGTTGCTGGATTAGTTATTCTGGCAGCTGGTACAATTGTGCATGTTTGTGGAAGTTTCCTATACTTGGAGAAAGTTGTTATATAGAGAATGGTCTGGCTGGTCATGCAGTACTGTTAGTGGAATTTAAAATAATATGCTGAACAAGGTTGCTGCCAGATAGGGCTTTCTCTAGGAATTGAACATGACTGGGAGCATGCAGAGACGCCACGCAGAGCAGGACAAGCTGCGAGAAGAGGGAGGAGGAGGAGGAAGTGCAGAAGGAAGTGGAGGAAGAGGCAGGGAGGTAGACAGGCCCTGTCTGCCAGGGCTCTGCGTGATCAGCCGATTAATGAGCAATACCAGTAACCTTAACGACACCTCCCCATTCACCAACAGTCCCACACTCCTTACCTTTCCGCTCCCACATGACCATTAAATCGTCCTCCTTACACATTGGTTCCTCCCTCAGCTCATTGCAGAAATGAAAATCAACACCAAATGCAAATTCAAATCCAAATTTATAAATTAACACGTAATAATTCAATCAAAATGAGACTATTCACCCTTGTGCATTCCCTTAATGCCTGTCATTAGTGTGCCTTTACCTTTCCTAGTGCTCCTACGAGGTGCATCCTCAGTGGCTGGAGCATGGGCGGTGGGAGGCTGCTGACCTTCAGGTGGAACAGTGCAGATGGTCTTGGAGGACGACCTCAAGCAGCTCTGGGCAGGAGGGCCCGGCTTCAGACTGCACCATCTCGGCCTGGGCTGCAGCAGTCTGGCCTGGCTGGCTGACAGGCAACAGCAAGAGCAGTGGTGGAGTTGCAGGCGTGTGAGCAGGAATGCTGTCATCCTGAGAGAGGACAGCAGGTTCGTCTTCCATGGAGCCACTGCCACTCTCCCGGGGCGGCGCCTCAGAATCCTGGTGATCTGTCAGAGAACAGATTGTTGGACTGCTGTGATGCCCTGGAAGCCCTGTTCCACACTGGAACCCAGAGCCACGATAGCAGCAGTCTGAGCTCCAAATGCAGCTGTCGGGCGTTGGATGGAAGATGTTTGTGCTGCAATGGAAGGCGTGACATTGCTCATCAGGCGCTGCATCATGGTGGGATCCACAGGTGTACTGATGGAGTGACCACCCTTTCTATGTGGGAAAGGATGGGCTCCAAGCTCTGCACAAATCCCTGTGCCAAGTTGGAGCTGGACTCCTCTATGCCCCTTGATATTGTGTGCAGGCTTTCTGACAGGCTCTCCAGTGCACCAAGCATTTGGTGGTGTACGCCCATCAGCCTTCTTCTGTAGCCTGGCCCATCAAAGTCATTATCTGACTCTTCTGCAGCGGAACTAGTGAGTGACCTCACCCTCCGGCAAGCTGGTACCTCTGGTATCCTTTCCCCCTGCCCTGGTTCCTGCACACTTGTGCCCGGTGTCTCACCAAATGCAGATCCCTCCTCTATCCTGGCCTCTAAGCTACGTGCAGTGTCAATATCTGAGCTGGTGGTTGCGAGTGTAAGATCAAATGATGGTGTCTGATTCATCACTGTCATCTTCCTCTGCTTCCTCTGACTGGGCAGGTTCCAGTTCTGGGTATCTGAAATGACAAAGGGACACGGGTTGAGTTGTGGTGCGGGGAGAGGAGAAAGTAAGACGTGCATGCTGCCACTATCTGCAGCACGTGGGTCAGAAAAGATTGTAGGATGGGGGAGAAGTGGGAAGTGAGGAGGAGGATTAGGTATGCAGAGACCCTCATCATCGATACCTCCAGCCCTGCCAGTGGCCATGACCGCAGAAACGGCCCATCCAATGATGGACAGCACTGTCTCCTCCATGGGGGTGAGGACATGTAGGTGCACCTGTCCTCCCTCAGGTCTTTCCTATTGCCTGTTATGCACCACCTTCTCCTGCAAGAAAGAGGGAAGTGTGTCAGTGAGTGTCCTGCAAGATGTTTGGGTGATGTGGCTGTCATGGTTGAATAGCTGCCAGTGTGTATGACCTGTGAGTTGTGGGTGTGCGGCTTGCAAGAGTGGTACTGTGTGAGGGTGAGATGAAGCATCTGATTTGAAGAGTTGAGTACTGATTGAAAGAGTTTGTTGGTAGGTGGGCGATGGGGGGTGCAGTACGTGGAGCAGTGGATGAGGCTAGTGGTGCAGTTGGTACGAGACACCACTTGACAGTTGAAGCCACTCACCTTGACTACTCGTGTCAAATCATTGAGCTTCTTCCTGCACTGCATGCATGTGCGTGGTGCAATGCTCCTGGCATTTACCTCCTGTGCGACTTCCTCCCACTGCCTCTTCAGCATGTGTCTGGAGGGCCTCCTGCCCACCTGCGGGTGAAGGTTGCCCCTCCGTGCGTCCACCTCTTGCACCAAGGCCTCTGTTGCGTTGTCTGAGAATCTTGGTGCACGCTCTCCTGCAGGCCCACTATATTCCACCACAGAGTTAGTTGCCACACCAATTCCAGGTCTCCCTGCAGCTACAGTGCACCTCCCCTTTAAAAGGTACAGGCTGCCTTTAAGTGGTGCTAGCTGCTCCCGATATCGGGGCCCCCTGCTGGTAAGTGCAGCCAATCAACAGCACAGGTAGCGCTGGCTGCATGCAGCAATCATTTAAAACATCAGGCAGCACGAATGTTACGTGCTGCCTGCATCTCGACGTGGGTTAATTGCGCACTGTGATCCTAACGCCAGTTTTCGGGGGTTGACCAATGTAACTCCCAAAGAATGATATGGGGGTATTAATGGAGAGTTTGTGAAACCATCTGAACAGTGCGTGGCATTAATAAATAAGGTAAATAAGATCTTGGGGAATAGAACACAAATCACCGAGTGTGATAATGAGTCTACACAGGGCATTAATTCATCCCTATCTGAAGTGCTGTGATGAACCAATAATGAGCCATATTGCAGGAAGGACATCATGACCCTGGAAAAGGTGCAGAACCTGATCTACGAGGAGAGACTACAGACGTTGGGGATAATTTTAACTTTGGCCGATGATGTAAAACGGGCAATATCGAATTAGCCGCCCAATATACACCTTGGTCAATTTTCCTTTCCAAAAAGGTACATTGGGCGACTAATTCGATTTTGCTCGTTTATACCATCGCCCAAAATTAAAATTACCCCCGTTGAGTTTGCTTACAATGGAGAAGAGAAAACTGAGATGGGAACTTGTTGAGGTATTCAAGATTCTTAAAGGTGTTAACAAATTGAACTCTCAGAAAGTGTTTAATTTGCCCTGAGAATGACAACAAGGGGCAGAGGATGGAGTTCAGGACAGGGAAGGTAAATGGACAGATCAGATCTAACTATTTCACATAGAGGGTGATGAATGTTTGGAATGGATGCCCAGGGGACTATTGAGGCTAATAACATCAATAATTTAAGGGGGAGTTGGACAGGCATTTGGTGAAAAAAATCAATCGAGGGATCTAGTGTACTGCGTATTCTGTTTTTGAATTCTGCGGCTGTCACATGGACCAAAATGGTCTTTTCAGGTCCTGAACATTTCTGGGATGGTGACGAGTGGTCAGAAAGGGAATAAAATATCATAATAAGATATAGAAGCATGAATTTTCCTCTTGGGACATTTGGATCCTGCTGAGAAATATCGTTCCACATCTCACGGATATTAACAGCCCCAACACTTTTCAGCTCACCCGAGTACAAAAAGTCAAAACAAATTTGATCCACGCAATTTTTTTTTGCAATTTCAAAGAGTTTTTCAAAAACAGTAACCGTCCAATAACCACAAATAAATGATTGATTTTCACCTGTTCTGTAAATTATTCATTGAGAATGAGCTCTGAAATAGTCTGTAACTTTGCTACATCGATTCTTGTAAAAGCCCATGAAGCAATAGTCAGTATAGTTTTAGGAGGATGTCAACAATGATCTAAATATATGATCACTGACCCTGGGATCTGGACATTAGGAGCAGCAGGTTCATTGCAGTAAACATATCAAGTTCGCCTTTGTCACCAGAGAGAGAGTTTATGTCGTAGGAAAAATGTCCTGTATTTATATTCTGCCAAGGATGGTGGATATTTTTTAATTAAAGAATTGTTCCGATCCATGCAGGTCAGAGATTATTGACAGCAGTGTCACCGTTACAGCATTACACAATGTGCAGGTTTTATGTTTTCACATTAATATAGCAAAGAATCAGGATTTTTTTTCACACATGTGACGTGGTTAAAACTGAACAATTTTATACTAAGAACCAGAATTTCCAGCAGATCTGCAACTATCCTGAAAATCATCTTGGGATAATAATTAAACAAAAAAGCTATCTTTCAGTACTTAATAGGTTACTCTTCTTAGCCTAAACTCATTAGTGTTTGAATTATAAGTAGAATTATTTCCTTTTTCTCTCCTATTTCTCCCCCCGCCCCCGCATGAAGACATTGGCCTTGGGACACAACCACATCCGCAGGTACTTTCCTAGTGCTGACCCTGCCAAGTTTCACAGCGTCAGTAGGAGAGCATCCGATTAGCATGGGGCAGGTGGGTGCAAGAACTTTTTTGTCCGCATGCTCCACGCTTACAGAAATCTTGCCATTTGCCCACCCTCTACACACGCGGCATACCGGCTTTCACTGAAACACTGGGCACCTGTCCAGCCTGAAGAGTGGGAACTGCTTACTTAAGGAGTGCTTTCCCCTGGCTCTGCCCATGGCTGTCATTTACCTTGCAAGGGGCAGATGGGGGTTCCTCCTTTTACAAAATAACCAGGACATTTTTGGGGGTTTGGCCATGTTGCCACTGGAGTTATGGCAGGAGACCAGCCGGACCCACAGGGTATTTAAGGGCCATTGATTCCTTACTGGGTGACGGTTCCACAGACACTGGTTGTGTACCAGTACCTAGTCTAAAATGGCCATTATTTATGCCATGTCAATCACTTAAATTATTTTAGTTGATTTTTAACCAAACTTCATAATAGACTAAATTATAAGGATCTCTGGCACCTAAAAGTTACTTACTCGCCCCATATAACACACAACGGGGGTCAATTTAAACTAGCCTGCCCGGTGGGACATTGATGGGATCTGATTGGCTGCCTATGTGGTCTATATGAATATGATCTCTTCGGGAGGGTTAGTTTAAATTACCTCCAACATTTCTAATAGAATTTTTGTATGACTTCCAAATGTAGCATTATAAATGGAGTCTCCTAGTATATCAAAGCCAACATCTTACTGCAAATAGTCTATTTCTAACACTCAAGTCATGTGATGAGGTTAACAGGTACACACAAACGTAGAGGACAGACATCTGCGATGCTTCTGATGCAATCCTGCCATAAATCTGGCAGGATACACAAACCTGGTGTCAAAGATTCCATGGGGCCATGTAAGGGATGGAGGCTTCGTCTGCCTAAACAAGGCCACCAGTGTAGGAGGGTTTGAGGATTCCTAACACCGGGAGTTCCCCTGTCACTGGCCTCTCAGTACCACTCTCATCTTTCTGGGGGGTGCGGGGTGGGATGAACCTGGAATCCCAGACCCAGAAAGTAGTCACAGCGATTTGTGACCCCTTTTGATAGGTGGGTGTCCCTGGTATGCCCCAATCGTGGGTGTAATGAGGGAATTTTCCCCTGACCTTGGTAAGTCTGCTGGGGTCAGTGGCAGAGGTTCCCAAAGGGCGCATCCCAGCACTCATCACGGATGCACCCCCATGGATTTTCAGCCTCTATGTGTATAAAACAGTAGAGGGTTAGGAGGAAGCTAAAGATACTTACATAATCTCAGGCTTGAGATGACATGTAGAAACTGCTCTTCTGGTTTATGCTCACCAAAAGATTGTGTTACTACCTGCAACTTGTGTCTAACGGTTCAGTGTGCACCGACTGTGTTAACTGATCAATTATAACTTGTTAGATTTTCAGCTATTATATCACAATCCAATATGTGGTTATTACTACATATAAGCAAATTAGTGCACACTTGCTGTTGACACCCACCATCGCACCAACTGCTGGCACAAGAGTGAATCCAAAATAAACTCATTCTTATGAGCTTCACGGTACAATTGACATTAGAGGTAAGTTTGAGGCATTTTTATAGCCTTCCACAAACTAAAATCCTCACATTTACTAACTGCCATTCCTTGCTCCTGCTCACAGTGAGCATTGCAGTGCCCTTTTTCAGCAATGTTATGATGTCAACTGTGTTTTCTGAAAGGCGAAGGTGAAAGGGTTAAAGTGGACTTGCATTCAATACTAAATGTTCAAAATACGTTGGGGTAGATTTTAACAATCAGGCAGCTGACTGGCGGAGTGCATCTTATTAACATATATTAACATTAGCATAGCAGCGGGCATCAAACGGGTGTCCTGGTGCAGATTGCCAACTCCAAGCCAGTGCAATATCGGTTAATATCGGGCACCCCGGAGATTGACCTGCCCGGGGAAAAGGCAGGTCCAGGGGGTTGTAATCACGGGGTGGGGGAGGGGGAGCCCAGCACGGCAATGGGCCACATTATTTTTGTGAAGCCCAGATGAGTGCTCCTGCTGCTTCTGGCCCCACAAAAATCATTTTAAAACTAACCTTTTTGGGCCCCTTCAACTGTTCCTCCAAGTTTTACTGAGCGGAGCGTCAGTAGGCAGTTAAAAAGCATTGGGGATCTATGTATGTCATAGAACCCGGATTTGCATAGATTAATGAGGCTCCCTCCTAATTTAGGTGGACACCTTGGTGGCTTAGTAGAAGGCCCAGGGAAAGATGATGGTGGAATGGGAATGGTGCTGCAGGTTCAGCACTTCCATTTTAACTCTGCTACCGCCCCATTTCTGCCAGGCAGAGGGAGTGAAAATCTCCTTCATTGTATTGATATGATATTCCATTGTAGTAACCCCATTAAAATTCAATGGTTATAACTGATTAAATTCCCTTCGCAGAAAGTATCATAAAATATGATTTAAAAACTATTTTGTTCATTGTACTTATAGTGAAACCAGCATATAACAAACACATTTGGGATTGATTTCAGAAGACTGTCATAGTGCATATTAAAGTTTGAATCATTAATATACAACCAGAACTATTATTGAAGCTTACCACAGGCAGGTGGTCTTTATGTACGGGTGGTGTTTAAACTGGTTTCAGGGTATTGTAGACCCCAATGAGCTGCATAGTGTCAGAACCAGAAGTTGTAGGGAAAGAGCACTAGTGGAGATCAGCTGCATATTCATGTTTTCTTTGTCACTGTATGCAAACTGGAATCATATGGGGATAGTCTACGTATATTTTGTTGAATTTGGAATGACGAGAAACACAAGGTAACAGCTGGGAAAAATATGTCGATAATTGAAGCATAAATATGAAGTTTAATGGTGGGGGGAGGGGTGGAAATGTGACAGTGGAAAATAATTGATTCCAGAAGTCATTTTGCAGATAAATGATCTGTGATTAAGTGGGACCTCCTGTAATTATTCATCTGAAGATGTTTAACCAGGAGTAGCTTCATAAAGAATGCACTCTTATGGGGTTAGAGCGACTTGTTTACCCAGCTCCCTTTGTGATACTCCTGATGCTGCCGGTTAGTGTTGAAGTGCTAGTGCTTTAAAATCACTTGTTACTGATTTCCACTGGTGAATCCCAGTTTTATTTTGGGTGGTGAATCAGTAAAAACTAATTTCCTCCTGAATTTGACAGAAAAAAAAATTCCCCTTAAATTTTCTACCTTTTCCTTGCCTGAAATCAGGACTGGAGATGCACACACATTACATTTGCAATGTCAGAAAGCACGTTGAGCAGCCTTGATTGTGTTATTGACAAAATGAATACACTGAATAAACTGGAGAACGCCCGAAAAACCCAGGTTTTTAAATTGGGAATAAAAACAGACTCTAAAGAGCACTCCCAATTGTTAAACTTCCAAATCTATGACCTTCAGCTCTAATCCGGTTTGTCTCAATCTACCAGGCCACAGTGGTTAGTATAATAATCTGTGCCCTCTCTCTTTCTTGGTGATACTGCAGTGTAACAGCGATTGGCTTTCATTTTTTCAGATATCTCCTTCAAATTATGAAATCGTCATTTCAGTGCTTTGCTTCTTTGTATATCATCTTTATGTATTGCATCTCTTCCTGGTTGTAACTTGAAAATTTAAGCATATTGCAAATCTCAAACAAGATTTGCATATAAGTGGATTTGATCGTACATGCAGGATTTACAGCTTAATCCCCATACTGCTGCGGGCAGGGCATTGGAGATGATTAATATAAAAATAAAGTATAATTAAAATAATTATCTGACATTACTACCTGCTACTGTCTGGTATCCTGCGTACTGGAGCTAGTTTTAAAATATTTTAGGCAGATATTTATGCAGCATTAAGGTTAGAATTAAACCCATGGCTCACTTATTTGTAACTGCCCAGTCTATTTACAGGGCAGGATCTACGCAGGCAGACTCAATCGCAAGAGCTCCGCAAAAATATCAATGAATATCCAGGATGCAGAAGCTTAGTTCTAGGTGTTAATCAAATTATCCGTGGTCAAAGCAATAATATATGAGGTAGGAATACCTGCTAGTCAAGTGATTGTAAGCATAGGCTGCTCCATTGTGTCTTTGAAGTTGATTGACAGCTCTTTATTCAGAGGCCTTTGGACTGGAATATATAGAGCAAGCTTTTCTTAAAGAGGGTAATTCGCCAACTCCCTGCTGGGAGCTGCGTTTACAAGGAGCATGGGTCGGAGATAATCCCAATTCTCCCTGTGACAGCAGATCCCCACTGGAAATGTGGACTTTTGCCAACATCCTTAGTTCAATTCATTTGACACGTCTGTTGGGGAGGTAAATCAGGAAATTGACACGTCTGTTGGAGAGGTAGATCAGGAAATTGACACATCTGTTGGAGAGGTAGATCAGGAAATTGACACGTCTGTTGGAGAGGTAGATCAGGAAATTGACACGTCTGTTGGAGAGGTAGATCAGGAAATTGACACGTCTGTTGGAGAGGTAGATCAGGAAATTGACACGTCTGTTGGAGAGGTAGATCAGGAAATTGACACGTCTGTTGGAGAGGTAGATCAGGAAATTGACACGTCTGTTGGAGAGGTAGATCAGGAAATTGACACATCTGTTGGAGAGGTAGATCAGGAAATTGACACATCTGTTGGAGAGGTAAATCAGGAAATTGACACGTCTGTTGGAGAGGTAGATCAGGAAATTGACACATCTGTTGGAGAGGTAGATCAGGAAATTGACACGTCTGTTGGAGAGGTAGATCAGGAAATTGACACATCTGTTGGAGAGGTAGATCAGGAAATTGACACGTCTGTTGGGGAGGTAGATCAGGAAATTGCACGTGTGCTCCTCATGATTTTCCATCCAGCCCTCTCGGCTGGCTGCTTCAGGGGTGGGAAAGATGAGGAGATGGTCACTCCAGGACTGGAGTGGGGAGAAGGTGGCAAGCTGTCAACCTCTTCCAGTACCGAACTTTGCTGGTCAAAAATTCAGAGAAACTCCGGGAAAAGGCACAGAGCCTGAAAGGGCCAATTTTCATTTTGGGTGCACATCGGGCAGGCAGTAGGTGGGGTGATCGCACCAGCCTCCCGGTGACACCAGTGAGAGATCTGAACCATTTTCATCATCTGGCCTCATTAGAATTCTTTTGCGAGCTGCCAATCCTGAACGAGTGCTGGCAGGCAGCTTGCTGATCAAGGAGGGCGATAGGAATTCCAGTAGCTTCTCCGCGGAGCGGAGCCAGGACTAGGTCCTTAAAGGGGACAGGAGGAAATCCGGTTGGTGGGGGGGGGGCGTTCATGCAGGGACTAGCAGTGGATGGGAAGATTTTTGTGGGATCAGGAGGAGCAGTCGTGGCCCTTAAAGAATCAGTGGCACTTCTTTTTTGGGGGGGCTTCTCGGAGCATTAAACTGTGGTCCCTTTAAGGACTGCTGGTTCAGTCGTGCAACGATCAGTTCCATGGGGTGAGTGTGCGCTCAGCTCAGTGGAAAACCAAAATGACATTGATTTGTATATGTAAGTTGGTTTCTACTTGTTTCAGGTGGGAGAACTTGCTCGCCTGTTTCCTGGCCCAAAATAGTGGCAGGCCGGATGTTGGCGGAACAGGGCAGTAAGTAGTCTACCACCATTTTCATCCTGCTACAGCTCCATTTCCACTCAGAAAAAACAGGGAGAAAATGCGCCCTTAAGTCTCTGTACTGAATGGGGGTAATTTTGACTTTTTACGATAGTGTAAAATCGGCGATATTGGCTCAACCACTTGTTAAACACCTCTCCCGATTTTTGCTTCCATTGAAGTCAATGGTAATGAAAATCGGGAGAGTTGTAAAACGGGCTGCCGATTCACTATTGCCCGTTTTACACTATCGCACAAAGTCAAAATTACCCCCAGTATCTCTCTGACAGAGTGGATTGGGAGTTGAGATGACAACATACATAGCACAGAGTCCTGGGGCTGCAGAGCAATGGGGCAGGGAGGCCTGAGATGACAACACAAAAGGATGGGAGGGATGGGGGGGGGGGGGCAGGGTGTTGGTGGGGGGGAGAAAGAGAGTTGAGGCGGCAGCACAGTTGACAGAGGGTCTTGTGGTGAGAGGGGGTGGGTTGGGGAGTCCCCCGGAGCAGCAGCATGAAAAGGAGAGCAGGTGGAGTTCTGCGTGGCAGTATGACTGGGAAAGAAGTCCTCTGAAGCAGTAGAACAAACAGGAACATATAGTAGTGTGCTTGGGTGGGTGGGGACTTCTCTGAGGCATCATTGAGCTTGTAAGGGAACTTTCTGGAAAAATGGCGCATTCAAAAAACTGTTCCTGTACACCCGCAGGTAAGTGAAGTAATGTGGTGGGCCCTCAACTGAAAGTCAGACAACTTGCTGGAAAAGACAAGAGACATGTTGCAATATAAAAAAAATCAGAATCTTCGTATGACATACATGGTTTGGACACCCCTGTTCCAGGCACAAGTCTCCTCTGGAAAATAGCCACTGTTACAGTAAGTGAACATCTTCTAGGAATTTAAGAGAATTTACTTGCTCACCCACAATAACTTGGTGTTGTAAAATTATTTACAACCCACAATGTCACCATCTCTCTCAGGAACTCCAGCAGTCATAGTTCAGTTGCCTGCTTTGAGGAATGGATCCACCGCTCCTCTGTCAGCTGCACTGCAATCCCATGGTGAGTGATAATTTTGTTGGGGAAATAATATGGCACAAAGATATGAGATCTGTGGTGTAAGACACACACAACCCTGTTGAGACACAAGAAGTACAATTTAAGCATCCCAAGGGCAATTTCAGTTTCAGTCCCAATACACCATCTTCATGCCTTTCTTCAGCAGGACTCTCAGGAATTCGATGTAGAGTCATCAACTGGGGTTTAAGAATATAACAAGTGTCTCCCATGTGCATTCTCATAGACCCAAATCCGTCTAAACATCCCATGTAATGAGGATTGGGACAGGAAAGAAGTAGTCATGACAATATCCTGTTTTACCCGGCAACTCACGGGAGATAAAAGCTTCAGCAACAGACATTGTGTGTGTGCTGATACAATGAAGGATGGCAAAGGGGTGTGAGCTATAACCCATGGAATATATTCCATACTTCCACAGGTTGGAAGTTATCAGCTGCCAGGGATTTGACTATTTTCCAGTACTCTTCAAGTCCAGGCAACCACCTGTTGCAGCTTTTTTCAAATATATTTTAAATATGTTGTGACAGAGCTACTTTAAAATTTCTGGCTATCCGATTTATTCCTTCGAAGTATTTTTTTCTTAAAAGATCACTGTCTTCATGAAAATGTTTGCAAACCTCTTTTGTGTCTCGGGTGGGGGAAAAAGCCAGAGAAATTGGACATCATTTTTGTCACAATGGTTGGAGGTGTAAATAACATGATTTTAGATCTGACATGATGCACCAGCCAATATTTCATGTAGAAAACCTCCCTTTTAAATGTGACAAAGTTTAAACTGATGGGATTGCAATCCTATTCAAGAGGCAATAGAGTGGGTACAGCACGGATTCACTAGGATGCAGCCTGGTATGAGGAAATACAAATACGAAGAAAGGCGTGAACAATTGGGGCTGTTTTCATTTGAACAGAAAAGATTAAGGGGTAATTTGATAGAGGTGTTTAAAATTATGAAAGGATGGGACAGAGTAGATAGAAACAGACTGTTTCCAGTGATTGAGGTACACCCCTCATCAAAGGGACAAAATGACCAACTAGTGACTATCATCTTTGGAGCACTGATACATGGGATCTCTCTGAGGTTCAGTGGCCCGAAGAGGACATACTATTGATGAAACCCTCTGGTAAAAACAATAATCTGATAAATGCCAGGCATTTAAAAAAAATTGTTCTTGGGACATGGGTGACACTGGAAAGCCAATATTTATTGCCCATCCCTAGTTGGTCTGAGTGGATTAAGAGTCAACCACATAGTCTGGGATTAGGTCAGACCAGGTAGGGATAGCAGGTTCCCTTCCCTGAAGGACATTAATGAACCAGTTGGGCTTTTAATGACAATCCAGCACTTTTTATGGTAATTTTCTGGTGCTAGCAACAAATTACCAGATTTATTGAATTCAATTTCACAACTTGCCATGGTGGGATTTGAACTCACGGCCTCTGAGTTTCTAATCTAGTACCAAAACTGCTCGGTTACTAGATTCCAGGGCACCAAGGATGATTGATCAGCCAGTTTAGCAGAATAAGAGGGTCTGGAAGAGTGTGAATAAAAGGTGGGTGCTCTTCCCACTTGGATT
Organism: Heptranchias perlo; assembly: GCF_035084215.1. Classification (NCBI taxonomy): domain Eukaryota; kingdom Metazoa; phylum Chordata; class Chondrichthyes; order Hexanchiformes; family Hexanchidae; genus Heptranchias; species Heptranchias perlo. Next base: position 106,523,127 of record NC_090325.1, on the reverse strand, counting down.
CAGATTGCACTGCAAAGCCAATACAATAATGGGTTGGGTGGCCCTGGCTGGACAAGGAGCAGGAAGCCTATCAATGCCTTTCGCTGGGAGTCTGCACAATTTTAGATTATTTCCTGCGATTTTAGCTCCCGGGCCTCATCTGCTTTGCCCCCATCAGTTTCTTACCCAAACCCGGCGGAACGGTCCTCAGCATTCAGGCAAGTGGTTTGGGGGAGGCGGGGTGGGGGGGGATGAGCGAGAGACTAGGGAGGGTATTGTGATCAGCGGTGGGGGTGGGGAGAGACCAGGGAGGGTATCGTGATCAGAGGTGAGAGGGTGGAGAGGCACAGGATGGTATCCTGATCAGAGGTGGGGGGGTGCAGAGAGACCCGGGAGGGTATCATCATCAGAGATGAGGTGGGGGAGAGATCAGGGAGGGTATCGTATTCAGAGGGGAGAGGGGGAGAGACCCGGGAGGGTATCGTGATCAGAGTTGGGCGGGGGGGGGAGACACCCGGGAGGGTGTCGTGATCAGAGGGGAGGGGGGGGGAGAGACGCGGGAGGGTATCGTGATCAGAGGTGGGGGGGGAGAGACCCGGGAGGGTATCGTGATCAGAGTTGGGCGGGGGGGGGGAGACACCCGGGAGGGTGTCGTGATCAGAGGGGAGGGGGGGGGAGAGACGCGGGAGGGTATCGTGATCAGAGGTGGGGGGGGGAGACACCCGGGAGGGTGTCGTGATCAGAGGGGAGGGGGGGGGAGAGACGCGGGAGGGTATCGTGATCAGATGTGGGGGGGGAGAGACCCGGGAGGGTATCGTCATCAGAGGTGGGGGGGGGAGAGACCCGGGAGGGTATCGTGATCAGAGGTGGGGGGGGGAGAGACCCGGGAGGGTATCGTGATCAGAGGTGGGGGGGGGAGAGACCCGGGAGGGTATCGTGATCAGAGGTGGGGGGGGGGAGAGACCCGGGAGGGTATCGTCATCAGAGGTGGGGGGGGGAGAGACCCGGGAGGGTATCATGATCAGAGGTGGGCGGGGCGGGGGGGAAAGACTTGGGAGGGTATCGTGATCAGAGGTGGGGGTGGTGAGAGAGACTCGGGAGGGTATCGTGATCAGAGGGGAGGGGGGCGGGGGGGGGAGCGACTCGGGAGGGTATTGTGATCAGAGGTGGGGGGGCGGAGGGGAGAGACTCGGGAGGGTATCGTGATCAGAGGGGAGGGGGGCGGGGGGGGAGAGACTCGGGAGGGTATTGTGATCAGAGGTGGGGGGGCGGAGGGGAGAGACTCGGGAGGGTATCGTGATCAGAGGGGAGGGGGGCGGGGGGGGAAAGACTCGGGAGGGTATCGTGATCAGAGGTGGGCGGGGCGGGGGGGGAGAGACTTGGGAGGGTATCGTGATCAGAGGAGGGTGGAGAGGGGGGTGGGTGGAGCAGAGACCCGGGAGGGTATCATGCTCAGGAGGGAGGAGGGCGAGGGAGGGGGAAGCCTGAGACAGGGGAGGCCCAAGTTGTCCTGGTGAGGCCCAAAGGAACAGTCCTGCTCCACAAGGATACAAAAAAAATGAAATTAACTTACTTTTCTGGGCCTCTGCTGGCCTTGGCTCCTCTTGCCGCCAGGTCAGCCTGGGAGGGAAGTCACGGCCTCAGCTACATTAGTACACCCACAATCCAGTCACCATCTCCTGTTCAGACCTGCTCTCAGCAAAAACTCACCCTGCCAGCACCTTATTCAGCTTTTTGCAGCTCACATATACGGTTTCCTGCCTTCACGTTTATTTTGTCTACCACTGGTCTTTGCCAGCCTCTTTTCTTTTCCCCCATAGAATCTTTTTAAAGGCTGAAAAATAAGTTTGACGTATTTTCAGACCTTTTAAAGGCTGCAACAATTTTCACCTCACCACATACGGCCATTTGCCTTTAAGCAGCTGCATGCTTTTAAATGTTAGCAGCGGCCTTTTGGCAAGCTCTCAGTGGCAGATCTCATCCGGGATAGGGACTTGCCGCGAGTAATTAACTAGTATCAGCAGGTTGGCCCAGCAGGAAATGGATGGACGTTCAGCTCACTGTGATCTCACTGTCTGTCGCTTCAGCGCAGCAATGGGAACATTTGCCCCACAGAGTACTGGATGTGTGGAACAGGCTTGGAGCAAAAGTAGTTGATTAAATTCCTCATTGGAGAGCCAGTTACTAGCTAATTGGGAATACAACTGAAATTATAGGAATAATGAGAGGATTAAAAAATACTTTACGCGCAAAGAGCAGGGGAATGGGATTAACTGGATGGCTCATTCAAAGAGCCGGCACAGGCACGATGGGCCGAATGGCCTTCTGTGCTGTATCATTCCATGACTGTATGATTCTATGACTTTACTTGGCAGGATTCCAGGGCTACTATTCTAATGCAGGTTTCATTCAGGCTCCATTCCAAACTGGGATTGGGATTATGCAGGCTCACATGCAAATTGCCTACTTTATTCAGACAGAAGCGTGTTATGTGTGAGCTGAGTGGAGGAGCTCCTGTATAACACAAATTCCTGTCTAATTGCACTTTGTAACAGGGATACCAGTCGGGGGTCACTAACCAGTGAGGGCTGAATAACAGTTTGAATACTGCTAAACTGGTCCCAGCCTGTTGTAGGATTGGTTTCTTATGTCCAATCTCAACACAGCATCACAGTTGCTTTCTAATGACGGTGGTTGTTCACTTTTGCCAAACCCAAATCTGGGTAAGGGATCAGGGTTTAAGGGGGGAAAAAAAATTAACAAGTTGTACAGGGAAAACGATCTCAACCATTGTGTTGCTTCAACATACAACTGGTATGGGTGGTACATTTATTTCAATGCAGTCTCTCTCTCTGTGTCTTGCAGGATTTCCTGGCTCCTACCTCTTTGCTGGCTATTGTCAGACGTCGCAGATTTAGATCCAGTGCATAGATTTTCAACTCGCCGTCCAAGTATAAAACTTGCGTTGCGGAGTTATAAAAAACGCCCTATTTCCATTGAGTTCAGGAAATGAAAATCAGGCAGTCTTTATAATGAACAACTGATCTGTAATATCAGTTTTATGCCCGAGCGGCAAGTTGAAAATATACCTCAACGCCTCTGGCTTGGTATTATTGTTTCGTGCACCCAGTTTTTCTACTAGTTATACATATTTGGAGGCATTCCCCTAGTTCCCATTTATAGTGGAAGATATTTATTTCAACACGTTTTCTCTCTATTATTTTTTAAAAATATTTTTATAGTTGGGGCATCTGCTCCTCTACTTGCTGGTTGTGCTGAACCTCATTTCCAGGTCCTGGTGATTTTCCAGCTGATGCACTAGTTTGAATTGGCCTGGTTTTAATATTTTACTCCCACAACACCAAATTTAAAAAAAATATCTGCCAACAAATAGTCAAAAATCAGACAAACACCTTTAAATATACACTCAACTTTTCCTGTCTGGTTTATATTAAAAATTAAAAAAATGGAAACCGGATCAGAAAACAGACTGTCCAGCAAAATACAGGAATCATGGCAATCCTGCTGATTACCATTCTACCCAAGATTGTGGCCCTGAAATTCCCGGGGATCTGCTCTGCTGGCACAACTACCAGCTGGAATGTCGGAAAGGACACGTGGTGAAGCCCTGAAGAAAACTCTTCTCTTTGGATCTTCCGCTTCCGATGGAGCAAGTGGGTCCCTTTGGGAAGGTTAATTGACCTCCTCTGGGATCGATTACCTTCTCCCTAGTAAAGTTTTGGGGCCTCTTAAGGCCCTCAGCGGGACTCATGTCAACTCTCAGAGGCCTATGGAGCGTGTTCCTGAGGTATCCCTGGAAATACCCCACACCGGCTTCCTTGATATAGTGGTGTGGAAAGACATTATATACATGACTCTCCCGACAATGGAATTTAAAGGACCAGAGCAAATGGTATGGAATCCCATTGGAACTGAATTCCGCCCCAAATTCCTGGCTCCGCTGGGTGGAAATCGGGCTTTCTGTAATCTCTAGCCTGCTGACATTCATTACACATAACATAAGGAAAGGCTAGCAAGTATCTTTTATTTGAAGCTACCCCTGGGCTGAGTGCTAATGATTTAATTTAGGTATTCTAAAGAGAGTTCATGTATCAGCAAGCAGCCCATACAAACCAGCAGACGTGTTATTTCGTACGAGTTAATTTTCCTTACAAATCAGTGGGAAAGAGAACCTTTTCCTTCCTTCCTTTGTAGTACCAATTTTGGTTGTGTCGGTGATCTAACCCCTCCAAGAGTTTGTTTGCTGTGAACGTCAGCAGCAAATAAACTGCAGCCATGTTTGAGTCACTGCTCAAGAACCTCTGATGAAACTTTCCAGGGCAGCTTGAAAAAAAAACTTGCAAATCAGAGTTAATGGTCTGAAAACACGAAAACCTCTCTTACACAAGCTGTAAATTCATATTCCTTATGGGATGACAGATGTTTTCAATTAAAATGCATGATGTAAATGCTTTTACTCTGATGTTAGTTTGGAGTGAAACTCCCTATGTAGACCTGAGTACCGAGTCGAAACAGATCAAAATAAACCAGTATAAACAATCTAATTCCAGGTCCTGCCTATGCCTTGTAGCCATCCCATACAGGACTGTAATCTGATACCGCCTGATGTATGACCCAGCAGGTTTAGGGCCGGAAGGATGTCTGATCCAATTTGAATTATTGTTATCTAAGCTGAACCTGTTTCCACTTGTGTAATGTATACAATGGGCCAGAAACCGTGCAGAGTGGCCAGGCAACGCTCACCGCAGCTCCTGCGAATTAAATTAACGAAAATACTTACTGCGGGCTCTGTGATGTCGAATTGCTTGATTTTGAAATTTTTTAAAAATTGTGCGCTATCAACCCAGCCTCTGAGCAGCGTAAGTTGATGCGCATGGAACAGTCTGAGAATAGAAGACGTGCCACAAAATCTGTCAGGAAGAGAAGTCACGCCCACAAGCAGGCGAGCAGACTTCATTCATTTAAAGTTAGTATTCTGGAACTCATTGTAAATAAAAAAATTTAATTTATTTTTATAAAAAGCCAAAGAAATAATTGAATTAAATTAAAGAGACAGATGGGAAAAGTAAAAAAAAATTTTAATGACAAAAACTAACTAAATAAGGAGTAATATGAGACTCCATATTTTTAAAATTTAAGTTTTAGTTGTTTGGCAGTCATTAAGACTAACTGCACTTTTAGAACTTATTTTTAAGCGTACCTGTTTGGTGGCATAATTAGTTACTTTCCAGCTGGGCAGATCAAGCAAGTTTACGATTTTTCAGTGATTTCTCTGATTGCAGCGTGCGATGGCCCTTTAATTCGAAGCTGTCAAATTGCCGGCGAAGCAATGGGAGCAAGTTGCGGATTTCGGAGTTTTAGTACGCATGTTCAAACACAAGAACTTGCTCCTTCGATTCGCTATTAAAAACGTAGCTGTTGAGCTCCTCCATTATTTCAGGAGCGATTTCTGCCCCAATAATGTTTATGAAACACAGCAGGTAACGTTTTGTTTCAGTCAAATATATTTATGTAAATCTGATGCATTTATTTCAATTGACCGCCTGTTTTACAGTAAGTTCAGCTGCTGCAGAGGTACTTGAACTCTGATTTGCTTATCTCTGCTGTATAAACTATATTTAAATTACAAACCTTTTACACTGGGTTTGAAAAACCTCAGCCTGGAAATTCGATCACACTGTGTTCGTTTTACAGGCATAAAATGGGTGCTTAAGGGTACAACATGGTGGGTGACGTGCTTGCGCACATTTCGTGTCGGAAGTGCACCGCCCGCCATATTAGATCGAGCTGCTCAGTAGCTGTTCAGGGTGAATGCCTGAAACTGGTGTCAACATTGTCAACAAGGGGCCTGTTACAAGTCCTTTTGTGAAATTGGTTTGCGAATAATCACAGCATGCGCCATGTGTGCTACGGTCAGTTTTCTTAGGTGTACAGCAGCCAAACCAGCAGTCCTTAAAGGGACCACTGGAGTCTGTCACTCAAAAGGTTAGTTTCATGTTTTTTACTTATGTTATTGTGGAGTCATGGGGAGCAGGAGTTCCCCTCCAGGCTCCACATGATAAACAGGGGTTGTTGCCGGCCACCACTCGCACCCCCCCCCCCACCACCTCCCGATTGCCTCCCCCCCTCCTGGACTCAACTGAGGCCCTCAACCGACTGACTTTGTTCCCCCTCCGTGACCAATGAGCTGCCTCTGGGGCAGCGACTGGTACCATTCTAATGAGACCGGTGGGCCAATTTGCCATGGTCCTGCCGCTGGCCTCATTAGGCACGTGCACCAGGATCGCGTCCTAATTCAGATGTGATCCAATTTCTAGGCCCTCTTGTCCTATACTTGACCCATAAGTTTACATTTGTTGTGAACCATGCGACTTGTTTCGGTGTGAACAGCGTGGAGCCTGGTACTGTTGATAGGTGGCCTAAGAGTTCACCCAAGCTCATGTTAGTTTGGTATAAAGGCAAGGATATGACTCCAGTCATTTCCTGCTGGAGGAGAAACCTCAGCACATGGCTCAGATGTGTCATTTAAAAGGATGTTCACGTCCACTAAATTGTCTGATGGGTTCGTAATTAGGAGAGCACACTGATGAAACCAGTAACATATCAAATTTTAATGTCTGATGCTGTAAATTTGATCTTTGTTTAAAAACATTTTTTTAAAATTGTAAATGATCTTGCTGCGGCAAGTATAGCATCTGTTACAGTGCAAACAGGCAATGAACCTGCCCAAAAACTCCTGAATATGATGATATTAATGCCTCTGTAATACTGACTGACACATAGATGAATTGACTCTTTGTAGCTGCAAGAATAAAACCAGAGAGATGGTATTCAGTCAATGTATTTTGATTAATACAGAATACAGCCTACAGGATGGCTCTAATTTATGACTCTGCAGGGCTTCTCTTTGATGACGTGACTTCATAGCATTAACCACTTGGACTAATAGATCATAATGAAGTCTGCATGACATTGGGATGGACTCTCAACCTAAAAGAAGGGTAAAGCATCTAAGGTGAACTGTCTCAGTCTGCCCGTAGATCCTCAAGCTAATTTTTGTAACACGGTAACTCAATGCCACAGTTGTTATTTGTACTGTTTCCTTAGATTATTGATGCTGGCATAGGAAAAGGAAATGTCAAACTGGAGCATGAGCAGACTATTCCTCTTAGGTGGGATTAACTGAAATTCAACCCTATTAGAAAACATGCTCACTTTGAATAGGTTAGTGAAAATAAATTGCCTTTCAAGTGTTGTGAACTGCATGTTTCTGTGATGAGACGAAACCTGACTTTTAACATTATGGTTTCTCACCACATGGGCACCGACAATTTGTCGTTTTCTTTTTAACTTGTCTGCTCAATTCACTGTTTTCCAGTAAAAAATGGTTTCAGTTTTCTGAAATACCTAATTACAAGAATAATTCACTATTCTGAATCATGTGTGCCATGAAGGATCATTTTTGCTGGGAAACCTGCCCAGCACTAAGTCAGCTGGTAAACTAAAAGAGGGAAAACCTTCACCACCCATGTGTGGAGACAAAGGGCGATAAATTGGGCCGTGTAGTGCCCATTGTTCCGCGCTACGTGCCCTCTCGAGGTGCATGCGCAAATACCGAATGCCAGCTGCATGTAAAGTAAGGAGAAAATGGATTTTTTTAATTTTTATTCGTTCACAGGATGTGGGCATCGCTGGCGAGGCCAGCATTTATTGCCCATCTCTAATTGCCCTTGAGAAGGTGGTGGTGAGCCGCCTTCTTGAACCGCTGCAGTCCGTGTGGTGACGGTTCTCCCACAGTGCTGTTAGGAAGGGAGTTCCAGGATTTTGACCCAGTGATGATGAAGGAACGGCGATCTACTTCCAAATCGGGATGGTGTGTGACTTGGAGGGGAACGTACAGGTGATGTTGTTCCCATGTGCCCGCTGCCCTTTTCCTTCTAATTGGTAGAGGTCGCGGGTTTGGGAGGTGCTGTCGAAGAAGCCTTGATGAGTTGTTGCAGTACATCCTGTAGATGGTACACACTGCAGCCACAATATGCTGGTAGTGAAGGGAGTGGATGTTTAGGGTGGTGGATGGGGTGCCAATCAAGAGGGCTGCTTTGTCCTAGATGGTGTCGAGCTTCTTGAGTGTTGTTGGAGCTGCACTCATCCAGGCAAGTGGAGAGTATTCCATCACACTTCTGACTCGTGCCTTGTCGATGGCGGAAAGGCTTTAGGGAGTCAGGAGGTGAGTCATTTGCCGCAGAATACCCAGCCTTTTAGATATAATCAGTGTGCAATGCTGATTTAAAGTGATAGACACCATTTTGGCAATTAATGCTCAACTCAATGCACAGTCTTAATCCCGACCATCTGAACATGTCTTCGAATGCCTGGAGGACCCCCACCAGTGCTATTTAAAGAGACCATGCAAGATTTACAGGTTAGTGGCTGGATCATTACTTCTGGCTGCCGAGATGTTTGTAACTGTTTTTGGAGGTCTCCTATACTTGAATACTAGGACGTGGGGACATAGCCTAACATTTAGAGCCAGGATGTGCAGGAGTGAAGTTAGGAAACACTTCTGCACACAAAGGATGGGAGAAGTTTGGAACGCTCTTCTGCAAACGGCAGTTGATGCTAGCTCAATTGTGAATTCTAAACCTGAGATTGATAGATTTCCGTGAACCAAGGGTATTAAAGGATGTGGGACTAAGGCAGTCATATGCAGTTAGGTCACAGGTCAACCATGATCTCATTGAATGGCAGAACAGGCTCGAGGGGCTAAATGCCACGGCCACTTGCTGCCTCCTGATATGCGCCACCTTCTCCTGCAAGAAAGCGGGATGTGTGGCTGGGTGATGTGCCTGTCATAGTTGAATAGCTGCCAGTGTGTGTGGCGAGTGAGTTGTGGGTGGGCGGCTTGCAACAGTGGTAATGTGTAAGGATGAGAGGAAGCATCTGTTTGGAAGGGTTGAGTACTGATGGAAAGAGTTTGTTGGTATGTGGGTGATGGGGGTGTAGTGTGTGGAGCAGTGGATGAAGCTAGTGGTGCAGTTGGTAGGAGATGTCACTTGACAGTTGACCTCGCTCACCTTGCATTGAACTTCTTCCTGCACTGCATCCATGTTTGTGGTACCATGCGCCTGGCATTGACTTTGTTCCCCGCTGTCTCCCACTGTCTTTTGGGCACATGTCTGGAGGTCCTCTTACCCACCACCCCCTCCCCCCCCCCGCCCCCAGCAGATATAGGATGTCTCTCCTTTTATCCACCTCTTGCACCAAGACCTCTAGTGCATCAGCAGAGAACCTTGGTGCAACTACTCTTGCAGGCTTGGTACAAACTCAAGTCGGCAGGTTGGTGAGGACTGGCATGCAGATTGGAGGATGTGGGATTTAGTAGTGCGCAACCTTTAATCAATGTTTTAACATAACTCATCAGTGTGTAAACATAGGGACGGGACCTGCATCTTTGTTTTACATGTGTGATGTCTGATCTCTATTCAGACTCCATGCAGATAGCAGACTATTATTTTTAGCAAATATCAGGTGCCATCTAACTTTAAGAGATTTTAAGAGACTTCCTCCCTTTAAGAGATTGGGGCTCCCCCTGTTGGTGGAAAGTGCAAATTGCATTGAATCAACGCGCAAGTCCTGGATTTGAACGCAGCGTGCAGGTGTGTACTGAGGCAGGACGAAGTTCTCATCCTGCCTGTGCAGGGCCATTGGGCGCGGGTTAATAGCAGATCATGCTACCTATGTCCAGTAATAGGCCCTATCGAATTTTTCCCCCAAAGATCCTTATCTCCCTGACTTAGTGGTGTGCCTGGATGCAAGCAGATGGTGCATGAGAAGGAGGAGGCTATGATTTGACAAGAGGCCATTCTCCAGTTTCACTCAAAGCCAACTTCATTTTTTAAAATTGGAAAAAGATTGGGTTGAATGAATCCATTTATGTCGGGTCCTTGCTGACTCCGGAGGCTCCTGCATGGCCTAACAAGGAACAGAACCACTGCCTACCCATTACAAGGGGGCAGAGCTGGGGGGTGGGGATTCCGTATGCTGGGGAATTGGGCGATTATGCCTGGAACACGGTTCACTGATATTTGGGGCCAAAATGTCCTTTACATCTTAAGAACATAATACAGAAAGAATTGTGAGGAGTGCTGCAATCTTTTGCTCTCCAGAATAAGTGGGGCGGGGGGCAAAATTGGACCTTGTTGCACCCATTTACCAGGTGGAAAACGGGGGCACAGAGGTCCAATTTTGGGGTCCAAACTCCCACCCCCAAACAGAGTCGGAAACACGTCTGATGCCATATTGGTTCAAGCACACTATTGGTCCCTGGTGTCAGCCTAAAATAGGCCTTGGGCCCCTTGAACATGCTGAAAAGTGACCCAAGGCCTCTTTTAAGACCCCTTTATGAAATTGGTCAAAAAACTGGGCAGAGCTTGAATTTCTACCCCAAGGTCTACTGGTGGGGGAATTCAATCCAAACACTTGCAGTTAGCTTAAATTTCTCTTTCATATTCAACTCCATCGCACTGTTCTACGGACTGAAAAACAGAAACTTCAAATACAAGAAATGAGCTCCCTTTAGGTTGGTATTGACTAAAATTCGGAATAGATTCTATAATTCATAGCAGGCTTTACATACCCTGCACCACAGGAGCCTTCTCTATGCCTGATTTTCCATGCTTCCCTCCCCCTCTGCTATTCTGCTGTAACCATTTAGACCTTCTCTGGGTCCATCTTTTATACTTGTCTCATTAGCACTCATTTTGCCTTGCCCCATCATCACTTTTGTCATTTAATCACTCCTGCCCTCTACCCTATCACAGACCTCTCCCTTTTGTTCTTTCTCTGCCCCTTTTTCCCTGGCTCTGCACTTGCTTAAAAGCTGTTCATCTCTAATGTCTTCCAGTTCTGATGACAGGTCATCGACCTGAAACGTGAACTCTGTTCCTCTTTCCACAGATGCTGCCTGAACTGCTGAGTGTTTCCAGCATTTTCTGTTTTTATTGTATATATTTAGTGTTGTCTTTGATGGCAAATGCTGAAGATGGAACCCAAGTCCAGGTTTTTTGCCATACATACTCTGAGACTGTGGAGATTTATTTTTGTTTGCACAGGTACAAAACGTGTAAAAGATGCACATTCTGTATTTTGTTCACTTCTGGTGATTCTTGGACATTCGTAATGACTCATTAGGTCAGGGCAGTCGCTTTTAATGATGATTGATATTCAAATGATGGAAAATCAAATCAGTTACCACTCCTGATAGGTGGATAAATTATACCCTGGAAAATATTGTTTTAAGATGAATGACAGCTGTCATGCCTGACAAGGTTGATACAAAAAGTCTAGGGTTAGGCAGAAAAAACACCAATGAAGAGGTGTGTAGCCTGAACTGATCAAGTGATGGGAGCGATTTCCTTTGATAGTTATTGGTGTATTTGGAAGGAACGTTACCGGGGAAAGAACTGCTCAGATTGCGATGTACATCACAAAGACATTGGGGTTGATTTTAACCCCCGCCCCTGCTTGGCAGGAACAGTGTGGGCAGAGAGTTAGGATGGCCCCCAGCCATCATAACTCGCCTCCAGGTAGGCACAAGAGGGCCTCCTGGCCCAGGCACGAGGGAGCTTACTTTAAAGTCAGAAGTCATGGTGCGATGATGTCATGGAGGAAGACTTTGTGGCAGGGGTGAAAAGACACTGTGCAATCTGTCAGCATGCCAGTAAGGAGGGGGTGGGGGCGCAGGGGTCACATTAAAACAGACTGCTTCAATGACGAGGCCATTGAGCAGTTGCCGCAGCAAGTAGAGCAACGGAGGGTTGCACTGTTTCCCCACCATGGAAGGAAGGTCCTCAGGCAGTGGCAAGAATGGCTGAGATCACTACAGCCAAAACCATTGGTAGATATTAACTCATTTTAAGATCTAGAATAACAACAACGTAGTAAAGTTTTCTCAGTAACTAAAGTTCCTCTGCCTCATAATTCTTGCTGACTCAGGTCTCAAGTGCTCAAAAAACATTTTTTTTTTGGAGGGGCCTCCTTTTTACGTGCATAGCTTGCACATGACTGGCATTGGAATAGAAAATTGGATTAGAGGTCATTCTGACATTGTGGGGGTAATTTTAACCCCCAAGAATGGGTGGATTGGGGGTGGGTAGGCAGTGAAAATATTAACTTTTTGACTGCATCCTGGCTCCAATGTGCCCACTTCTGGGTTTGACCCAGGCGCGTTTTGATGCGTGCGTGCAACAGACATCTGGAAGTCCCGACAGCACCTAAAGCCGGCGGGCCAATAATTAAAGGGCCAATTAAAGCTGTTAAAGCACTTAAGGGGATTAAGCTTTTGTGTATTCAGCCACACAAACAATTTTAACTTACACTGAACGTATCTCCCATGGCCTTTGAAACACACCACGGAAACGGAGGCGAGTTGCAGCCGCCCATCATTTGGACCTTTAAACCAGTGATTGACACATCTGAATAAAAGGTGAGTTTTTGCAGCTCGGTACTCAGTTCTCAAACAAACCTTTCGTTGGGAGTTCTTTGTGTTTCGACTGAGATTTCATTGTTGAGACTGAGAATTCTTGTGTTCAGACAAATTTACCTACATTTTGGAGCCCCTCAAACTGACATTATCAGGATGGTGGGGGGGGGGGAGCAATGGATCTATTCCACAGTACATCTGAGGAGGAGGCACATCACCATCTGTGGCAGGCATATCGTGCAGTTTTGGGATCTGCAGATGCGCAAGGCAGAGGTGCGCAACAAGGACCTGAAGAAGATCAAAGAGGGGACCAACAGAGGGGGCGAGCTCGCAGGAGGTACTACCCATGTGAGAGGGTCTACAGGCAGAGGCTGAGCTTCCTGGACCTCTCTGAGAAGCAGTGCATACGCTGGCTCAGATTGAGTCACCAGGTGGTCGCAAACATCTGCAGGTTCCTTCGTGCAGAGCTGCTCCTGGCTGGAATTGGTGGCCACACCTTGCCCGTCGCAGTTAATGTCACCACTGCCCTCAATTTCTTCGCCTCCGGATCCTTCCAGACTCACATCCCTAGGGTGTCTCAGTCGTCTGCACATAAGTATATACGATAGGTGACGAATGGCTTGTTTGCCAAGGCATCCGACCATGTCAACTTCCCCGTGAGGACATCAGCCCACTAAGGGGGCAATGGGTTTCAACTCTCTGGCTGGCTTCCCACGGGTGCAGGGTGCCATTGATTGCACACACGTAGCAATCTGTGCATCTCCACATGAGCCAGGACTGTTCATCAACTGAAAAGGATATCAATCCATCAATGCGCAGCTGGTTTGCGACCTCCGGAGGAGGTTTCTGTAGGTGTGTGCCAGATTCCCTGGCAGCTGCCATGATTCCTTCAAATTCCGTGAGTCCAACATCCCTAACATCCCAGCACTCTTCCACGCACAAAACAGACTTAAGGGCTGGTTCCTTGGAGACAAGGGATGCCCCTGCAGTCGTGGCTCGTGACACCTGTGAGAAATTCCACCAACGAGGCACAGCAGCGCGACAACGACAATCACATCACCACCATCATTGAACAAGCCTTAGGAATGTTGAAGATGCACTTCAGGTGCCTGGATCGATCTGGGGGAGCCCTTCAGTATGCACCAGCGAGGGTCGGCAGAATAATAGTTGTGTTTTGCGTCCTACACAATATCGCTCAGCAGAGAGGGTTACAGGTGAAGGAGCTCCCATGCGCTCATGAGGCATCCGAATCTGCCGGCAACATTGAAGAAGGTGAAGAGGATGAGGAAGAAGATGGGGAAACCATCGCTAGAGCACGGCGCACATGGCTGCCAGGGATTCACTCATCTCTGACAGGCTCTCATAATGAGATCTGAAAACTGAAGATAGTGAACTACTCAGGCCTGGAACAACCACCAGCACAAACACCAGCCCAACCCCCCCCCCCCCCCCCCCCGCTTACACAAAACAGTCCTTCAACCACACATACAGCTATTGTACAGGCGTCCAATGGGTGGCATCAAGTCTGGTCATTCATGATGAAGCACATGAAAAGGCGATTTCACAAAAGGGACTCAAGAATGAGCAAGACGTGGAAGTGAAGGTGAGAATCATAACATTTAATGTGGAGTTAACAAAAACCAAATATAAATGAAAAACATGGCATTGCGTCAGACACCCTTGTGCATATCCACGGTGATTACAAAACCTTTGCCTTCCTCTTCCTAGTGCTTCTACATAGTGCATCCCCTGTGGCTTCAGCAGAGGAAGTGGCAGGTTGCTCAAATTCATGACCTGACAAATGTGATGCTTTCAGCCTATGACTTCTGGGTTTTGGAGCCCGTGAGGGCCCTGCCAAAGGCTGCTCCACCTGCACCTGTGCAACAGCAGGCTCAGCCACTGGGAGAGGAGGCAGCATTGCGGGTACTGGTGGGGGAGGAGGCAACGGGTGAGATGGGGGAGCGCTTTGAGTGGGATCCCCACTTCCATGTCCCCTTTCGCCATCATCCCTTTCCCGGGGCTGGTGAGGAGATGTGGCGCTTTCTAAGGCCACGGATGAAGTTTAAAGTGGCAGACACGTTGGCATCCAGAATCCGCACGGCCGTTGTCATGGCCTGCATGGACTCATTTGAGAGCCATGCTTGAAGCTCAATGGAGGCTGCCACTCTCTCCATCAAAGACATTCCCACACTTATCTGCACCACCAATACACTAGTGATGGAGTTGGTCTCCTCCAGCCTCTCCGCTATTGTGGAGAGTGTGCGTGACACCATTTCCATTACCTCGTAAAGGTGGCACTGTACTTCGATCATTCTCACTCTCAACGATTCCCCCCGGGTTCAGCATCTGTGTCCAGCTGAGTAGAGCTTAGAGAGGAGTGCGTCCCCGATGCAGACTCTCCACAGCTGGCCCTGCCACCAGTGTCTGCTCATGCTCACTTGTGAGTGTTGAATCACCAGATGACAACCCAACTATCTGCCTAACCAGACCCACTGAAGTGCCAGTATCTGCACTGGTGCATGGCTGGAAATGATGTGACGGTGCAACCTCAGAGGAGTAGAGCACCTCTGAGGAATCGCCATTTTCCATGACGCCTGCCTCCTCATCAATCTGTGAAGGCCCTGGAAGACAACATAAAGCAATATTAAAAAATCAGTGGAGAAGTTACAATCTTTCCAATGAGCATACTGAGGCGTGCAACAGGTGATAATCTCAATTCATGATGTGTGTGAAGGATGTTAAACTTCTGTCGCCAGCCGTCTGCGGGTTGCCAGTCTCCCTATCTCTGACGGCCAGGCAAGCAACCGTGTGACATATATCCATCGCCTCCTCCTCTGCATCTGTCAACGGTACTATTTGTGGTGGCCCCCCTCCAGTCCTACTCCTTTCCCGTGCATTTTGCACTCTTTTCTCCTACGAGGGGAGAAAGAACAGGCGTGCGAGTAAGTGAAGATGACGTATTCACCCGATGAATGCACTGCTTTGGGTGAGGCTGACAATGAAACAGATGCATCAGTGGGTGACTATCAGATAGATTCTGCACATTGCATCAGGTTTGGGGTGAGTGGCAGTGGTGGCTTCACAAATGGGGAGGTGAGGATGTGCACAAAAAGTGAAGGTAAGTTAATGATGAGACTTAAGTGGGTGTGAGGAGTGACATGATGGCAATACAAAGTGAGAGGTGGTGGTGGGGGGGTTCTTTTCACAGGATGTGGGTCAATCACCAAAAGTACTCACTTTTCCTTACCTGGTTAAGTCATTAAATCGCCTCCTGCATTGCACCCATGACTTGTGCACCGTACTTCTGCTGCTCCTCTGCCACCTCCAGACACACCTCCTTTGTGGCAGAATCAGGGCACTTCCCCCTAGCAGCCCGCTAAAGGTCTTCCCTCCTGCTTCTGATACCAGCCAGTAGCAACTCAAAGGAGCAGTCGCTGAAATGGGGTGCTGCCTTCGCCCTATGATTCTGCATTCTCGAATGCTTCTCCTTTGTCCTTCACAATCCATTTTTGCAATGGCCCTTTAAATACTCCAGTTCACAGCACGTCATTCTCAGTAGCCGCTATGCAGCTTCGAGACACGAAACCCAGAAGTAAAATTATGGGCCTGCATTTCAGTTGCGATCGCTTAAACCGGAGCGCAGAAAATGTTTCCAGGCTTCTCATGCAGCTGCTCACCCACCCACTGACTTCCCGCCACCATGTTAAAATCATGCCCCATAAGTGTGTCACAAATGCTTCCTTTCAATACCCGCAGTTCCTTCAGACAGAGCTGCGTGGGTCTTCTCAGATGTGGACAGGAGGTTCATGGGCATGCCAATGAGAGCGGACACTCAGGGTTATGGGTCTCCGCTCATATTTCTGGTTGGCTGTGCCTCCTGTTCAGATGTTTCTGGGGCACTGTACTCAGGAAAATCAGTCCCCTGCAGTCAGCAGAGTGGAGGCTTTCATCTTATCAGACTGCACCGGAGTTAAACCCAGGTCTTAGAGGTGAAAGTATCACATCTTAATTCATTGTTCGATCTCTATTATATATATCTCTCCTCTTTTTCCCAATTATTAAATAACATTAGAAATACATATAGTCTAATGAACTAAAGCACTGCATAGTGTATGCACTATGAAAAAGCATGCACTGTATTTTTAAACAGAATATTAAAACCACCCTTTGAATGAGATGTTAAACCAAGGCTTGATCCTGTGGTTCAGGTAGACATAAAGGATCCCCTGGCACTATTCAAAGAAAACTGGGGCCTTTTTTGGTACCTCGTTCCAAAATTACATTTTCGTTGAATTGTTGCACAACATGAACTACATTCATAGAGCAATTAAATTACCAGTAGCCTGAGGTCATTCACCAGTTTGTCAAAAGATATGAACAAAATGGCTGAACAATCAGAATACAAAACTAAGGCGGTTACCAGAAATAATGGGCCAGAAATTGCTGCAGAAATAACGGAGGAGCTCATCAGCACTCTCCGTTTTTAATGGCGAATTGAAGGAGCAAGTTCCCGTGATTGCACATTCGCAGTGAAACATGGAAATCGTGAACTTGCTCCTATTGGTTCACCGGCGATTTGACAGCTTCGAATTAAAGGGCCATCGTACGCTGCAATCAGAGAAATCATTGAAAAATCACAAACTTACTCGTCGACCCAGCTGGAAAGTAACCAAACAGGTACGCTTAAAAATACCAGGTCTAAACAATGACTGCCAAACAACTAAAACTTAAATTTAAAAAATGTGGAGTCACATATTACTCCTTATTTTAGTAGTTTTTGGTCATTAAAAAAAATTAAATTAAAAAGTTACAATTTTTAAAAAATTTTTCCTTCTGTCTCTTTAATTCAATTATTTCTTTGGCTTTTTATAAAAACAAAATTAAAATTTTTATTTACAATGATATACGGAATACTAACTTTAAATGAATGAAGTCTGCTTGCCTGCATGAGCAATGCCTCCATACCCTCCCTCCTGCTACTATTACTACCGTATAAGTGTTTGTAGGAAATGAACAGCAACTGTATGGATTCATCTCCCTTCCTCTTTGAGGTAAAGGCCTCACATCTGTCCACCAGCTTCCTAACATGGTCCCACTGTGATTGGGAGTGTACTGTGGTGAGAATAAAAACTGATCACATGTGCTACCATGTTCTCTGGTGGAAACATATCAACACACTAATGCTAGTTTTTAATCTTGGGTAAATACACTGTTGTAATGGGACAGTAGACCCATTATCCTTCTTGGAATTTTGTGCAATCATTTTTCCTGTGCCCTGGGCTTGCTTCGTCTTGTTAAGGTAAAGTGTGCTGAGTTGACTCTTTGAAATTGATTAACGTATGAATTGATGTTATTTGCAATGAAATGTACAATCATTATGAAAAAAAGGTGTGAGCATCAGCACTGGTAAATCAACATGTTTGGTTCTAGGGTGATAGGCTGCAGTACAATGAAACCTGGATTTCAGCCAGGACATCACGAGAAGGCACGTCTCTACAGGTAGGATGGAAAATCGAAGAGCATGTCAACTTGAAGAAGTTTGGAACACCTCCTAATGGGATCTAACAGCAGTGGAATGCCAGGATCTAAAAGAGGGGATGGTAAATGTAAAATGGGAGGAAGATTGTAATCATTATCCTTATATAGTAAATACTATTTTGAGATAAAATCCACGGCGCTGAAATTCTGCAGTCATTATATAAATCTCCTGTCATTATATAATATTAATTATACAATAACACATGCGCCATTAAGAGATCCCTTGGTTGCTATTTTTAGCAGAATTATAAATATTTTAAAAGATGCCTTTACAGTTTCACTCGAAATACCAAACAGAGGAAATCTTCACAAATACATTATCAATGACACTACACATAGTGACCAAAGTGATTCTTGCCTTAGGCCGAGTAACATGTTTTGCGAGTTGATTTAATTGTTTTATTTGTTGAGTGATACTTTGACATGTAACATGAAGACGCGAATGTTAGAAATTAATAAAAGTGCACTTTTATGGTAGACAAGAAGCTGGCCAATAGAAAGAATGGCATTAGATCACAAAGGGCCAGGTGCAGTAAAGAAAAAAAGAGATTGAAATGGGAGGTGGAGGGGTAAACACATAACTGCACGTTCTCAGCTTGCTTTCTCTTGTAGCCCACGCAAGCTGGAAGACTATTGTATCACTCATGGAGAAACTGCCTTATCCAATAGAGTTTCAGTACAATATAACCACTCTTCACAATAAATGTAAGGTACTTTTGGAAAAAGACATTTGATGAAAAAAATTACAATACTGTGGAGAAATACCAAGGAATATGTGTTGAAGGTTAAATGGACAATAGGGTTATATAGATGACAGTGCTCCACAATGAAAGGTGTAAATTTGATGTATAAACCACTGAAGTTTTGATGTATTGTAGGCTGAAGTATTAGTGAATCATACAATCATAGAAAGGTTACAGCGTGGAAGGAGGCCATTCAGCCCATCGAGTCCGTGCTGGCTCTATGCAACAGTAATCCAGCGAGTCCCACTCCCCCGCCCTATCCCCATAGCCCTGCAAATTTTTTCCTTTCAAGTACTTATCCAGTTCCCTTTTGAAGGCCATAATTGAATCTGCCTCCACCACCCCTTGTGGCAGTGCATTCCAGATCCTAACCACTCGCTGTGTTAAAAAGTTTTTCCTCATGTCACCTTTGGTTCTTTGCCAATCACCTTATATCTATGTCCTCTGGTTCTTGACCCTTCTGCCAATGTGAACATTTTCTCTCCATCAACTCTGTCTAGACCCTTCGTGATTTTGAATACCTCTGTTAAATCTTCTCTGTTCCAAGGAGATCAACCCCAGCTTCTCCAGTTTATCCACATAACTAAAGTCCCGCATCCCTGGAATCATTCTAGTAAATCTCTTCTGCACCCTCTCTAAGGCTTTCACATCTTTCCTAAGGTGCGGTACCCAGAACTGGACACAATATTCCAGTTGTGGCCGAACCAGTGTTTTATAAAGGTTCATCATGACTTCCATACTTTTGTACTCTATGCCTCTATTTATAAAGCCTCGGATCCCATATGATTTTTTAACCGCTTTCTCAACCTGCCCTGCCACCTTCAATGATTTGTGAACATATACTCCCAGATCTCTCTGTTCCTGTACCCCCTTTAGAATTGTGCCCTTTAGTTTATATTGCCTCTCCTCATTCTTCCTACTGAAATGTATCATTTCATATTTTTCTGTATTCAATTTCATCTGCCACGTGTCTGCCCATGCCACCAGCCTGTCTATATTCTTTTGAAGTCTATCACTATCCCTGGCCCTGAAAGGGGCAGTGAATTATTCACTAATGCACGGACGTATTTGGGATCAAGACAGGAGAGATATTAGAAGGGACTGGGTTGGTCCTGTACATCGATCTCAATGACAGCAAACTAATTGGGCTGAATGACCTTTTCACGTTCCTTTTTTTATGTCCTGTAACATGTCATGTAATTTAAAGAAACAAAATAGTAGTTAAGTTTACGTACTGTTGCTGTCTGTTAAATATTCTTCACCTGTTTCTGCTGCCTGGTTTAACTATGCTGTTTCTTCTATTTTCTGACCTAAATTTAAAAGCTGCTATTGCAAGAGTACAACACTTAACCCAACCTTCCTCTCTCCACAGATGCTGCCTTACCTGCTAAGTGTTTCCACCATTTCCTGTTTTTATCTCAGATCTGCAGTATCTTCAGTATTTTGCTTCTGTTTACTTTGCAAAAATTAGTTATTTGGGAACAATTTATAATATAATCAGTAATATTTTATCTGCTATTAACTTTCTAATGCAGCAATTAAAAGAATAGTGTCAGCATGCCAAGGGCATTTAATCGCTTTCATGCATAGAGGAGAGCGGATTGATGAGATTGAGAATATCAGTGCATCACCAATTGTGCCTCATAGCACAAATTTATCACTTCTGTAAATATACAGGTGCATATGGTGTAGCAAGATAAAAGTGTCAAAGCTGCACTGAAAATATAGCATCTGCTAAACACAGGTGGGGATACTGGAGAGGTTTTGGAGAAATCTGTTCCAAGGAATTCATCATACCCTTAACGTTCCTTAATATGTCAACAATACCACGTTAAAGTTATGTTAATGAAGAGGGAGAGAGCCTAGGGTGGGGTGGGGAAGGAGGGAAGTCAGGAGATAGGAATAAGTAGCACATGGAACATTCAGACCAGGCAGGAAATGCAGGACTAACTGTGTCCATCATTGCACAGTGTAAAATATCTGTGCCATCTTTTACATATCATTTGTTTTCAAGGTATTTGCAGATGATGTGTTAGCACCTAACTATTGTAGTGCAAATGGAGAATAATCCAGAAACATCAAATTTTGGAATAAATGTTTAAGTCATTATGCAGTGATGCCAGGCAAATAGCATGATGATGCATTTTGAAATGAATTCACTATAACAACGGCTGCGGCAGTAATGGATTAACAGGGTAATGAATGCACTTTCATTTCTCTAGGTGTAAACATTCTGTACATGCCTAATGTTCATGCATGTCTAGTCTTAGGCCTAGTTAATAGATTTTATGCAAATAGTTGAAGACTGTCAGAAGCCAGGAGTATGTTAATGAAGCTTTTAACCCAAACCAGTAATGTGTCACATATTGCCAAAACCTCTCAGTAAAGAGAGTTCTCATCTGGCAATTCTTGATTGGTTATGTGCTTTATTCAATCAATCTCTCCCACATTAAAAAGCCAAGGTGGGTAAGTCATGCAAAAAGCAACATACAATATTCAGGAAAAAACATGGTTCCTTGAGAAGTTAGCTACCTAAGATGAACTGATAAATAAACAGGTTTTATTGATGAAAAAGGAAGCACTGATATGCCTTCGGTGCACTGCATTTCAGCATCAGTTCTTTTTAAAATTACAATATCTTAATTGTATTGAAAAATACTCTGTAATGGCGTACATTCTTCAGATTCTGTTTTTATAATATTCAGCATTTGACATTTTTGGAACAATTATTTTGGCAGTTTTATAAGATAAAATATGTGTGATTTTGGAAACTAATAATGCAGCCCTTGAATTCTCAGAAATTCTGAATTGCTGAATTTTAGAAAAATGCCAGGCTTCAGAATGTAGAAGGACACGAAAATAAATTATTTGCAAACAGATGTTTAAAGAAAGGTTTGGAAACTAAACAAATGATAGTTTGAAGTTAAAACCTGCATTAAGGAGGAATTATTCAAGATATTTAAGTCACGATTGCCGTGACAGCTGTTGTGGGATACAGTGATACCCAGTGGTTGAAGTGGGGAAGTGCAATTTAGCACATTTATTTTCTCATGTAATTATTATATGCTTAGAGAACAATAGATAATTGTCAGTGAGCTAATCAAGGAGTTAACTGGTCAAAAGTGGTTGACTTAGTGAGGAAGCTGACTTTGAGGTTCATCAGTCCTGGCATTCCTAACACCTGACAGCAACAGCTGATAGGAATGTGCCTTACTTCTCCAATGCCGTAATTCGACAGGATCCACCAGTGAAAATGTTGACAGTGATATTCCCGTCAGACTTCTGCGATAATTTTTCCTGTTCTTTCTCCTTCGTCTCTGGTTCTGTCCCATCATGGCTGATGTTTTGTTCCCCTGAAAGGTTGGCTGCTATTAAAATAAAGTGAACTAGTTTACAAGGAGGTTGGTATTGGAATACTCATGTTAGAGTCAGAAGTTCAGATAGTATTTACTGTGTATAGAATAATGGATATATGGTAGTGATTACAAACCAGTGAACTAAGTGAGAGGTTGACGGGTGCCATAAACTGCAAGAGCAAAGCACAAGTGATTTATAACTGATATCTGAATCCTCTTATTAGATTGCTGCCTTGAAATCACTCCTGAGTATTTGAATTATTTTCTCACAGGTTTGCACCTGTTTGCTCCTCTCCTGAGGGTGTTGACTCATTGCTGGCACATGGGTCCGTGGTTGCCAGTCGGAGCCTCCAGTGCCTCACCCAGTTGGCCATTATTCATGTGTGAGCTTTAACAGTGACTGTCTACAGGCTATTGACCACTAAAGGGACTACAGTCAAGCTCAAGCCTTTTTTTACCCAATGTGCACACACAAATAATTGCAGAATAACGATCAGGAGTGAAAGTGGGTGACTTTCCCTTCGTAATTGTAACAGCCCCACTACTGCCTCGACTGAGCCCTGTGAACACAATCTGTGTCTTACCTGTCTCTGTCGTGTTCATATTGCTGTTTCTCTGTGTCTCTGTCTGTTCTGTTTCTCTCTTTCTTTTCTGATGATCTCTGCATTTCTCTTTTCTGCTGCCTCTCTCTCGCTTTATTTTCTTCTTTCCTCTCAGGTGGAAGATGGTGGATGGCATGGTGCTGCTAGAGGCTGCAGGACGCATTTTCTCATGGCAGATGCGGGAAAAATGTGGCTTTCTACCCTTGGCGGATCTGTTTACATCCGCTCCCTCTTCACCGTATCCCTTCATTTCTCCAGTATCTCCTCTCTGCCATCGCCCCTCTACCCCTTCTCCTTACGTTCAACCTTTACGTTACCCCCTCCCCGTTGCACTATTGCCTCGTTCCCATCACATCCTGGGCCCCTTGCCCCTAGTGAGATGGAACTGGGAGAGGGATCATGGAAGAGCAACAGTGTCACCTAGTGTTGGGAGGACTGAAAGTTAAGCATAATGGTAAGTTAACACACCAAACATTTACAAGTACTACACAGGCATTACAACCATGTGGCAAAGGTGAGGCAAAATGTTAACACAGCTATATAAGGGGGCAAAACAAGAAGTGCAAGCTGGACACAAGACTTTTAAGGCAGTGAAATTGGTCAACGCCAGTAGCACAAAACGGGCTGAATCAGCCAATTTTACACTACAGGTGTTGACCAATTTCAACCCCCCCTGATATATTGTTCAATTTATATTTCTGTTTACAGCAACTCTCTTCTTCAAAGAAAGGGATGGGCTTACAAACCACTTTCTCATGAAGACAGTCTTCCTTTAAGATATACACGTTTGACCCTATAAGAGTTTAATATAATTCGTTCCCTGGTACAACAGTCACTCCCCAATATTACAATGCATTTCTATTATTGTTTATCGGGTGAAATCCATGTTCAGATTCACACTTTCAGATCATATGTTATGTGCTCCAGCAGCCACATCTATTGGTAGAAAATCAATTCTAAATAAATTATATTTTTGTAATAAATCTTAATTTATCTCTTCATTTCACAACCCGTTCCAGTTCGAAAACAATGGAATAAAAGTCGTGGTTGGGGGGGGGGGGGTGCGGGGGTGCGGAGGAGTGTTTCTGCAACTTGTGGACAATCTGTTCTGCCAGGCAGCGAAGTTGAAAATTACTGTCTTTATCTACGAGTTCGGATATTGAGGCCCTGATTTTTCCGGGGGGGTGGGAGGGTGGGCGTGCTGTGTGCACGAATGGTGTGCATGAGCCTGGTAGCAGGTAGTGTATCCAGAGAGTTCGGGGACTTGGAAGTCCTGCTGATCTTAACGGCAGGGCCTCTTTTAAATAAAAGTTCCCAGAGTCCTGCCTGACACCTGGCCAGATTCATTACTTGGCCGGCGGGCAGGAACAGGAATTTGATGGCAGGAGGCCCGAAGGTCATGGATATTAGGTCGTGGCGCTGATGATGTCAGCAGGCCCTGACTTTCTCTAGGCCCCCACCTGCCTTTAGCGGAAGCCTCGTCGATGGCATGATTCGCCGTCATAAAAACAACATGTAAACTGGAGCCGGGAGTTATCCCCTCCCACGCACCATTCTCGTTGGACATGGGGGTTAAAACCTGACGTGAGTCCAATCCTGTCCACAGATGAGTCCAATCCTGTCCTTGTTTAACATCCACACATGCACTTTTCAGCAGGGCTCAGTGGATATTGATCAAGAACAGCAATTCCACCCACTTTTTCCCTTCCTGATCCCAGAGATGCTGATGCACCATTCACTTCACCATGTTGCTGCTGATGGGAGTCCTGAGTTTGTTGGCAACATATTGTAAACAAGGCACTGAAGCCCACTTAAGGAAATGGGTGACACTCTTGGGAGCCAATATAAATATTGACATGACAGGCATTTTTCCTAGCTGGTGGCAGGCTGAGGAATACACATAGACCAAAGATGCAGTGTCTCACTCAGCATCCTGTATGGACCTTCTCCAGCCATTGTGAAAAGACCAGAAACAATGTCATGACCGTGTAGGCATAAACACATGCAGATATTTTTATTTTGTTCTGGTGCTGAGCTATTGCTTGAATGCCACCTGCAACATAATAGGCCACAAAGCCACTGGTATCTCCTCCACTCCTGCAACACTGAAGATTGGCTCACCCAGCACAGGTCAGAAATTGTAGTTGGTACCTTTCTGGAATATACGGGGTTGAATTTCCACAGAGGTTCCCTGTTTCTCAAGTGTTTCCGCCAATCTTCTGCCAAAGTTACGGCAAGCGATCGAAAGAATCCCTGCAGACATTCCAGGGCCATGATTTTAGCATGGCAGCGGGAAGTCAGCGGATGGGTGGATTTGTGTGTTGGGAACCCAGAGGCAAAGTGAGCGCGTTTAAATCTGCGATGGTATCCCGATTGTAGTCAATTACCTTTGCTTCCATGTCTCCAAGCTGAGCAGCGGGCCTACTGCGGACTCCAATGGTGCAATTTAAAGCCCACTATTTAAAAGTTCAGTCCAACAATGGGTTTTGAAGAAGAAAGCACAAACGGAGTCATAGAATCATAGAAGTTTACAACATGGAAACAGGCCCTTTCGCCCAACATGTCCATGTCGCCCAGTTTATACCACTAAGCTAGTCCCAGTTGCCTGCACTTGGCCCATATCCCTCTATATCCATCTTACCCATGTAACTGTCCAAATGCTTTTCAAAAGACAAAATTGTACCCGCCTCTACTACTGCCTCTGGCAGCTCGTTCCAGACACTCACCACCCTTTGAGTGAAAAAATTGCCCCTCCAAGAGGGCAAAGGCAGAGTCTAGATTTACTGATGCCTCCCTAGATGTACTACTGGCTGCAGTGAAGGCAAGGAGGGAGGTAATTTATCTGAGTGATGGGAGGAAGAAGGCCAGTTCTGTTACAAAGAAGGCTTGGCTGGAGGTGGTAGAACAGCTGAGCAGCAGGAGGATGCTGCCCAGGTCTTGGGTTCAGTGCAATAAGCAGTTTAATGACCTAACCAGGTGAGGAGAAATGAGTACATTTGCTGATTCACCCACATCCAGTGAAATGCAACCCCCCTCTCTCACTCTGTGTTGGCAAGTCTACTCCATCACATCATTCCTCACACCCACTTAAGTTTCAGCATCAATTAACCATCACTTTGTTTGCACTTCCTCACCTCCCCATTTGTGCACCGACCACTGCCACTCACCCCAATCCTGATGCAATGTGATGAATCTGTCACAATTGAGTTAGCATCAACTGCCGTTTGCAGAAGAGCGTTCCAAACTTCTCCCACCTAGATTGTAGATTGTGTTTCCTAACTTCACTCCTGCACTTCCTGGCTCTAAATGTTAGGCTATGTCCCCTTATCCTAGTATTCAAGTATAGGAGACTCCAAATACAGTTACAAATGCATCAACAGCCAGATGTAATAATCCATCAACTAACCTGTAAATCCTGCATGGTCCCTTTAAATAGCACTGATGCGGGGTGCTCCAGGCACTCTAAGACATGTTCAGATAGTCGGTATTAAGATTGTGCGTGAGTGGAGCGTTAAATCCCAAAATGGTGTCTATCACTTTAAATCACTGATTGTATCCATTTTCTCCTTACTTTACATGATGCTGGCGTTCGTTATTTGCACATGTGCTACTACCTTTACCAAGATGGCGTCCGGCGCACGTCACGCTAGAAACAGCCAATGCGCCATCTTGGCACTTCAAGAGGCCGCGTAGCGTGGAAACAATGGCCACTTGATGGCCTAATATCTAGCCCTACTTTCCTTAGGGTGGGTGAAAATGCCCGTCAGTCAGGAGATGTGGGATGATTGCGCAGATGCCTAAACATGATGTGGCTTCGTGCAGCACTTGAATTTGGTTCAGTACCTTGAGCCACAAGAGAGCTGAGAGTTTCCATATTTGTAGGGAAACTTGTGGTAGCGTAGCGAAGTGGGACAGGATAGTTACAATAGTAGCAAATGCAGATTGACATTTTCCCTCCACACATAGATGCTGACATCTTTTTCAATAGACAGGGATATCTGAACCTGAATTGCTTGAACTGGTCCAGATTTCGGTATTTGGTGGATTAACTAGAACTTGCTCAATTCAGGTCCAGAATTTGGTTCTGCTGTCAGTCCTAATAGGAAGAGTTCTTCTGGGGTTTGGTAGGAAACAAATTATTGGGACTATCAACTAACCTGTCTCTGATCTCTGACTCATATCTACTTGGTTGCAAAAAGGAAAATTATGACACTCCTCAGGATCTTTGTCACTATATTGATGAGCACATGATTCAGAACAGGGAACAAAAAGTTTATTAGGTTACTCAGTATATTTCAACAAAGCTACCATTATCTCTAATTAAGCTATTTATTAGTAAACAAATTTCAAAACTTGTTATGTAGAATCATAGAATCATACAGCACAGAAGGAGGCCATTCGGCCCAGCTTGTGTGCCAGCTCTTTGAAAGAACAATCCAATTAGTTCCATTCCCTGCTCTTTCCCCATAGCAATGCAAATTTTTCCTTTTTAAGTATTTATCCAATTCCCTTTTAAGAAAGGAGAGAGAGGGAAACCAGGGAATTATAGACCAGTTAGCCTAACATCTGTTGTGGGGAAAATGCTGCAGTCTATAATTAAGGATAGGGTGACTGAACACCTTGAGAATTTTCAGTTAATCAGAGAGAGCCAGCATGGATTTGTGAAAGGCAGGTCGTGCCTGACAAACCTGATTGAATTTTTTGAAGAGATGGTTAAAGTAGTGGACAGGGAAATGTCAATGGGTGTTATTTATATGGACTTCCGGAAGGCATTTGATAAGGTCCCACATAAGAGACTGTTAGCTAAGATAGAAGCTCATGGAATCGAGGGAAAAGTATGGACTTGGTTAGGAAGTTGGCTGAGCGAAAGGTGACAGAGATTAGGGATAATGGGTAGGTACTCACATTGGCAGGATGTGACTAGTGGAGTCCCGCAGGGATCTGTCTTGGGGCCTCAATTATTCACAATATTTATTAACGACTTAGATGAAGGCATAGAAAGTCTCATATCTAAGTTTACCGATGACACAAAGATTGGTGGCATTGTAAGCAGTGTAGATGAAAACATAAAATTACAAAGCGATATTGATAGATTAGGTGAATGGGCAAAACTGTGGCAAATGGAATTCAATGTAGACAAATGTGAGGTCATCCACTTTGGATCAAAAAAGGACAGAACAGGGTACTTTCTAAATGGTAAAAAGTTAAAAACAGTGGATGTCCAAAGGGACCTAAGGGTTCAGGTACATAGATCATTGAAGTGTCATGAACAGGTGCAGAAAATAATCAATAAGGCTAATGGAATGCTGGCCTTTATACCTAGAGGACTGGAGTACAAGGGGGCAGAAGTTATGCTGCAGCTATACAAAACCCTGGTTAGACCACACCTGGAGTACTGTGAGCAGTTCTGGGCACCGCACCTTCGGAAGGACATATTGGCCTTGGAGGGAGTGCAGCATAGATTTACTAGAATGATACCCGGACTTCAAGGGTTAAGTTACGAGGAGAGATTACACAAATTGGGGTCATATTCTCTGGAGTTTCGAAGGTTAAGGGGTGATCTGATCGAAGTTTATAAGATATTAAGGGGACGTGTAGGGTGGATAGAGAGAAACAATTTCCGCTGGTTGGAGATTCTAGGAGTAGGGGGCACAGTCTAAAAATTAGAGCCAGACCTTTCAGGAGCGAGATTAGAAAACATTTCTACACACAAAGGGTGGTAGAAGTTTGGAACTCTCTTCCGCAAACGACAATTGATACTAGCTCAATTGCTAAATTTAAATCTGAGATAGATAGCTTTTTGGCAACCAAAGGTATTAAGGGATATGGGCCAAAGGCAGGTATATGGAGTTAGATCACAGATCAGCCATGATCTTATCAAATGGCGGAGCAGGCATGAGGGGCTGAATGGCTATGTTCCTATGAAAGCTACTATTGAATCTGCTCCCACCACCCTTTCAGGCAACGCATTCCAGATTGTAACAACTCGCTGAGTAAAAAATATTCTCCTCATCCCCCCGACTTTTTTTTCCAATGTATGGAAATTCAGTAGATGTTATACATTTAGATTTTTAAAACGTATTTGACAGTGTTACACGCTGGAGGTTAATGGTTAAAGTACAGAGTCATGGAGTAAAGGGTAGAATGCTGGATAGAAATCGGCTAAAAAATACATAAAGGGGGTGGCCATAAATGGAAAGTTTCCAAGCTGGAAAAGGGTTACAAGTGGGGTTCCCTCGGGGCTAGTCTTGCTATTTATAAATGACTTCATGAGGGCATCAAAAACAAGGTCTCCAAGTTTGCAGATGACACTGAAATTGGAAGTGGCGCTAATTATAATGGGCTGGATTTTGCTGTGAGCGATGAATGAACCACACCTACCATTCGTTAGACTTGCATTTACCCATTGACTTTTCATGGGCTTTTGGACGGGAAGTTCCTCTCATCGGGCACTCAATCCGACACAGCGCCCTCTCCCGGGCATCCGGGACCTGTGTGAACAGGGCAAGCAACTGTGTATCCCCTTAACCTATCAGATTGAAGCATTGTTAAAGAGCAGCATGGAGTCAGAACCAGAAAGTGTAAGTTAGAATAGTAATTCCAATATAAAATCACGTACAGAAAACAAAATAAAGGGAGGGTAAGAAATATTGACTTAAGACACAGAGATAAAAGAGACAAAGAAAAAGAAAAAAAAATACATTTTCTTTAAATGTCCAACAACAATTAAAATCTGAAGGAATGAGACTCCACACTTGTAAAAGTTAATTTTCAGTGCCGGAGAGGTTGATTGGTAGTCATTAAAACTTACCACACCATTAAAAGTGTGCTTAGACTTGAAATAACTTGATGTACCTTTTTTTGGCGAGATTAGTTTGGATCCACCAGGGCAGTAGAGGAGCTTCATGCTGTTCCATTCATTTGATGGAATGAGATGTCATTCTCACGAAGCTTACGGAGGAGCAACTACTGGATTTCCGTGTTTGCGCCTGTGCAGTCTCCGGAAGTTACTGTCCAATTTGCACAGAAATAACGGTGAGTGCTGTTAGCCTCGCCATTATTTTCATAGCAAAATCCAGCCCAATGAATAATGCTTGAGTCTTTTAGAAAATTGGACCAACTGATGACAAATACAGTTCAATAAAGGCAAATGTAAAATAATTAGTATAGGAGCAAGGAACAGTCATGCAGCTTTCAGAAGGGGATTGTGTTGTTATTGTGAGAAAAATCATTGAATTCTTTAAGCCAGCGTGTGGCAGCAGTGAAAAAGGCAAACAAAGTACTGGATTACATTAGATGAAGGAAAGAATATGTCAAAAGAGGTTATATTTTTAATGTATAAGGCTCGGATTAGGCACCATTTCGAGACCTGTGTGCAGAGACAGAAGCTTAACCTCAGCCTTGGCGGGACTAATGGAAAAGAGGAAAATTCAAGGTGACCCAGTAGCAGTTTTCAAAATTATGTGGGAGACTGCTAAAGCTGATGCAGGCAAATTGTTCACGCTGACAAACCAGGGGACATAATTTAGCTAATTAAGAGTAAATAGGGAATTCAGGCTGAACGATTTCACAAACGGGTAACAGGTATAAGAACTTCAATGGAAAGAAAAGTCGGGTGGGGTGTATAATAGGCGCCCGATGCGATACCACTAGTTTTACACTCCCGCTGAAGTTGAAAGTTTCCTCGATGCATTTTTCCCTAAGCCTTTGTACATGAAGCACTGAAATCAGGTGCTTTTGAATTACCACAGTTGTGATAAACAATTAAAACAATTACAGGTTTAGAATAGCTTTTAATGCCATTACTTCACATTACAAACTAATTCTGGCACCTGGAGTGAAAAGACAAGGTCCCACATGGCAGACTGGTCAGGAAAGTAAAAGCCCATGGGATCCAAGGGAAAGTGGCAAACTGGATCCAAAATTGGCTCAGTGGCAGGAAGCAAAGGGTAATGGTCAATGGGTGTTTTTGTGACTGGAAGGCTGTTTCCAGTGGAGTTCCGCAGGGGTCAGTTCCAGGTCCCTTGCTTTTCATGGTATATATCATTGATTTAGATTTAAATGTAGGGGGCATGATCAAGAAGTTTGCAGATGATACAAAAATTGGCCGTGTAGTTGATAGTGAGGAGGAAAGCTGTAGAGTGCAGGAAGATATCAATGGACTGGTCAGGTGAGCAGAAAAGTGGCAAATGGAATTCAACCCAGGGAAGTGTGAGGTAATGCATTTGGGGAGGGCAAACAAGGCAAGGGAGTACACAATAAGTGGGAGGACACTGAAAGGTGTAGAGGAAGTGAGGGACCTTGGAGTGCATGTCCACAGATCCCTGAAGGTAGCAAGACAGGTAGATAAGGTGGTTAAGAAGGCAAACTTTCCTTTATTAGCCAAGGCATTGAATTTAAGAGCAGGGAAGTTATGCCAGAACTGTATAAAACAGTAGTTAGACCACGAGTACTGCGTACAGTTCTGGTCACCACATTACAGGAACGATGTGATTGCACCGGAGAGGATACAGAGGAGATTTATGAGGATGTTGCCAGGGTTGGAGAATTTTAGCCATGAGGAAAGATTGGAAAGGCTGGGGTTGTTTTCTTTGGAGCAGAGGAGACTGAGGGGAGATTTAATTGAGGTGTATAAAATTATGAGGGGACTAGGTAGAGTGGATAGGAAGGACCTATTTCCCTTAGCAGAGAGGTCATAGGGGGGCATAGATTTGAAGTAATTGGTAGAAAGATTAGAGGGGAACTGAGGAGAACTTTTTTCACTGAGAGGTTGGGGGGGGGGTTTGCAACTCACTGCCTGAAAGGGAGGTAGAGGCAGAAACCCTCATCACATTTAAAAAGTACTTGGACATGCACCCGAAGTGCCATAACGTACATGGCCATGGATCAAGAGCTGGAAAGTGGGATTAGGCTGGGTGTCTCTTTCTCGGCCGGTATGGATGCGATGGGCCGAATGGCCTCCTTTTGTGCCGTGAATTTCTATAATTCTATGATTTGCAGATCATAATGGAATGATGTGCTACAAACATGATGGGGGTAATTTTAACCCCCAGGACGGGTGGCGGATGAGGTGGGGAGGGGGGAGTGGCAGTTAAAATTTCAAAAACGGGAATCCTGACTTCAACCCGCCTCCAATTTCTGGGAAAGGGTTACGAGAATGGCTTGTGGGCCAGGAGGAGCAGGAGTGCTTCTCCGCAGCCCACCAAGCTAACCTTCATCCTTGCCCGTGGTCGGACCCCCCGATTGGACCCCCACCCCTCTGCAAACACTCTAACCCCCGACCAATCTCTCTGGCCACCCATCCAAGTCCACCCCGTTCCATGATCACTCCAGCTTCCCCCCCCATCAACCCACGATCACTCCCTCCCTCCCTCCACTCCACTCCCTGACTGCGGCCTGGTGCCGCATGCCTAGCCGCCCAACAGCCATCCAGCCTTTCAATCCAGTTGGCTGTGGCCGGGAAACGGAGTCCAAAAATGTTAATCGGGTCCTGCCATTAAATTCGGCCGGACCTCCGGGAAACCTGTACTTCCTGGTTTCCCGTCCGCTAAACCTCCCCCCCACACCCCCCTCCCCCCCCCCCCGTTCCCTCCCCACCTCCCCATAAATATCGGGGTGGATATCTTACAACTGCCGATAAGATTAATTAAAAATAGTCGAATTTGATTTTGAATGACACAGAAACATAACGCAGATGCACTTTGTGGTGAAACACTCATAGTAAGTCCTTGTTTTATTTTCTATACTTTCACTGTGCTGCCACTAATATGTCCCATTCCAAATTTTTCCAATGTCCATGAGTACTTTGAAAGAATGAAACTGTAAAGCTTAACTGATTTTATTTTTGGGTCAATTTTTGTCTGATTATGCTCCTGCGAAGCACCTTGTGATGTTTTACTACGTTAAAGGCCCTAAAGCAATGCAAGATTCTGTTGTTGTTGTTGGTTAACTAAGTCATATTAAAGATCTGTCACAATGTGTTATTAAAATCAAACACCTATTTGATGAATTATCACATATTAACTTCACTCAGATCCCCTTGTGGTCTGCTGTATTTCTTACCTGCATTACTACTGGTCTGTCTCTACTGTACTCTGTACTTTAATAAGTTAAATATTTAAACAATTGTTTTGTTAAAGTAGCGTACGTTGTTCATGCATTCCTGTTCGCATTCTATCACAAGTACAAATGTTTGATATTTATTAGGGGTAGTATACAGAGGTTTATTTTTCAGGGAAAGGTAACTAAACTAGTCAGTGAAATAATACAAGTAAACAAAATCTGACTATAACGAAGCAAAGTGGAGACAACTTTCAGCAGTGGTTTCTAGAGAAATTTCCATAGCAATGAAGAAAAACTACTACTGAATCTTGCTGGGTTTTTAGCACCTGCCAACAAAACCATCTTCAGTGCACTTGCTGCTGAGTGCCTGAGTTGTTTGACTATCTGCATGCGTTGAGTTCTGAGTTCAGTGTTTTATGGTAACAGAATGATGCAGTAATGTTTTCCACTTGGGATGTGTCATAACTATTCTAAATGTTGACCCTCATCTGTGGGAGTAAAAACATGCTTCAGAATTGAAATGAAACTCAGGTGGGGACTGCAGTTCTGCTGCTTGCTATAAAATGTGTAAATTATTACACATTATTACATCTGAATTTCTCACAGTCCCATTTAATTCAAATGATTAATGGAGCATGATACTATTTCAGTAACAAATTTTCCTTAGTTAAGTATTAAACGTGCCTCATCAGAAATGTCTGGAGGAATTGCTTGATATTTATGAATATCCAAGGCAACAGTGTGACATGAATTTATTGATTATAGTGTGCCTGAATTCTGATCCAGATTTCTATATGTTGGATCTCTGAATTGGAGAGTATCAGAAACCATTACTAACTTTTTATAGCACAATTTCAGTTTTATTTTAAATCACTTATCTTTCCCTGAAAAATAAACCTGAGACTATTCTTACCTCAACATTCAAGACACATGTCTATATCCACATCAATCTAAACTCAACAAATTCCGAAATATCATCAGAGTATCTCTTAAATAAACCATTTGTTATCCTTTCAGATTCTGGATTAAATTTCAGAGCCCAGCCCTTTGGAGTTACTACATATTCGGAGAGCTGGCGCAGGTACGATGGGCTGAATGGCCTCCTTCTGTGCTGTTCTATATGATTAATTTTTAAAGAGGAAATGCCATCATAATAGCCAGAAAAGTTGCATCTTATGCCTGTCTCAATGATTCTCTGTCTAAATGCCACAGTGGGAGTTATGCTCCAAGTTGCGTCATTCAAGTCGGGTACTTTCAGTGATCTCGCACTCAATGGGGCTGCATGTTGGAGATGGGGCTAGAAACTGTTAACGCTGATTCTCTATTCCATTGTCCCTTTGAGCATGAACATGAATCCTCACTGTGAATGTGGGAGCGAATGGTGGGTTTTTAGCACCTGCCAACAGGTGCCTTGTATTTAGCAAACAAATCAAAGAATATTTAACAGGAACTTTAGTCTGATAATAACACCTTTTAACTTCTCAGAATCAAACCCCAAATGCAAAACGAAATGGAGAACAGGACTCCACATTACAGCAACAACTTACATTTATATAACGTGGAAAACATGTCTCGCAGCACTTCACAGAAACATAAGGGAAAAAATGGACAATTTGTAGCATGCTTTTTTTCTAGTTGAATGATTCCAGTTGAAACCTGGTTCACCTAAATTAGAAGGTGCTTGGAGAAGTTTTTCTATGGTTTTGGAAATTTAGTGGGGAAAGATTCTGGAAAAATCCCCGAGAAGAAAAAAGATCGTGAAGGGGGAAGACAATTAAAGGCAGCTTGATGAAACTCAAATTAGGTGCATCCTTGGAAGTATCTGAACTGGTTCAACACCCCAGTCAATCCCCAGTGAAATAAGCCTATTTTTTGTAATTGAAAATCAAAGTTAGAGACTTATCCTGAAAGCATAACAGTGCTACTTTGAACATGCTGTAATTCTGGTAATTGCATTTTCTTATTAGTGTTGAGTTAAAAACAACTAATGATGTGATATTGTATGATTCAGATTCTTCTAAGAATCAGTTACCTTGATCACATAATAGCACTAGCCATAATGTCATAGATGTCAATAAATAAAGTTGTCAATACTCGATTGAGTGTTGTGTCGAGTCTGTGAGGCCCTCCAAGTATGTTAACCATGAATACAAAATTCTTGCAATGCAGCATTATCACATTAACCACTGGCTGTCACAGTCTCTTTATTTGATTCGGGTTATATAGGATGGCTCTTTAGCCAAAAGGCATCGTCCCGGATTTTCCCACTGTAAGATAACCTTGTTAAATGGCAGATGACCTCAGGGAGCCTTAACATCGTTAACTGCTAGACAGAGCAAAGGCAATCAGCCTGTGTGTGACAAGTTTTGGCTGATGCAAGAGCGCATGTGAAGTAACCTCATTAAATGACAGATGATGTCAGGGGGCCTTAACCTCGTTAGAGCCATAGGGTAGGGTATAAATGAATGGCTCAACAAGAACAGCAGTAGATTTGAACAAGACCATGCTGCGCTGCTGTCCAGAGACTCGGACCGAGTAATATCCACCTTGATTCTGTCAATTGTTGCTTAAATACTGTGTGTGTTATTGATTCTGCTACTGTTGCAATAAAGCCTTGTTATACCCGATTGGGATTGCCAAGCCGAATTATTGAAAGGGTGACCTAGGGCTGAGTGCCCCCAAAATGGGAACCCTAACACCGCCCCTCGTTAGACTTGCACTTACCCATAAACTTTTCTTGTTTTTTTTCATGGCAAGTTCCTCTCGTGTCTGAATCCAAAACTTTGCCCTCTACAGGGCATCTGGGACCTGCGTGAACATGGCAAGCAACTGTCTATCCCCTTAACCAATCAGATTGAAGCATGTTAATAAGCAGCGAAGAGTCAGAACCAGGAAGTGTAAGTTAGAATAACGAATTCAATGTCAGATCAGGTACAGAAAGTGAAATAAAGAGAGGGTAAGAAATACAGAATTAAGAGACAGAAAGAAAAAGTAAAAAAAAATTGAATGCATTCTTTTTTTAAATGTCCAACAACAATTAGAATCTGAAGGAATGAGACTGCACACTTGTTAAAGTTAATTTTCAGTGCCAGAGAGGTCATTTGGCAGTCAGTAAGAATTACCACACCGTTAAAAGTGCAATTAGACTTAAATAACTTGACGTACCATTTTTTGGTGAGATTAGTTTGTATCCATCAGGTCAGTGCGGGATCGTCATGCCGTTCCATTCATTTGAACGGTGAGTCAGCCGATGAGATGTCGTTCTCACAAAGCGTACGGAGGAGCAGGGCAGCTGGTAGAGCAACTCCTGGATTTCCGCGTTTGACTGTGCATGTGTGGTCGCTGGAAGTTGCTTTACCAGATGCACAGAAATAACAGCGAGCCGTGTTAGCCTCGCCATTGTTTTCAGAGCAAAATCCGGCCCATCATTTATAAAACTCAAGACATAGGCCTAGAAATAAGATGGTGCTGTGCCTATTTTTCAGATGCAAAATGGGCGTGTAAGCATCCAATGTGGTGGGTGGGACATGCGCACTCATTACAACAACAACTTGCATTTATATAGCACCTTCAACGCAGTAAAACGTCTCAAGGTGCTTCACAGGAGCATTATTAGACAAAAATTGACACTGAGCCACATAAGGAGACATTAGGACAGGTGACCAAACTCTCAGTCAAAGAGGTAGGATTTAAGGAGCATCTTAAAGGAAGAAAGACAAGTGGAGAGGAGGAGAGGTTTAGGGAGGGAATTCTGAAGATTAGGGCCTAGATGGGTGATGGCACGGCTGCTAATGGTGGGGTGAAGGAAGCCAGGGATACACATGAGGCCAGAACTGGAGGAACAAAGAGTTCTCGCAAGATTTTAGAGCTGGAGGAGGTCACAGAGGTAGGGAGGGGTGAGGCTATGGAGGGATTTGAACACAAAGATGAGAATTTTAAATTCATGGAGTTGGTGGACCAGAAGCCAATGTAGGCTAGCGAGTACAGGGGTGATTCATGAACTGGACTAGGTGCGAGTTAGGATACGGGCAGCAGAGCTTTGGACGAGCTGGATATGCGTTGCCCACCATATTGCTCCGTTGGCGTCCAGGGTGCATGCCGGAACCATTAAAATCGCTAATTAAAATATTTAAATAAGGTTATTGGGCTGCCTCAGCAGCTGACTCGTCATGTGATAAACTCATTCAGCAACTCGTGGCACTAACAAGCAGGAAGGATCCTTCAGCAACGCTATTTAAAGGGCTCATCCACTACTTACAGGTTAGTTGCTGGTTTGTCATTTGAGGCTGCTGGTTAACTTCTGGGCTTTTTTTCTGATTCTGAAGATTTAATTCTGGCTGGTGTTGTACTGTTTTTGGCTGCCTTCACAGCCGTGGGTGGTCTGGTATGACTGCCTTTGGGGCTGGAGGACAAAGGGGAGCAGCAAGCAAGATAGGCAAGAGCAGGAGCAATTCATAGAAGAGGAAGGAGGAGGGCACTGCACAGGAGGCCCTACCCACAGCGCGTCTTCAGGGAGCAAATCTCCGACCTCAACTTCACTGAGGAGCAATGTGTGAGGTGCCTCCACTTCACAAAGAAGGCTGTCACCGAGCTATGTCACCTGTTGTAGCCACAATTCGAGCCTCGCACCAGGGCATGGACAGAGGCATCTTCACACCTTCTGCACCTGAAATGAAAGAGAGAAACAAGGGTTTGCTTTTAGCGTGAAGGGAGTGCAAAGAGAGATGGGTGGCTGGTGAACGCAGCTGCAGCTTGTCATGCTGAGTGTGTAGGGTGAGCTAGAAGTAAGAAGGGAAAAAAAGGATAAGGTGTGAAGAAACCCTGTGCAACGTCTCCTCCAGTGTCGCCACTTACCACGGCCATGAATCTCCCCCTGCCTGTGATGGCCAGCATTCTTCGACAAGGGAGAGAGTGTGCAGGTGGGCTCAGCCTCCTCTGCTGGCAGCCTCCTGTCTGGAGTTGTGCACGAGGTTCTCCTGCAATTAAGAAGGGAGTGTGTTAGTGACATCCTTGTGAAGTGTTTAGACAATGTGCCATGGTAGAATAATTTGTATTCGGTGTGTTAGATGTGGGATGTGCGGTTGCAATAGTGGTGAGTCTGTAAATGTGAGGAGATGGAGGTGTAGTGAAGTGTGGTCCTGTGATTGTAGATGAATGAAAGGAAGAGGGGGAGGGGAGTATTGTGAGTAGTGAGGCCGGAAGTGGTGCAGGTGTGAGCAGAGAGAAAGTGTATTCTAATTTGACAACTCTGGTAAGGTCATTGAAGCATTGCAGCTATGTCCTCGGAGCTAAGCTCTTGGCTTTGATCTCCTCTTCGATCTCTTCCCACTGGCGGCGGAGGTTTTGCCTGGAGGACTTTCTGTCCCTTGGGTGGGGTGGGGGGTAACAGCATCTCCCTCTCCTATCCACTGCCTGGATCAGGGCCTCCAAAGCTACAGCAGAGAATCTGGGTCTTGCAGATTTTGCAGCCGTTTCTGAGTTCAGAAGTGCTTCCCTGGTGTCTACAACTAGAGTGCACCTCCCCTTTAAGAGGCATTAGCTGCCTTTAAGTGGGATCAGAGGTGCCCAATTTCCACCCCCCTTCCCCCCAAACAGGCGTGCAGCCAATTAAAAGCAGGATTAGTGCTGGTTTGTCCTAGCCACCTGCTCTTTGTATTTTTCATTATAATGTATAGCAGTAGCATTATTACATTTTTAAATGGGCTTTACATACAATTTCTTATAATACAATGATATTTTCCTTTGGCTCTCAGAATAATGTTACATTGAAGGAAATGTATAATTAACAAGATATACCTCACATGGTCAAACATATTGACCAATTTAATTTAAATTTGATGAAGTGTTGGAAAAGAATCTTTTGATACCATTCACGGCAATCATTTTTAACTGCTGCTGCTTGTCAAAAAAATTAAATATTTGAAAACTGAATGTTATATTCTCGGCTTTACAATTTCAAAAGTCTTGGTTTTCTTGTCCTTGGCCGATCCCGTCTGTATTAGACCTAACCTTCAAAAATCTCCAGCGAGGACAATAAAATCCTCAACCTCTTTTTTACTGGTTCTGAATGAAAGATCTTTAATGACATCATTCGTGGGAAAATATTCAGTAAGGGACAACTGAATTAGTCATGGAATAGAATAATATGTAGCTAGTCAATAAAAGACATTAATTTAGAATTGTATTAAAATTCTTGAGGACTTCTAATATTTTTTCTCCACAGAGGGACTAGCTGCATTCTGACATTGACAAATGTATGGAAAATATTTAATTAGTGCAATGTTAAATTTCCCACAGAGGCTGCCTGTCTTATTTAAAGGGGACATCCACTTTATCAGTTAATTAATTTAATATAAGTGTTCACAATAAAACATAATTAAAAATTGTCTCTGTCGCTGCATTTCTGAATATTGATAGATGCGGCTTAAAATTTGATAACTGATCTGTTTTGCAGATTAATGTATTATATCTGCATTGAGAAAAACAATACTGTATGCGCTCATTTTAAAGGGGAGATAGAGCTGATAATTCTGTGCATCGGGCACTGGTGCCCCGTGTTACCGGGTCAAGAAGCATACTCAGTGCCCGTTGCGCATTGTGCTTCATATTACAATCTGGAAGTGCATGTGGCTTTGCGAGCTGTGCACCTGCTGTGTGCTGGGATCATTAAGGCCTCGAGAAAAACACTAATGAGGTCAGAGCCCCATAATGTGGTCAAAGTGGCAGAACAGCGCTCCATGCACTCATTGCTCATATAATATTGGCGCTACATGGGAGGCACAGTTGCCATGTTGGGTTCTTTCTCTTAAAATGGACTCATTTGTTTTTTAACTTGCTGTGAGCACTAGTTCTGTTTTCTTCCATTAACTCTGCTGCTTCTTTCCTGTTTTGCAGTGTTTCCAAAACTGTACTTAGTCTGAACTTCTAGAAGCCAGACTACATCTGCCACCTGTACCTGTTTCTCCAGGGAAGTGCCATTGGGCACTGCCTATAAAGGAGCTATGGGCATCTCTCTGGGCATCTCTCTCCTCTGAAGGAGGAGGAGGATCAGAGGAGGCATGCAAGTCAGGTACATTAGCAACTTATGGATCAAATAGGACCTAGCCTTATGTTACCACTCATGTTTACAGACAAAAAGCTATCAGACTTATGTATGTCCTCAGAAATCTCCATTTGGAGATTATAATTTCCCAAGGAAGTCATGACAGAGATTACACATCACAGCTCCCAACCTCAAGTGCACAGTTGCAAAATGCAGGTCACAGATGTTTTATTTTCCCAAGCCATTGATTTTGTACATTTCCCAGTGACACAAAAGAGCCCTTCACATTTATTGCCTTGTGCTGCTGTGTGAGCAGCCTGATCTTGCATGTGCTGCTATACAGAAAGAGAGAGCAACATCATCCTTGCCCATTCCTGCTGTGCCATTAATAGTGGGCACTGCCTCATAAAAACATAAGAACATAAGAAATAGGAGCAGGAGTAGGCCATAT
Source organism: Heptranchias perlo (assembly GCF_035084215.1). Lineage (NCBI taxonomy): Eukaryota > Metazoa > Chordata > Chondrichthyes > Hexanchiformes > Hexanchidae > Heptranchias > Heptranchias perlo. The sequence continues at coordinate 106,482,852 of NC_090325.1, read as the reverse complement.
GGCCCCTTGAGCCTGCTCCGCCATTCAATCAGATCATGGCTGATCTTCAACCTCAACCCCACTTTCCCGCCCGATCCCTTGATTGCCCTAGAATCCAAAAATCTATCCATCTCAGCCTTGAATATACTCAATGACTGAGCATCCACAGCCCCCTGGGGTAGAGAATTCCAAAGATTTACAACCCTCTGCATGAAGAAATTCCTCCTCATCTCAGTCTTGAATGGCCGCCCCCTTATCCTGCGACTATGCTCCCTATTTCGAGACACTCTAGCCAGGGGAAACAATCTCTCAGCATCCACCCTGTCAAGCCTCCTCAGAATCCAATATGTTTCAATGAGATCACCTCTCATTCTTCTAAACTCCAGAGAGACTAGGCCCATTCTACTCAACCTCTCTTCATAGGACAACCCTCTCATCCCAGGAATTAATCTAGTGAATCTTCATTGCACCGCCTCCAAGGCAATTTTATCCTTCCTTAGATAAGGAGACCAAAACTGTATGCAGTACTCCAGATGAGATCTCACTAAAGCCCTGTACAACTGTAGTAAGACTTCCTTACTCTTATACTCCAACCCACTTGTAATAAAGGCCAACATGCCATTTGCTTTCCTAATTGCTTGCTGTACCTGCATACTAACTTTTTGTGTTTCTTGTACGAGGACACCCAAGTCTCTCTCAACACCAACATTTAATAGTTTCTCACCATTTAAAAAATATTCTGTTTTTCTATTCTTCCTACCAAAGTGAAGACCCAAGCGCTGATCCTTGTGGTACCCCACCAGTTACAGCCTGCCAACCTGAAAATGACCCGTTTATCCCTACACTCTGTTTTCTGTCCTTTAACCAGCCCTTACCTTGTGTCACAACTTTTTATGTGGCACCTTATCGAATGCCTTTTGAAAATCCAAATATACTACATCCACTAGTTCTCCTTTATCTACGCTGCTAGATACACCTTCAAAAAACTCTAATAAATTTGTCAAACATGATTTCCCTTTCATAAAACCATGTTGACTCTGCCTAACCATATTATGATTTTCTAAGTGCCCTGTTACCACTTCCTTACTAATGGATTCCAGCATTTTCCCGATGACCGAAGTCAGGCTAACTGGCCTGTAGTTCCCTGTTTTCTCTCTCCCTCCCTTCTTGAATAGCGGGGTAATATTTGCTACCTTCCAGTCCACTGGGACTGTTACAGAATCCAGAGAATTTTGGAAGATCAAAACCAATGCATCCACTATCTCTTCAGCCACCTCTTTTAGAACCCTTGGATGTAGGCCATCAGGTCCAGGGGATTTGTTGGCTTTTAGTCCCATTAGTTTGTTCAGTACTTTTTCTAGTGATATTAATTGCTTTAAGCTCCTCACTCTCATTTACCCCTTGGTTCCCCACTATTTCTGGTATGCTTTTTGTGTCTTCTACTGTGAAGACAGATACAAAATATTTGTTTAACGCATCTGCCATTTCCTGAATTCCCCATTATAATTTCTCCTGTCTCAGCCTCTAAGGGACCAATGTTTACTTTTGCTACTCTCTTCCTTTTTACATACTTGTAGAAGCTCTTACAAACCATTTTTATATTTCTTGCTAGTTTACTTTCATATTCTATTTTCTCCCTTTTTATCAATTTTTTGGTCGTCCTTTGTTGGTTTCTGAAACTCTCCCAAACCCCAGGCTTATTATTCTTCTTGGCAACATTATAGGCCTCTTCTTTCAATCTAATACTCTACTTAACTTCTTTAGTTAGCCACAGGTGGATCACTTTTCCCATTGAGTTTTTATTTCTCGATGGAATGTATACTTGTTGAGAATATTGAAATATTTCTTTAAATGTTTGCCATTGCTTTCCAACATATGTAATTGACTTTATTTAAGTTTAAGACTCTAGTTTCTGACTTCAGTACGTTACTTTCAAACTCAATGTGAAATTCTATCATATTATGATCACTCTTCCCCAGAGGTTCTTTTACTGTGAGATTACTAATTAACCCTGTCACATTACATAATACAAGATCTAAAATAGCCTGTTCTCTGGTTGGTTCCATGACGTAGTGCTCTAGGAAACCATCTCAAATACATTCTATGAGCTCGTCTTCCAAGCTGCCTTTGCCAATTTGATTTGCCCAGTCTACATGCAGATTAAAGTCCCCCATGATGGCTGCATTTCCTTTGTTACAAGCTCCTATTATTTCATGATTAATACTCTGTCCAACGGTATTGCTACTACTAGGGGGCCTATAAACTACTCCCGCCAGTGTTTTCTGCCCCTTGTTATTTCTAATTTCCACCCATATTGATTCTACTTCTTGATCTTCTAAGTCAAGATCCTTTCTCACCACTGTCCTTATGTCATCGTTTATTATTAGGGCTACACCCCTTTCCTTTTCCATTCTGCCTGTCTTTTCTAGATGTTATGTACCCTGGAATATTTAGTTCCCAACCTTGGTCATTATGCAACCATGGGCTCAATTTTGAAACTGAGCAAGGAAGGGGTGGGTGGGGTGGGGGTGTGGGTCAAATTACACATTAGTACGGGTTTCCCGGACGTCCTTACGATTTTGACATAAAGACGGTTTTATTTTTTTTTCGGTTTCCCGTCTGACTGACTGTCCCGATTGACAGGCTGGTCTCAGTCAGGCGGGAGACCAGCCAGGGAGAGGATGTCTTCAGGTAAGTCTGTAGGTAAGTCTTTGTTTGCATGGGGGGATGGGGAGACGGGGGGCATGGGTGGGCATAGGTTGGCATGAGTGGGTATGGGATGGCATGAGTGGGCACAGGTTGGCATGTGTAGGCATATGTTGGCACAGGGGCCATGAGTCATGGCGGGAGGGATCGGGGGTTATTTACCGGGGTGGGGGGGTGTGTTGGATTGGGGGTCATTGCAGGGGTCCGCGGTCATTGAGAAGAAGGATTGGGTGTCAGGGGTGGGAGGATCGGAGTGGGGGGGAGAACCTGGGTCGGGGGGAGAGGGTCAGGGTCAGGGATTGGGGGTCCGTGATCGGGGCGGGGGTCTGTGATCGGGGGTCGGGTGTCCGTGATCATTGGGGGGTCGGCGCAGGTAGCTTGTTGGGCCTGGGGGAAGCACTCCTGCTCCTCCAGGCCCACAAGATGTGCCTTTCTAGGCACCAACCTGTTAGTCTCGGGCTGTCTCGCTTCCTTTTACGAGGCGTAAAACAGAAGGCCCGGGAATCCCGGCCCATCGGGGTTGAAATCGGAAAGTCCAGAAAAATGGAGGCCCGAAGTCTCCTTGAAAAGTTTTAAGGGCGGGTCTGAAATGGTAGCAATTTTCAATGCCACCACCCCCCCACCCCTAACCCACCCATTTTTCACTTTTAAATT